>NC_143558.1:79369166-79685000 GCF_054136105.1 Typopeltis vanoorti
TTTTATATGGAAGACTTTGAGCAACGTGCTCTAGAGACAGCATGTCTAAAGCCCAAAATTTGGCTCAGATACGTCGACGATATTTTCGCCATTTGGCCCCCCACGGCCGCGAAGCTCTAAATACATTCCTTAGCCACCTAAACAAACAACACAAATGTATCCAATTCACCATTGAAATGGAAAAAAACGACTCTCTTCCTTTCCTAGACACACTTGTCACACGTCTTCCCTCTGGCTGTCTCTCCTTCTCAGTTTACCGCAAACCTACACACACAGGCCAATACATACACAAAAATTCTTACCACCACCCAACACAAAAATTAGGTGTCATAAGCACCCTTAAATACAGAGCCTTAACTATTTGTTCGAATGAACAGGCTCTAAACCAAGAATACAAAATCATCAACCAAACATTTATCAAAAATGGATACAATAAAAAAACTATTCACAAGATCCTCCATAAAGATACCAGTAAGAACAAAAAAGATTTCAAGAATGCCATTGCCATTCCTTATGTTAGAGGCATTTCTGAAAAAATAGACAGAACACTTCGCAAATACAACATTAAAACCACCTTTAAACCCCCAAATAAGCTAAGACAACTACTCAGTTCCTCTAAAGATCCTCTTCCACACCTAGCACACTCAGGAGTATACAAAATACACTGCACATGTAACATACCATACATAGGGGAAACAGGGGGAACTATCCCAATCAGACAAGATGAACACAAACGACACATTAAATACCTCCACTTCGGTAAAACAGGCCTTTCTGACCATGCACTCCAAACATACCATAGAATTGACTGTAAAAATACTAATTCCCTACACCGCACCAAAACCTGGTTTGAGAGAAAATTTAAAGAGTCTTGTGAAATGCTCAAACACAACCCAAATCTCAACAAAAATGATGGCCTCACCATTTCAAGAATGTGGAGGACCCATCTACAACCTGTATAACATCCTAAACTAGCATTAGAAAAATTCTCACTACAAGAAGACAACCTAGTGACCTGGTGAAGTTAGATCATCGAAGTGTTTAGATCATCCAATAGCAACTGAAAGAAATCATTTTGTAACTATCCAGAATATTAATACATAGGACTCTAACAGTTTATTGTAGTTGCATTTATCTATTTATAATACATATATATATATATATTTTTTATTTTTTTTTTATTTTTATAATTTTATTTCTTTCTTTATTTCTTATTGTTTTACCTTTCTATCACTAGAGGTCAGGCTAGAAAAAAGATTTATTAACTACGTAGATTTAGTTTACTGATATAGAAAGCATGAGCATGTAGCTTGGTTCTGTATACAGTGGTATTCTTCCGATGATGACCTCGATATAGAGGTCGAAACGTCAAGTTTTATTTTATTTGTAATTAATAAAATAATCTGTTCAACACGTGTGTTTTTGAGTCCCTAAATCTACAAATATGAGTGCTGATCACCGTGTAACCCTAAAAGAAAGGAACAAGTGTAAGCAAAGTTTGTGCATGAAGTATTTTCAGGACTGGGACAACTTGTATATAGAAGCTAATGACTTCACATCACTTGCCTTAGTATGAGAAGGGTCACTACCCAGACCAGTTTCAACCTTTATTGAGGTGAGGTCTCATCAGTTGGGATCCAGACCCAGAAGTGATACTAAGGTTGAAGTAATGCTGAAGTCATATTTTCATATGTGAGTGGCCAAAAAGTGTCGCACCTTATTATTAAAATACTCTGGATTAGAGATAGTTGTTGGAAGTTTTTCCACTTGATGCTTTGCATTATGGGATACTAAGACAAGTGATGTCATTAGCTTCTATGTAAGAGTTGCCCCACTCCTGAAAATACTTCAGGCACGAACTTTGTTTTCTTACAGTTGGATAAAGGATTAAACCAAGTATATTTATTCAAAGAACATGTTATAGAAAGGTTGTATGCATTGGATGGATGTAAAAGATAATGAATAACTATAAGAAAAGTAAATTAAACAGAGATCTAATGCAGAAAATAAACAGAAGGAAACTTAATCTTTTTTTTGGGCATATCTGTAGAATGGACAAGAGCAGAAACCAAGCTTTGATTTAGGTACAATGGGTGGCAGAATAAGATGGTCAAGATGAATGGGCAGATGATGTAAAGGAGTAGTGTGAAGAGAGTAGCACTGGTTGAGCCACCTGGCAATGCACAGAAGGGAATGGCAAAATATAGAGAACTACATAATACACTAATGGGCATTGGCCATGTCCATCGATGATGATTGTACAATGATCCTTGTTTTATATACCAAACAGTTACCACTGCAATTGTCATCATCAATGAACATGAGTTCTATGCCTATTGGTATATTTTGTAGTTTTCTCTGCATATTGCCATTCCCTTCTGTTCATTGCCAGGTGCCTGAACTCTTGCATACTCTTTTCTTGTTCCATATGTAGTTTTCACAAGAACTCTAATAAAGTTTGGAAGATTGAATGATATTTTTATGGAATCATATATCAGCTACTTTAGCCCATTTAAGGCATAAGATAACTAACCATTGAGTCTAGCAGATTGAACCCCTAATGTCTTAAAAATAAATAAATAAATAAGTAGGGTTGTAAATGTTTTTTCTAAACCATGGAAATTTCCTTGACATTTTTAATATTTTAATGAACATGTTTTTCTTATTTTAGGTTTAAGAGGTTCTTTTGCATGATTATGAATACAAGAAATTCTGAAACACACTTTGTTTTACTTGTGAATTTATTAATATTTCATGCAGAATACATGTTTGGTAAAAGTCTAAATTAGTGTATAATACATTTTCTAGGTGAGCTACTATCTGTATGTCTTTCTGAAAAAAAAAGCAGCACGTCTAATGCATCTGATTCAGCAAATTCTCTAGAAACAGGTGAAGATGATTATCTATTGATGCCAGCAACAAAACAGACTCGAGTGAGACATGTTAACCGTGTTATTGTTCCTGAAGAATTGGAGTCTGATAGTGAAGAAGAAAATATTCCTTCTTTGAACAATGCTCATTCTTCTGAGGAAAGCTGTGAAAAGGAAGATGCAACTCGAGCCCAAGGAGAACTGTTGATTTCTTCTTCTGTGAGACGGAATTTTGGTGATGATAAATCCTCCCCAGAAGGAATAAGAGTAAATTACTTTTAATCCTAATTTCACCATATTATAACATATATAAATAGTATGCTAAAATTGTAATTTTAATACCTTAATTTAAAAAAAAAATGGCTCACTTAAAATTCATTAACATAAGTTTATTATTTGATTTAATGAAAACACAGATATTGTTTTATTATATGCAGTGACTCACGTTATATTTCATGAATTTATTGCTTATAAATGCAACATTATGCAGATCAGCATAAATTACCTACTATTGTGTCAAGTGCATTTTTGGAGTTCATCTTAATATTGCTTATTTAATCTTCAGACAGAATTTTGTAAGGCTTGTTGGTTGGACCAATTGCATGACATTTTGCACCTGTTTTTCAAAAGTATTGCAAAGATAATCAAGAAATTTACTTGATACAGAGCCTCCGTAACTCAGTTGGTATAGAGGAAGCCCTTTGGTCGGAAAGATCTGGGTTTGATTCCCATCCATGACGTGAGGAAAACCTTTATCTGGTCTCTTTTGACTAAAGATGAGTTAGCTGGTCTTATACAGAAGTAGAGGGTTTTTCCACCAGGAAACTTGGTTTTTCATCTCTCAGAATAGGCAAACCGGCCTGAACACACACGGATCTACAGTTGTAAAATACATACTTAATCCCTCTTTTCCTTTAGTGTTACATGCTAGAATCCATAATTTGTCTAAAATGAATACTTAATCCTTTGTTAGGAGGGCTCAACCAGTCCTAAGAGAGAGTTGAGGAATGGGGGGGGGGGCACACATAAATAAATAAAAAAACTTGATACCGACTCAGAAACCAAGCATCATCATCGTGTTCCCTAAAATGTAGAGCAGACTTTTGAAGTGTACTGTTGCCTTAAACGACTAGGCACTAGCTAGCCTACCTGCCTCTACAAGCTAGATATAAGCAACTTATTTTAGATATTGTTCCCTAATTCTTTAATATTATAGAAGAACAACATAAATGGAAGAGTTATTGAATATAAAGTCTATAAATTCTCTGGAAGAATCCTTACTTAAATGATCGAACCTTTTAAGCAAGGATACAAAAGTATTTATTTTTTACTTTGATTCTTTTGAATAATTTAATAGTAATCTGATACAAGTGATGAAAGATTAGGAGAACAGCAAAACCATATTAATTAATATATTTATATGGAGTCTTTCACAGGACCAAGCATGAACTATAGCAACAAAAGAAGAGTCTGGTAAATACTACAGTAGAAAATAGCAATAAGGACAAGTAATGAAAATGAGTTAATATTGTATGATAGTTCCATCATTAATGTATTGCTTCAAGTGCATGATGAAATTATGCTTCCATGGAAGATGATTACAATGCAAAGAGGGAAAGCAAAAGAGTCAATGGCTGGAACAAATTATTTATTATGAAAATTATGAAATGTGACAAGATAGGAATGGGTTACTAGAAGAAGTAAAAAAGAAATGTGAGAAAGTAAAATTATAAGTCTGTTGTCAAGGAGCGACAGAAATGAATCTTAAAATAAGCCATATTTGCAAATGAGTAAATGCAGGATTGTGGTGTGCAGTTTTTAGATATATGGAGTGCATTTGATGGTTGAGAGGGCTTGTTTATGATGAATAGATTGCACTTGAATGAATTTGGAGTTAGGTGTCTGTATAAAGTTTTTTCAGTGAGAGAATGGAAGTGCAAAATTGGGAAACTAATTCTATTGATGGGGATGAAGGCAAGCATGTGCAGAGGCACTTTTAAAGTGAGTGAACAAGAAAGATTGAAAAATGCTGAGTTCAGTTTTTCAAATCTGAATGGGAAAATCATTAAAAGATGCAAGAGTACCTGTGGGCCCAAGGGAATATTGCAATGCATCTGGAAGCATCACGATAAGGATGAGAAATTTTTGGCATAAGTTAGCTTGGCCTAGCCAAAAAATTGGCATTAATGAGAATTGATCAATGGAAGCAGGGATAGAATGTAAGGGATATTGTATTTTCGGGGAAGATTGGGGGGGGGGATATTGCTACTAATAAAAGAATTGCAACCAGCATGAGTAGAAGTCAAGCAGGAAACTGGGATTGAGTGAGGCAGTGCATTTGAAGCTATATGATGTGTGAGATAAAAGCAAACAGGACAGAACATGTAGTTAGTTGCTGCTGTGGTCTGGGGAGGGTACAAAAGATTTTTTTTTATTTATCCTGCCACACAAGAGGTACAAGAACCTATAGCACATCAGTGTTGTGTGTGAGATTGAAATGCATCAGCAGATAAACTCATTGAACACAGGATGAGTCATCATCATGAGAAACTTCAAGTATGGAGGACTGATTAGTAGGAAGAGGAGGAAAAAAAAACAAGGAGGGAGAGATGGCATTTATGCAGCTACTGAGAAATAATTGTGGTAGAAGTGACCTGGGATTTGAGTGTAGATCAGGTCATAGCATCAAAGAATTTGTCTATATAACCAAGGCAACCACTTTGCATCTGTCTGGGGAGAGTGATCATACAATCTTCACATGGGAGGTGACTAATTATGTGGAATTTTCATTTAAGAAGAGGCATATATGGAACCACATCTGGTGATTATGACACTTGGAACAGTGCAGTTGCATAAGAAATTTGCAAGAGCAGGATGTTAGTAATGCATGGGAAATGATCCATGTTTGTCTTCTAGGAATGCTCGGGATGCATTCCTAGAAGACAAAGCTCTAAATGAAACAGCGTTACACTGGGTCATTTTAACACATAATAAATAGGGAAACACGCAAATTTTAAGTTATTTTTATATTAACTTTCCTTTCATGGCTCTTGGTATTTTGGAATGATACACAAGCGGTTTTAAATTTGAAATCACCATTGGCATTACTGCCAAGAAGAAGGGTTAAATCATCTTTTGCAGCTTAGAATCCTGGTACTCACTTTTGTTACGTGATTTAAGTGTGCTCTTTGGCATTCTCTTCCAGAAAAGTCCTGTTTCATCAACATTAAAAACTAGTTTGGGAGGATAATTTCCTCTTTCAATTATGGCTCTTAAAGTTGATGGAAAGACTGAAGCAGCTTCAGTATCTACATTCGCCGCTTCTCCAGTGATTTGAATGTTGTAGAGATTGCTTCTTTTTTTAAATCTATAGAACCAACTTCTGCTAGCTGCCAAAGTTTTCACTCATATCCTCTCTTTGTTTTCGAATATGATCAAAAATACTCCTGGCCATTTCCATGATTATTTCCTGACTTAATGGCATGTTGTGTTTGGTTGCATCATCAATCCAAATGGAAAGACATTTCCATTTCCTCTAAAACATTGCTTCTGGATCGGATTACCTTTGTTGTAGAAGACGTTGTGGTTTCTGAACATTTAATTTTGTCCTTGTTTTTTAAATTTGTTTATATAGTATTGGGTTGACAAATAAGTTAGTTCGATTTTTCAGAGTGGAATGAAGCACATTTTATTTAATATATATAATACATACTAGTCAGTTATATATTGACCCTCTTTATTAATGACCTCTTGCCATCTGCCCACCAACTTCATTATGCCACGTTCATAAAACTCCTGAGGTTTACTGGCGAAAAAGTGATCCAGGTGTCTTTTGACAGCCTCCTCATTAGCAAAGGTTTTCCCATTTGGAGAATTCTGCAACGATCGGAATAAGTGGTAATCGGAAGGTACCAGGTCTGGTGAATACGGAGGATGTGGCAAAACATCCCAGCCAAGACATAACAATTTACTCCAGGTTGTTAATGATGTGTGGGGTCTGGCGTTGTTGTGGTGAAAGACAACTCCTTTCCGATTTGCCAATTCAGGATGTTTTGTGCTAATTGCATGGGCCAGTCACGTTAACTGTGAGCAATAGACAGTTGAATCAATCGTTCTGCCTGACGGTAACACCTCATAGTGGACAACACTTTTATAATCCCACCACACAGAGAGCATGATCTTCTTTTGGTGTAATCCCGCTTTTGAGGTTGTTTGCGGTGGTTCTCTCTTGTGCCCCATGATCTTTTACTTACCACGTTATCGTACACTACTCATTTTTCATCTCCCATAATCATCTGCTTCAAAAATGGGTCATTTTCTTGGCAGCATCGCAGCAAATCACAGATGGATATGCGAGCAGTCATATTGGCCTCAGTCAATTCATGCAGCACCCAAACATTGAGTTTTGAAACATATCCCAGCTTGTGCAAATGGTTTTCAACGCTTGTATGGGATATGTTCAGTACTGCAGCAATCTCCCGCACTGTTTGTGATTGATTTTTGTTGACAATATCCTTCACAACGATCAAATCAACCTCGGTCGGGCGACCAGCATGAGGCGCATCACTGACATTGAAATCTCCAGCGTAAACCACTTTTGGCATATGCATTCTGTTAAGGCACCATCCCCATATACGCTGCATATTTTTTATGGGCCTCCACAGCTCATTTGCCTTTTTTGAAAGAAAAAAGCAAAATATGCCAGTAATCTATGTTATTTCCTTCCATTTCTAAAAATATGTTACACACACGCAACTGAAGTAGGCCAAATGAAAATTTACTGAAAGATTATGTGAAATGTCGCCTTTCAACTGCGCAATAGCATTACATTGCACGATAACGCAACAGTAGTGACATGCAAAGCAGCGTAAACTTGTACTAACGCATAAACCGAACAAACTTATTTGTCAACCCAATAGAAGTAGACAAATTTAAAGCAGCTCCATTGTCAACTTGACGTTCACATTTTTCTAATTGCCGCATCACCTTTATTTTAATGTTCAGCGTAATGCTTTTTCGTATTAAATTTGGTTTGCTTTAACCTTTCACTGATTGGTTTGGGTTCAAGAACAATCATATTATATACAAATCAAGGGAAATACAGCAATAAATTGAATCAGCGTAAATTTAGCGTTTTTTAGGCTTTTAGTAGAACCGCGTTATATCGAATCATGGAATATTTAGCGCATTCTTAGAGTTCGAAAAAAAACCGCATTATAGCGAATCGACGTTAAACAGGGTCTTACTGTACTTTAATCATTTTCTACTATAAAGTTGAGTTGATTAATAGCTACACTATGATATTAGATTTTGTAAAGCCATTTGACAGTATACCTTGGAACTCTGCTGTGTAAGTTGCATTATATAAGGGTGGACATGAAGCTAATGACATGGATAAGAGATTGGCTGATGGATTGACATTCGAGAGTAATGTATAAAGGGTTGAATCAAAGAAGCAGGTAACTTGTGATATGCCACAGGTCTCTATACTCTAAACAATTTTAAGCTAAACAGTTTTAAGTTATGGATATGAGAGTTGGATTAGAAATAAAGCACTTGATAAACACCACAGATATGAGCTTTCTGATAAAAATTAGAGAAGTGAATACATGGCATCAATGGCAGAATTTATTTAAAATGAAGATATTAGAAAGGAACTTAAATTGTTAGCATTCAAGAATGTGCGAGCAGAGCTAATCTAAGGTGTTGTGGCTGCATAAATAGAATGGGTGAGGAAAGGTTAGCAAAATAGGCGTTTGCTGCCAAAATGGCAAAAAGAGACTCAGAGGAATACCAGTTCTGGGTGGATTGATTCATTCCAAGGTGCCTTAGAAGCATGAAATGTTAGATACAACAGTATTGGATTGCTGACTAATTTGGAGAAAAATTGTTGATAGGAGATTATAAGTAATTTAAACTTAATCATGTAGTGCTATCATAGTAGCCTTGAACACCTCTTGAGGGTACATATCAGTAAATTGATGTTGATGCTTTTGATCATCTCTGGCTCAACTTTTGCTTGCCTCATTTAGTAAGTAACATTCATCTGCTTCATTTACCTGTCTCTGAATTCATTAAATCATTCAGCAAGAAAATTTTGAGCCCAAAGAAGATCCTGAAGAGGGTTTAGTTTGTAGATTTAGTGATGTTGGCATGAAATATCAGATATGACAAATGAACATGTATACTGCTGCTTACAGAAGAAATTGTGCACACAATCTAGTTTATAGGTGGACAGTAGTTGTTGAGGTTGCTATTTGAAATAACAAATAGTAATGGTGCATATCATTTAAATTTTAATTCAGGCCAAAATGTTAGTATATGTGTGTACAAAGTATTGTACAAGAGTCCCTCATAAAATACAAAAACACTGCAGATAAGAAATCTCCCACAGAAATCATAAAACGCATCCGAAATGCAACAAAAGTTTATATGATGTGTTTTATTTCTGTGGGAGATTTCTTATCAGTTTTTGTATTTTATGATGGACTCTTGCATAGTTGCTTCTGTCAGAAGGTTAATTAGGAGGTTGTGCAGTGTGGAGTGAAAGATTTGGGGATATGACTTTCACACAGGGAATTTCTCTCTCTGTAGTTCATGCAGAGATGTTGGGTCTTGGTAGTGTCCCCTGCATGCTTCTGGAAAGAAAATGGCAGCAAAATTATTCAGTAACTGGTTGGGAAGCCTCCTGATGTATTGCCATCAAGTTTGGTGCTGTGTTCTATTTAGTGGCCAGCCTGCAGAATTGCTTTGCTGCTATACTCTCAAATGGAACATTTGCAGACATGAATGGGAGGGAACTGAAGGACCTGTTCTAGAGACAAAATGACAATAAACAATCTGGGCCTCTAATAAATAGTAGTGGTGTTTCACCAAGCACTTGAAAGTACTGCTTGGATGTCTACCAGGGAATACAGTATATGCTTATAAAAGTGGTAATACTTGCCTGAAGCATCAAGGTCCTGTTTGTGGAAACTAGCTGCAATTTGACAAACTTGAATGGACAAGAATATATGTTGAGCATCATTATTCCACTAGCAGTTCCTTTTTGCTTTTGTGCTGTATAAATTAAGTTCTGGCACTTGTAGAATAGACTCTTGCGAAAAACTTTTTTTGAGCGAGCTAAGTGCTGAGAAAGGGAGCATTTAAAAGTGCAATTTAGAATTGCTTACTTCTAAATTGCAGTTCTAAGTTGAAAAACTACTTCTCAGTTTTTTTTTTTTGTTTTTTTTTTTCCTTATGTGATAATTTGTGAAATATCACTTATGTTTTAGTTGAAGTAAGTAAAATATTTGATAAACAGTTGCTTGAAATTGGTTGAAAAATGCTGTCTTTGGCAGTTACTACAGAAGTTGTCTCTTTTTCTTTCTTTCTTCTTCTACTTCTGCAATCCCATCTTCTATTTTGGTCCATTTGTGTATAATTAAGGGCTGGTGGTGCAATGGTAGCACATCTGACTCCAGATCGCAAGGTTGCATGTTTGAATTGCGTCTGGCTCAGTTTATAACAATTTTTAAAGTGACTCCGTATCACAATTGAAAGTACAGCGGGACATTGTGGCCTTTCAATTGGAAAAGACCTGAGTTTGATTCCTGTATTACGGAAGGAATCTTCACATTGACTTTTTCATTTGAAGGTGAGTTAGACAATCTCATACAGAGGTGGCAGCGTTTGTTGTTGTTTTCTTGTTAAGTGGTGTGGTTTAGTTAACTATTATTATGTGATATATACTTTCAGAAACATTTTTCGTTATGGCACCGATGCATACAAGAAAAATGGCAACCAAGACATCATTGCTGGCTGATATCAATGTGTGTGGGATTTAGTACGATGTAGCGTGTGTTTAATGTAGTTATTGCTGAGAGTGAGAATGGAGAAAATATTTGTTGGAAATGCTTTGTAAGTAAGTGAGTCGTGTCAGAAGTGAAAGAATGAAGTAACTGATATTTGGCTTATAAGGCAGGATTGTCAAAGTTTTGTGGAGAATGTAGCAGAAACAATGAATGATAGTGCATTAAATACAAATGAGAGTTTGAAGGAAGTGGTTGAAAGTAATGTGGGTGATGAGATGCTAGCGCAGAATCAGTCTGCATTACCTGTGAAGGATTCCACATAATGCAGACTCCTTCATGGAAAAAAAAAAAAAAATGTGAGCTTGAGCAACTGGAGAAATGATTGATGTATGGTACAGAAGAACAGAGAATGAAAGAAAGAGGGAAAAGCATATAAGTATAAGAAATTACACATTAAATCCCCATACAATATAAATGTATTGTATGGGGATTTGATGATAAGAGGTATACTTAATGAGAAATTGATGAAAGCATGTTTTTCAGGTACAAAGATAAAGGATGTTAGTTAAGCTGTAAGTATGCTGATGAAAGAGGCGAACGAGTTAATTGTTTTGGCAGGCAGAAATTATTTGAAAGGTGAAAAATATGCAATGAGAGAAGATATGAAAGAGTTGTTGGTGGAAGCAAAAATTAAGAGTAAGAAAGTAAAGATTGTGAGTCTGCTGCCTCGGTATGATAGGACAGAACTGAGAAGAAGGGCTACTATTGTCAAAAGATGATTGTGCAGGAGCAATGGTGTGCAGTTTATTGCTGTATGGAGTGAATTTGATGGATGAAAGAACTTATATATGCCTAATGGACTACATTTAAATGGTTTTGGAGTTAGATTTTGGAGAAAGTGTTGTTTAGTGAGAGAGTGTAGTACCAAACCAGGGAAACTAGAGATATTAGGGAGAATGAAATCAGGCATGTGTCTAACCACCTCTGTGATACATGAGCATGTGTGCAGTAATGATTATGCAATGCCAAATGGGATTTCACTTTTCTAATTTGAATGTATTGGTAATAAAATTACACAAGAATAACTATGGGTACAAAGGGATGTTGAAATGCATATACACAAATGTGAGAGGTATCAAGAATAAAGGTGAGGAGTTTTTGGCATTGGTCAGCTCAGCTTGGCCAAAAATTATAGATATCAGTGAGACACCTGGTTGACTGAAAATTATATAGTTACAGGGATAGAATGTAAAGGATATTGTATTTTCAGGGAGGATAGAGGGGACAAGAGTGGGGCATTGCTGATGATTGCAGAAGAATTACAACAAAACATCGAAATTAGAAGTTAAAGAGGATTTTAGGTCTGGAGGAGATAGTTCATTTGAGGCTGTCTGGTGTGCAATAGAGGCAAATAGGACAAAATATGTTGTTGAGTGCTGCTATTGACCAGGGGGTTTCACAGGAAGATGTAGATTATAGATACCATGTATTGGCAGATTTAGCATAATGAGTGCAGGCCAAATAATCATTATGGGAGACTTTCACTATGGGGAACATTGATTGGAGGGATTAAAGGGGATATTGCAAAATGAAAGTTGAATTTATACAGTTGCTAAGGTATAATTACATGAAACATTATAGAAGGAACAAGGGGTTTGAGAGTGTTGGATCTAATAACAGCATCAGATGATATATTCATAAGGTAAACACTCTGCCTCCAGTTGCGAAGAGTGACCATGTGGTCTTGTTTTGGAAAGTTGCCAAACATGTAGAATTCTCTTTCAAGAAAGTTTATGTTCAACTATAAGGCTGGTGATTATGAGAGACTCGGGAGTCATCTCGGAACAGTGCCATGGTTTGAGAAGCTACAAGGAAAGAATGTCAGTAGTGCATGGCAAGTGGTCAGAGACTGCTTGAGAGTAGCAGTATCAGACTGCATACCCAAGGGCAGGAGGATAAACCAAGGAATTAAGTGGATGAGTAGAGATATAAGCGAGAGCTGAGCTGGAAAAAAAAAAGAAAACTTTATGGAGGAAATATAAAGAAAAAAGTGATCAGCATACTCATGAACAGTACATAGTGCAAGTAAGAAAGGTGATTAGTATGGTAAAAAAAAAAAGGCCAAATCAGGCTATGAGAGAGAAATAGCTAAATAGTCCAAAGTGTACTCAAAAGAGTATTTCGTTATTTTAATGACTTTAAATCTCGTTATTTCATTACAAGATTTTGTTACTTTAATGACTTTAAACTGTGCTCATGGTAGGAAGGTGACTGAACCAAAAGAAATGGTTGAGTTGCTAAGCAATCATTTTGCAAAAGTGTATCTCATCCAGGTGGAGATTTTAGAGTGTGCTGATGTTACAGAGACACATATCAACATTCAGGTAGATGAACAGGAAGTGTTCAGCATATTAAAAAAATATGAATGTAAGCACAGCAGTGGGACTGAATGGTATATCAGCCTATGTACTACATGAAGGTGCAAGAGAATTGGCATTGCCTCTGATGAAGTTATTCAATCTATAGTTCTGGCAGGATTCCAAGGGAGTGGAATGAGAGTAAGATAATACCATTGCATAAAGGTGGCTACAAGACAGGGGTAGCAAACTACAGACCAATTAATATATCAGGAGTGGTTGTTAAAGTATTAGAAAAGTTGGTGAAAGGTAAAATACAAGAGTGGGTGGATAGGGATGTCATCTCTATAGTGGGCATCATGGCTTTGTAAAGGGTTGTTCCTGTCTTAGTAACTTATTCACATTTTATAATAAAGTGAAAACAGAATTAGATGAAGGTAATGGTTACACCATGATACTGCTCGACTTTGTGAAGGCATTTGGCAGAATACCACTTAGAAAATTATTACACAGGCTGGAGCAAATGAGAATGGATATGAGGCTAGTAGCATGGATAGGGAAATGGCTGACAATTTGAATGTCACCAGACAGTAGTATATAGTGGAGTGGAATCTGAGAGAATGTTGGTAACTAGACCCATAAACTCCTTCATTTCAAAGGTACAGCAGTTAAAAACAGTGGTTTTTAACTGATGTTAAAAAGGCAGGCTGCTAGTTAGTGCACAGGTCCCAAATCTGTCAGTAACGAGTCAGGAGACTTCCCAATTAACTGGTGCATAATTCCGCTGCCATATACTTTGCCAGGTCATTCTTGGAGAGAAGGAGTCCGAATAGTGATATGTGGGGGGACACTGTCAAAACCACATCATGGCACAGAGGCTGGTTTCTCTCTGTATGAAAGTCATGTCCAAGAATGTCCACGGAAGCAATCTGCCCTCTACAAAATAATGAAGAGAGTCCTCAATAATCAACTTTTCCATTACTTTGAGGCCTGCAAATTAATAAACAACCACCAGTATGGATTCCGCCATTCAAGATTCACAGTTTATCTTCTAGCTTTCATCACCCACCACTGGACGTGCACCATGGAAAAGTTCAGAGAAGTTTGTGGTGTCGCTCTTGACATTTCCAAAGCTTTCGACTGTGTGGCAACGAGGTCTGCTAAACAAATGGCCATCCTTCAGTCTCCCTGTCATCCTCTGTAATTGGATAGCCAGCTTTCTGGTCATTCCCTGTGAGTCATGACAGATGGCTCCCTCTCTTTGAGCTTCATTACTCAAGCTCTGTCCTATCACCTACTCTCTTTCTCCTGTACATAAATGACATACCCACAATAACCACTAATCCCATTCACAGCTTTGCAGATGATAGTACTCTCCATTCCTACTCATTTGACAAACCATGCAGTACTCTGACATCCCGGGCTACAAGATCATCTACAATAGTACTTTAAACATTGATCTACACACTATCCTCCAATGGGACCAGGAAAACCTCGCTATGTTTAATGTTGTCAAAACACAGTCTTGCCTTTTCTCCTGCAAAAGAGATCCCAGCTCACCTATTCATACCCTCAGTAATATACAAATCACCAGACAAGATCATATCTCTTTGCTTGGATTAATGTTTGCCTCTAATCTTTCCTGGCATAAACACATCACATCAATAGCTTCCTCAGCATCCAAGAAACTTGACATTCTCTTTTGTTCAAGAGACTATTTTACACCCAACCAACTCTTCACTATATATAAATTCCAAATTTTTCCATGTTTAGATTATGATTTGTAGTTTTAATGGCACAAGAACAGCAAAGGTCATACTATGCCATATCAAAGGTTATAGCAGTACACAAGGTAAGGTAATCACCAACATCCATACCCACAATGGGGTTCGAACCCACTACTGATTGGTTGGAGAGCAGGTACACTAACCATTCAGCCAACCAGGCTGGCCCATGTTTAGAATACTGCTCACATATTTGGGGTGGTGCATCTAAAATTTCTCTTAAAATCCTTGAAACCGTCCATAGGTATGCAATTAGGCTTTTAGATGATCCTTCTCTTACAGACTCACTTCAGTCTCTATCTCACAGGTGCAGTGTTTCAGCACTGTCTGTTCTACAGGTATTTTCATGGTCACTGCTCCAGTGAATTGGTAAACATCATTCCTTCACTTTTTGTTGCACCTGTTAATACAAGAGCTGCAGCTGCCCAGCACCCCCTTTACTGTTCAACTGCAAACACACCAAACCTGCTTCTATTTATCCTCTTTTATTCCATCCACCTCTGTCCTCTGGAACAGCCTTCCTCAAGAAGTATTCTCAAATAACTACAACCTGCAACACTTAAAAAAAAACATCAATAAACTTCTATCTCAGTCCTCATCTGCACTCCCCCCCCCCCACACACACACATGGCACTGATGCACCTATAGGTCCCTCAACCTCTTGTGTATGGGATCAAGATATACGGTATGGTGAAAAAAAAAAAACAGTACTGAATTTTGACAGCCCCTTCAGTACATGTGCTATGAGATATGAAGGGTACAGGGGGAAAAACAACTTCAGGCCATTATTTGCCATTTGTTTTTTTAATTTTTAAGTACTATTTAAATTAATTATGCTTAATATACATGAATGTACCATATCTATTATTTTTTTATTTTGTTATGCTATGTTTACTTGCATTTTGACAACAAGGAAAATTTAATTACGTTTTTTTTGGAAGTCAAAATCGTGGACTGAAGTTGTTTTTCCCCTGCACCATTCATATGTCTTTTGCCTATATGCGCGTTTAGAGTTTATACCATTACATTTAGCTGTAGCAATGGTGTTGATGCTGGAAGAAAAGATGTTTATTGTTGAGCATTATTTTCTTTCATATGGAGTTGGTATAGTAAATGGTCTAAGCTTACAACATGTTTGTGAGCAGTTTGTTCATCATGATTAGCAATAGTGCCATCATTGCCTTAATCAAGATGTTGTGATGAGCCTATTTATCAGAACACTTCCCTGGGAGGCTAATTTCAAGTTTCACAGAATTCCTGTATACTCTTCATGTTCTCCTGATTTCACATCACTTGATTCCTTCATCTGGGGAATGTTAAAGGAATGGGTATTCCACTATGACACGCCTTCAGACCTTGTTGAAACAAAGGGATAAAATCACACAATATGTCCAGTAGATGTCCCAACCCTCGTTCTTTAAGATGACAGAGAACCTTCTCATGTGCTACGAAACCTGTCTTGAAAGACGAGGTGCCTATTTCGATCACTGTGTGTGTGTGTGTGTGTGTGTGTGTGTGTGTGTGTGTGTGTGTGTGTGTGTGTGTGTGTGTGTGTGTGTGTGAAGGAATCTATGTATAATATCTCATATCAAAAATACCAGTTTGGTTATTTTTGATTTTGATCACTAATACAGATAATATATCAATATGTAAGTGTCTGTGGTTTTTAGCAGTTTTGTAGACAGCTTCCAATATTGAGACCACATATTTTTGATTAAATAACAAGTTTAATAAAAACTAAACAAATATAAGTTTTGTAAGTCATCCGACTTACATCATCAGAGTATTAGCAAAATTTCTACAAAAAAAAAAGATTAGAAACAATTAATTAAGCCTTGATTTTTATCAGCAGCATTTGCAAAGCTTCCTTGAACTCTTGTAAGACAATTATGATCAGTATTATGATCAAACTTCTTGATGGCATGTGGTGGTTGTATGGGATGCCAAACCTGATTTATGATGTCTTCTTTTTTTATCAATGTCTTTTATGTGTTCAGAAGTGGGGATCTCCCCATCTAGCTTACAGAGTAAATGCCACAAGACAATGAATCACATAAACACCTGGTTTTTTCATGATATGATGTGGAGGTTTTAGTGGGTGTAGGAATCTGGAGATTTTATGCAATGGTAAAAAGCCACTTTAATGTTGTACTCATGGGGGCAACTTGGCTACTTTTTGTGTATCATTCTTGATGTAAGGTAGCATGATTATAAGTAAAGGAACTGTTGGAGGTGTATTAAGAATTTTGTTGATCTTCTTGGATACATAGCCATTGAGTGCGAGGTTATGCCTCGCACTCAATGGCTATGTAGCCTCATGTAGTGCAGTTCTTTGTTCTTGTTATCATGCCTATCTTTTGTAATGGATAATAGTGTGTAAAAATCTTATGTTTATGGTATGTTTTCTGTGTACTGAAAAGAACAATCTTTATTCTTCTTTGTTTATTTCGACAAGGATATCATGGAACAGTCCAGTTCAAGAGTGAATTTTATATTGGGATGTAAGCTGTTCAGATAGTCTTTGAAATGAATTAAGTTATCCATTGTTTCTGTCAAAATAATGAAAATATCATCAATGTAATGTAACCAAGTTTTTGGTTTCTTGTGATAGTTTTTAATGGCATTCGTTTAAAAATTTTCCATAGTTGGCCAAGGCTGGAGATGGGGAAACCCATATCAAGTCCTTCTTTTTGTTCTCAATATTTGTTCTGAAATATGAAAAAAAGCGTTTTCCTTACAGTGTTTGAATAGTCCTACTGTGTCTGATGGGGAAAGGTGTACAAGCTGATCCCCAGGTGCATTGGTGAAAAGACTGAATACATCTAAACTTGTCGTACCTCATGAACCTGGGACATGACATACGCGATTCTACAGAACATGACAGCAACAACTACCATGTTATCAACATGTATCAAGTAATTAAATTAATGTTTTTTTATTCTGGTGACTTATTTATACATACCAATTGTAAAGTTCTGATAACATCTAATATGTGTAATTATTTGTTTCTAGTTTTTTGTACAACTTTGGCTAATACCGCTGATGATGTAAGCCTGACAGCTTACGGAACTTGTAGAATTACATTTGTTTCGTTTTATTAAATTTGTTATTTATCAAAAAAATAAAACAAAACATGCGGGTCTCAATACTGGAAGCTGTCTATATAACAGATAAATAGATCTACAATTAGAGCTATTTACTAAAATTATTTTTTATATATATATATATATATTTCTGTAACACTTGATTATGTATTCAATACATGATTATCTCACTAGGATGTGGAAAGTAATTGGACATATGATTAAATTCCATATTTTTGAATATGTCCATTTTTTTATTATTAAAGAACACGTAAGTCCACAGTAATAACTTTTAATTAATAAATAAGGTACAGATATTTCATACTAAAACTAATAGTACATCTTCAGTGTTACAAACAGATAAGAATGGAATACAAGTAACGAACATTCGGTGGATCACCTATTAATGCATTGTTGTCGTGAGATAGGAAATGAAAGAAATTAATAAATAATTAATATTTAAGTTAATGGGTTTTTTAAATGATTACATAAAATAAAAGTCTCCCAGATCTTCGAGAGAGAGAGAGAGAGACAATCATTTTTCTATTTATCTATTTTTTTTATGTTCATATAGTTTTAAAATTCTCTGCTTAAGGTGCATTTCTTTTCTTCTCAAGAAATTAGCATTAAAATGCATCCGTGCTCTACGCACTAAGAAGAAAGAAGACAGAGGACCTCTGACTTGTAAAATATGCAAAAACAAAACATTTACAGCGCAGGCAACTTTAATGTATCATTATCGAAGCCATGCAGGTATATTTTTATTTTTTATTTTTAAATTATATTTTATTAAAGTAGGTTGTAGCACTTATCATTCATGTCTTTATTTATTCATAAAAAAAAAATAATAATAAGGACACTATCCTCTTAGAATGTCAAGGTACTAAATCCAGTTACTGAGATTAATTGGTCCTTTTGGCATTGGTAATTGTATTGGCAATAGTGAGAGACACCTCCAGTTATGTTATCTAAATGAATTACATAACTGGATAGATACCATAATCTCATGGTATCTATGGTATGGTAATTGTATTGGCAATAGTGAGAGACACCTCCAGTTATGTTATCTAAATGAATTACATAGCTGGATAGATACCATAATCTCATGGTATCTATGGTATGCAATATCCATAAGAACATGATTGACTATGTCCTAATTTAATAGTAAATGGGCAAGTTCTGAACACTAGGATGCACTGAGGTGCAGAGATAGCATCACTAGCATATTAAGCAGACACTTTAATCAATTGAAACATAAAAAATGAATTCCATGGTTTACCACTCCCAGAATTTACCAGGATGGTTGCTCAGATGTTATGCAAGAGCTAACATACATAATCTTGTGTGTAGAGGCTTAAGTGCCGTGAGGACATCATGTTGGAGGCTTAATGGATTTTTTACAACACTCAAAAAGAATTAAAATAGAATTTAATACTTCCTATATTTCGTCCTAGTCACTAGGACATCTACGGGGATTACAAAACCAATTAATGTAACATGCACACACAAATCTTACATTACTAAGCCCAACCACGTGGGTGATACTAAAGTCCTATCTAGGTGGAGCGCCCTCTAAGGGCGGTAGTAGGTGGCCTGGAATGTAAGGTGGGACCTCTGGTGATGAGTGTTTCCCAAATCTTCGGAAGCTTAATGCAACCGTATTTATTAAGATACCAACGGTTGGTTTCTGAGAGCTGCTGCTGCTTCTAAGAAAAGTCTCTCTTTCTTGAATTTGCGGCAGTGGAGCATGGTGGTTTTCTTCCATGATACTCTGTGGGTGGTGTCCAAAACATGGTCAGCCAAGCCTGAATGGCCATAGTTGTGTTTACTTGGCTGACCATGTTTTGGATACCACCCACAGAGTATCATGGAAGAAAACCACCATGCTCCACCACCGCAAATTCAAGAAAGAGAGACTTTTCTTAGAAGCAGCAGCAGCTCTCAGAAACCAACCGTTGGTATCTTAATAAATACGGTTGCATTAAGCTTCCGAAGATTTGGGAAACACTCATCACCAGAGGTCCCACCTTACATTCCAGGTCACCTACTACTGCCCTTTAGAGGGCGCTCCACCTAGATAGAACTTTAGTGTCACCCACGTGGTTGGGCTTAGTATTGTAAGATTTGTGTGTGCATGTTACATTAATTGGTTTTGTAATCCCCGTAGATGGCCTAGTGACTAGGACTAAATATAGGAAGTATTAAATTCTATTTTAATTCTTTTTGAGTGTTGTAAAAAAAAAATCCATTAAGCCTCCAACATGATACATAATCTTGACAGATCGTTTCAAGAAGACAATGCATTTGAATGAAACTAGAGGGAACTCTAGTTTCATTCAAATACTACATTGCCTCATTGAGCAGTGCAAAAAATTGCTAAAAGAAAGAAGAGAATGCAGGAAGAGACTGTAGCATCGTCCAAATAATGAGAATAAACTAAGGGGAATTATTAAACAGATAAAACACAATTGAAAATGGATAAAAGTTTCTGGTTTAATAGCATAATAGAAAAAGCAGAGAATATGGCTGGAGACAATGATCACAGAAGTCTATATGAAGTTATTAATAAATTATGTAGAAAGAGAGAGAGAATAGAGCACAAAGTCATTAAAAGAAAAAAAAATTCAGTTGAAGGGCAAGATGACAGAGCATTTTGATAATCTTTTTGTAATAATTTGTTTATTTAATATTTAGTTTTCGGTTGTTGTTACTGTTGTCTTTGTCTGTTGACTGCGCCTTTGTATTGTTTTCTTCTTTTCTTTAGCTATGTTTACTTCAAAATTTTCCCTTCTATTATATCTATACTATAGCTTGTGCTCCTTACGCAGTTACCTTCCGTTTAATACACTTTATCTTATTCTAATCCGATTAACTTAGTCCCCCACTTGTAATCCTTTATACTTCCTACAAGTGTTTGCGCTGTTAGTGAAAAGGCTTCTGAAATAGGCAATTCACGGTTACAGTTTACTATCTCCCACACTGTGTGATTCAGGAAAAATTTATATTATTTATCGACTGCGCCATCCTGAATTAATTGTAAAGCATGAGAGGATTAGTTATTACACAAATAGGATAGATCACTTTCAAAAATAAACCTCAACTATTCAGTCGTGGTAATTGCTCTAATTTAGATACACAGGTTCGATCATTTTTGTGAGACAGTGCATTGGTCAAAGATCAGGAGATAATTTCTAAACAAGCAAAACATGTTTATTTTACCTTAAGCAACTTTACAGTATAATACACAATTGAACAATTTCTCTCTAATGCCTATCTCGAGCTCAAATCATAACCTTTGCAATTAGACCTGCTATTCACAATACTTAAATAACTTGTTTACAAATCTAGGCAATTACTGGCTGTTACAAATGATATCGTTGGCTAAACATTCTTTCTTAATATATATATATACTAGCTAACACTCAGCCTCAATTATCTCTTATAGTGACTATAAAATTAAATTAACAGATCTACATTCAGTGGAAATACAGTGTAATTCTTATGTATTACCCCTAACATTTGTACAGTAGAATCTACTCACAAATTAGCAGTATCATATATAGTCCTACCAGCTTTGAAGATTTTGGGTGGTTCTGTTGACTGCTTCCTTCTGGCCTTCACTAAACGGTTCTTGCCAGTCATCCTTCCATAGAGTTCTTTCCTGGGAATCGTAGCATTGCTCTTTGTCGGTACTGGATATACTGTAGGCGCCATGTATCAGGTTGCATGTGGAACGTTCCATTACTGGAAATGCACATCTCTGGAGAATAAACTTCCTCTCCTGGTTTCCCTGTACCTGGGGGGGGGGGGTCAGCTCCAGCAAAATCTCGGGAGTCCGAGTGGGCCAACAAGCTGCAGCAAGAGGAAAAACTAAGAGCTCCTTCTGAGGTTCTCAAGACCTCTTTTATACAATCTGAAGTTCTTTTTTTTTTTTAGGATTGGAGATCCCCAGATCTTCTGTAAATATACTGACATCACTCTCCTTGACCTTCAGTTTTGGCAGCAAAATCTCCATATCTGAGTAACCTTCAGCAGCTTTGTTCACTCTCAGGTCGCCAACATAATGCTGTCTAATCCTCTTAACTTTAGTCACAAATAAAAAAAAAAACTTTATAACATTCAGTTAACTTTTACAATCTTGCATTAGAATTTAACATTAAATCAACGTTATGTACAATTGGAACCTTTACAATATTGTATAACTCATGTACAATTCTATGTCATTCTTTTAGTCAGCTACCTTTCCATGTTAATAATCAGTATTTAACTATCAAAATATATATACAAACTTTGTTCTTTTAAATGAATAATAACTTCTGTAAAATCGATGTCAGAGAATTTTAACAAAATTTCACCGCATCGGATTTTACATTTTAAACAGTATTCAGTCATGATTCAGTTGTCCTTGGTGAACAGGTTATACTTCCCTATTTGATATTATTATTATTGTTTTGTGTGACTTCCAAAGACTCGTCATAGGAGGGCACACAAACCTCCTGCTACACACACAATGGTGCTAACCTCTATCAACACACAATGCCATCTGCTGTCCTCCAGTAGTATTTTATGTCTGTAAATTGTAAAATCTCTTCCCAATTTGACTGTACTCATGAGAAAAACCTTGATACCTTCATATGAAATTGTCTAATTCACCTTTTATTGAAAACGCCTGCATAAAGATGCCTCTCATCCTGACAAGAATCAAACTCAGATCTTTTCCAGTCAAAGTGTGCAATGTCTTCCAATTGTGCTAAGGAGGCACTTAGTCCATTACTCCATCTGAGGTTAGATTGGCTGTAAATAAATTCAAAAACTTCATAAATCACCAGGATGTGGTGAAAAATACAGTGCTTAGCTGACTGAGATTCTGAATATTTCCTATCAAATTGGTCAAGATCCCAGCGACTTCAGAAGTATAATAGTGACCATTTTTAAGACAGCAGATTGTACAGTGAATGAGAATCATAAGGGAGTTAGCTTATTTTATGTCTCCCACCCACGAAAGATTTTTGTAAACCTCTAGTGCATCTCTATGTGGGCAGGCTAAGAAATTTTATATATTTTATTTATTTATTTATTTATTTATTTTATTTTTTACATAGTCTAGTAAACCTGCCTTAGAGACCAAAGATGGAACTTTTTCAAGCCATTTCAAGTCTCCAGTAAGCATAGTAGTGGTTTCACACCAGACAATGAAATTTATCTCCTATCTAAATATCCATGCCCATGACAGGATTTTAGCCCATAGCCTCTAGGTTGGAGAACAGATATGCTAATCACTCTATCCAGCCAGGCCAGCAAAGCTTATTATCTATTCCAGGTAAGTCCTTGTATTGTCATAAGGATAAAGGATGTAGTTGACATCCTTTATCCTTATGACAATACAGAGGATAAAGGATGTAGTTGACAAGAGCAATGTAAAGATGAAGAAAGCTACTTATACCAAATATTTTCACTGAGACAGATCCTTGAACTGTTCAGAATTTCAGAAATCTATGGTTACATGTTTTGTTCACTGTTGATAATCAAAATCTTTGGAGGATTGTAAGAGCTTATGGAATATCTGACAAGCTTCATTAGCATTATGACTGCTATATGATAATAGTGAGGTTTGTGCTAAAGTTGATAAAGCATATAGTGAATGGTTTAAATTAACTGGAGTAAGATGGGATGTGTCCTTCATCTTTTCTGTTTAGTCTTGTAATTGGTTTTGTAAACTGAACAAGACTGCTAGGGAAGGACCAGAAGAAGACTAAAGTGGTCTAAGAATCTTATCTGATCTATTATGCTGGTGATTTGGCCTTATTCACAAATGTGGGAGAAATGAACTCCTTTATTGCTGCAGTTCATGGTGCTAGGGTGTAGGTAGGTACCTATCTACCTACCTACCTACCATCTGGCGTTACAGCCCATTGTGAGCCTTAGCCTCCTGTACAACTTGGCTCCACACTCTTCTATCCTTGACTAATCTTTCCCAGCCTTTCATTTTCATAGTAGTCAAGTCTTGGATTACGTTGTCAATCCATCTGCTTATTTCATAATATCCTTATATCCTTTTTTCCATTCCAGGTCGATTGCCATTGAGTACTATTCCGAGGTTTCATTTGTATTGGTTTTGTTGCATAAAAGTTTTTTATGTGATTAGGTTGCTAGCCCAATGCACAACTCTCCTCCTTTATCCAGGCTTGGGACTGGCTGAAGGGATCACTACTCAGAGTAACCAACTTCAGGCAGCGTTTGGAGTCAACTAGGTTTGAATATCAATATTAAGAAAACACAGGTAATGAAAACAAGTGATATAGATGAGTCTTCTGTCTTTTTCAAAAGATATTCTATATGACACGTCTCTTACTTGTTATGATAGCTGTGAAACTGATATTGATGGTGAGGAATGAAGTGGATAGAAGATTAAAAATGGCTTCAGTGTTCAGAAAGTTTGGAAAGATGGTGGAATAGTAAAAGCAAAATTCAAAATAATCTCTCTCTCTCTCTTGCATTATGGAACCAAGGGGATCTGATAATCAGAAATCTGATGGTTTTGATCAATGGTGTTTTAAGGAGTATTTTGTGAATAACGAGGAGATATCGAGAAGTGGTGAGCAACCTCTAGTACAATCCTGTATCAGGAAAGGCTGTGATTGTTCAGCCATGTTGTCAGTATACAGGACATTCACTTGGTCAACAAGATTATGTTAAATGGGCTGATGGCATCAGGAAAAGGGTAGGCCCCTGAATGAGATGGATTGACCATCTCAAACAATAACTTAATAGAATTGACTTATAGTAGCATGAAGCAGTAATGGATGTTCAGGATAGACACATCTGATGTAGGAAGCTCTTCAGTCTTCTCTAACTGTTGGTTGGTTGCTTGAGGAACTTTTATATATTACACTTCATTTCCACCCTATATAATTTGAACACTAATAAGAGAAAAGCATATTTTTAACTAACATTTAGACATTAGACATTTATGTTACTACACATAAAACTTTGAAGCAGTATATATTTGATATACAATTTACTTTAAGATTCTTTATGCTCTATATAATTTTAATGCATACTGTGCATGTATTAATGTTGATGTTTTTCCACTTATACTATAAATTAAAGATGCCAAGAAATTATTCTTGGTTAATCCTTTATCCAAGTATAAACAAACAAAGCTAGCGCGTGAAGTAACTTCATGACTGGACAACTTATATATAACGACTAATGACTTCACATCACTTGTATTTATCCTTAAAGCACATATCCTTACAGACATGTATAATGCTATGTATTATGGGAAGGGTCACTATCCAGAGGCAAGTGATGTGAGGCCATTAGCCTCTATATATGAATTGCCCAGACATGAAGTTACTTCATGTGCAAACTTTGTTTGCTTACACTTGGATTATTAAGCCTAGAATATAATTTCTTGGCATGTTTAATTTATAGTATAAACAAGTGGAAAAACTTTCAGCATTTTGGCTACTTGTATATAGAAATATGACTTATACATTACTTCAACCTTTGTATCACTTCTTGATCTGGCTCCCACTGATGAGACTGCAGTAAGGGTCAAAACCAGTCTGGGTAATGACCTTCCCATAATGCATAACATTATACATGTTCATAAGGATATGTGCTTTGCATTATGGGATACTAATGCATTACTTCAACTGCTTTACTTATGCATTACTTCAACCTTGGTATCTTCTTGGTCTGGCTCCCACTGATGAGACCTCAGTAAAGGTCGAAATCAGTCTGGGTAATGGCCTTCCCATAATGCATAGCATTATACATGTCCATAGGGATATGTGCTTTGCATTATGGGATATTAAGGCAAGCTGCCCAATCGTGAAGTTACTTCACGTGCAAACTTTTTTTGCTTACACTTGGATTAAGGATTAAACCAAGAATATAATTCCTTGGCATCTTTAATTTATGTATTGATGTTATTTTAATAACATTTCTGTTCCTGGTCATAATGCACCTATAGTTCCACCATGCTAGAGATTACTACTAGCTAATGTTTAGTATCTGTTCACATGTAAATATTACTGTGCTGAAGTGAAGTATCTTTCTTACAAAAGAATCAGTTACTCCATCACTGAAATGAAATCTCGCTTTCCACTGAAGTTAAATGTTTAATTACAGTGCTAATTTACAGTGGCTAAGATAAATTTCAGTATCTCTTCTAACAAGTGGAAAATTATGCTTTGTGATGTATTGATTGACTTGTGTCTCCATTATTGATCATGTAGATGTCAACTTTTTTGTACATTGTCAGCTAGAAACACAAAATGTTTAGATGGAGATGGATTCTGTGAGGAGATAGTTCTCTATTTTATTACAGAAAAGTAAATAATGTAATTGTGCATTTGAATTCAGTGTTTTAATTTTGTGTATGCATGTGCTTGCACACATTCAGTCTTTAGCAACCATGGAATGTGGTATGGGTTTCCAGCATCTGTAATGTTGTATGTGGCTTTTTATGTACAGATTGAAAAAGTCTTCTTCGCTTTTAACATGCTTGCTTAATATTTTGTAAATATGCAGTAATTCATCTATTATTGGAAAATGAAATATGTGAGCACCTTATTGGCTGATTCAGAAGTCACTAGTTCTGCAGCTGGATACTGCTTTTAAACTAAAGGTGATTACTTCATTTCAAATGAAGGCAGCAAGGTTCTCCCTCATAAAGGAAACTCATTAAGAATTACAGCCTGATACAATGACTTTATTGTTCATCATCATCAAATTCCTGCCATGTACCCTCAAGGGGTGTCCAGGATATGATAGTACTACATGAAAAATTTACATCATTACTAACTTCCTATCTACAATTTTCCTCCAAATCAGTCTGTCAAGACTCCAACATTACCAGATCTTATATTTCTATCGTCTAAGACACTTAGACGATAGAAATTCTTCTTTTCATCTACTCCTGCTGCCTTTCCACATTTCAAGCCTTTGATGGCTTTTTCTACTTCAAGTATGGATATGTATTCCTGACTGCATGCCTTAGTCAGTGTTTTTTATCACTGTGCTGCCATCACTGCTTGTTTCATTTAGCAAATTTTCAAAGTAATTACTCCATACTTAAAGGATATCTTTTTCTCCCGTTTTCATGTCACCTTTATCATCTCTAACTCCTTTTACAGCACTCTTTCCTCCATTCCTAAGCTTCTTCAACAACCTCCAGAATATTTTACCACCTTCTTGATATTTATTTTCTATGTTCTTGCCAAAGTCCTCCCATGACTTGTTTAGCTAGTTTTACACACTGTTTAGCTTTCTTACATTTGTCTCTGTATTCTCTAAGAGCACAAGCTGACTTATTTGCCAGGAACTTTTGATATGCTTTCTTCTTTTCCTTCACTGCCTCTTTAACTTCCTGTGTCCACCATGGAGTTCTAATTTTTCTATCCTTGCAGACAACTTCACCTCATGCCTCTCTAGCTGAATCAATCAGGGTTTTCTTCAAGGTTTGCCACTGAATCTCCAAGGTTTGATTCCTGTTCTCAAACTCTTTCATTTTTTCTTCAATAATCTTTGTGTATTTTAGGCTACAGTTCACATCTGAGAGATGCTCAACTTTTATTCACTTTAAAACTTTCTTACATGTCATTCTTTTCAATATGAAAAGTATCCTGCTCAAGACTAAATAGTGATCACTTCCAATTTCAAATCCTCTGTACACTCTGGTGTCCTGCACCAGGGAGAAAACATCACTATCAACAATAACATAGTCAATGAGACGTTTCTTATTCCTTGCGCCTTCTCTCCATGTGAATTTGTGCACATTTTTATGTTGGAACATGGTGTTAGTAATAACCAGTCCATGTCCTGAGCAGAAATCCAACAGATATTTGCCATTATTATTAGCTTTGCTCTTTTCTCCAAAATTTCCTAAAACATTTTTGTATGTCTCACAATCACTTCCTACTCTGCTATTTAGATCCCCAACAAGGACCAACTTTTCCTTTTTCATTGTGTCAGTAGTCTCTAGAGCCTCAAAAAATTCTGTGGGACCATAGACACAAATAAGTCTTATTGTCCAGTTCCCCATTCTCATATTTGCCCACATTACTCTACTTGAGACTGACTGCCATTCAAGAAGATGAGCCTCGTATTTTGTATTGAATACTATGGCTACTCCTTCTTTTCCTTGATTGTCATTTCCTGAATATAACATTTTGTATGTATTGCTCAGAAAGATTTCACCAGTTTTTTATCTTTTTTGTTTCAGTCACCCCTATTATGTCGATCTGGTACTTGTCTAATTCCTCCGCTAGCTCCATTTCTTTGCCATTCAGGCTTCTTATGTTGATAGTACCAATCTTTAACTCTGATGATGTTGAGTTGGGGTGTGTTTTCAGATTTGTTTCAGTAGCTGACTTTTCGCTGTTCGTCCTGGTTCCCTGGCGAAAACAACGGGGGCTTTGTTTTCTTTAATAAAAAAAGGTGGCAAACCTTTTGGCAACTCCTATAGGTAAAGATGACCTTGCTACTGCTTCTCTGGGCCTGGCTCCCACTGAAGAGACCTCAGTAAAGGTCGAAACTAGTCTGGGTAAATCCCATAATCCCATAATGCAAAACACAAGGAGATGTGTTTTGCATTATGGGAGATACTGGGATAGGAGTGTTGATAACTTGCTCCACCTTTGCAACAAGTTGCCTGGTGTTGTACTACTTACCCAGGTAAGATAGTACAACACTATATTCAGTCCTGAAAATATTTTTAGGTGCAAACTTTGTTTGCTCTCACTGGGATAAAAAATTAAACTAAATTTATTATAATCTTATATGTTGTCTTCTCGACTACCTTAAGTTTCCATTTCTATATACTTGCCAGTTAACTCATATCATCCAACTAGTGAGAAGTTAGGTGGCATCAAAATTCTTGCCAGCTTCTTTAGATTAGTTAGTAACAACAGTGCCCTTGGGATGAAAAGACATAGTTTGAATACCATCTAGGATGTAAAGAATCTTTATAAGGGCTTTTCTGGCAAAGGTGAGTTAGCCAGTCTCATATGGAGGTTACAAAGCTTTTCGTCCCAGAAATTATTCTACATATTCTCCCACGAAGTATTATACACTTGTTACAATGTTAATACATCATTTGCAATCCTCAGCTGCAGATATGATTTCACCTGTGGTAAATTTTGTTCCTTTAAATCTGGTATAGGAAATAGTCAAATGAGGCTAGGTCTGACGAATAGGGTGAGTGAAGCAGACATTGAAAGTTAAAGTTGTGTGTTGTCTGTTGAGTTTCATGAGAAGTATGAGCAGGTGTGTTGTCCTGCAAAAGCAACATGCCTCTTCTCAGTTTCCCACAGCATTCAGTACTTCCTTCAATCTCTTCAGAGCTGTTGAATAAACTGCTGCTGTAACAGTTTAACCTTTTTTGAAGTACTTGGAAAGGATTACACCATCAGCCAATAAATTTGCACCTGATATTTGACAGCACACATTCTCTCTTTTTGTCGGCATTCAAACATTTGGGGACCTGCTGAGAGCTTCTGCATATCCAGATGTTGGTGAATAATGATCCCAACTCATTCTCTGGATCTCCCCAGTCTTTGCAATGTTTTTAGCTGGTATTTGTCTATCATCAAGGAACATGGCATGCACTGCATCGATGTTTTCAGGTGTGACTGCCGTGGAAGGTCTTCCTGACCTGGGTGGCACCTGTTGTCTCAGGATGCACAATTTTAAACTTGGCCACACGTCTGGCAACTGTTGGATATGCCGGGGCACAGTCCCCTAAAGTTTGATGAATCTCAATTGTGGACTTTTCTTGCAGCACAAAAAAGTTGATGACAGCCTGCACCTCTATGTCTTCGAATTTTTTCAAAACCTCTGACATGTCTTCTTATATATCCTAAAAGAAAAAAAAATCATTACAATCTGATGAAACATGGGGGTTAAAAGATTTTAAGATATCCATGTTGGAGGGTTAATGGAATATTATTAGCACTGAGAAAGGATTAAAATCAATTTTAATACTTCCAATATTTCGTCTCCGTCACAGAGACATCATCAGGAATTACAAAAAAAAACTTTCACAACAACACACACATAAATATAATACAATAGTGAGTGAAACTAAAGTCCTATCTAGGTAGTGCACCCTCTATGGGCATTTGCAGATGGCCTAGGATGTAAAGAGGGGTCTCGGATAATTAATGTTTCACCCAAATTTTGGGAAGTTTAATGCAAATGTATTTGTTTAAATTCAGTTGATTCCTGAGTGCAGATGCAGATTCAAAGAATAGCCTTTTTTTTTTTTAAATTTACTATGGTGGAGCATGGTGGTTTTTTCCAGGAGATCCTGTGGGTAGTATCCAAAACATGGTCTGCAAGGCCGGATTGACCATAATCGTGATTGCAGATGTATGACTTGTGTTCTTCTAATCGGATTGTTGCTAATCTGCCTGTCTGTCCGAAATAAGCCAGTTTACAGGTACAAGGTACTCTATACACTCCAGGCACTGAGAGAGGAGGGAGCTGGTCTTCGGTGGAATGGTAGGTAGCAAGTTTATGGCGGGGCTTAAAAGCTATATGGAGGTTGTACTTTTTAATGATCTGGCTATTTTTTCTGATGTACCATGGATGTAAGGTATGGTGATGGCATTTCTGAAGAGATGGTTGGGGAATGGGGAAGGACTTGATTATTATTTTTTTAATTCTGTAGTCACTGTAGCCATTGGAAAGGAAGGTGTTGTGTATGTGTTTGAGTTCAGTTGAAAGGACAGTTTCACTGGAACAAATATTGTGGGCTCTATTGGTAAGAGTTTTAATAATGCCATATTGCTGAGAGGGGTGGTGGTGGGAGAGCTTGTGAATGTATCTGCCTGTATGAGTAGGTTTTCTATATACAGAGAAAGAAAGGTTACCATTAGGAAGGCGTGTTACTAAGGTGTCTAGGAAGGGTAAACAATTGTTATTTTCCTTTTCCATCATAAACTAGATTCTTGGATGTAGACTATTGAGGTGACTGAGGAAGGAATCTAATGTGTCTGGGCCATGAGGCCAAATAGAGAACACATCTACATATCTTAGCCAGGTAGAAGAAGTCTAAACATCCTCTCCACTGGGAGAGGATGTTTATAGGGGAAGAGCCTATGGCTTGTTTCTCAAAATTTTCCATGTAAAAATTGGCAAAGGGGGGGGGGTGAACCCATGGCAGTTCCCCCTGTCTGTTTGTAGATTTTGTTCTTCCAAGAAAAATAACCAGAGTAGATGCCAAAGGAAAAGAGTTCTAAGATATGAGAAGGAAAAATGTTTTTTAAGAGTGTGAAGGTCTCAATTAGGGGAATATTGGTAAACAATAAACAATGAGATGATGTCAAAGCTGACCAATATGTCTGTATTATTGAAAGTAAGATTTTCAATTAAGTTTTTAAAATGGGTAAAGTTTTTTTTACATGAGATGTAGTAAGACCAGTGAGGGGGGGGGGTCAAAGAGTTAGCTAGCTGCTTTGACAATTTGTAGCAATGAGCATTGGTGGCATCTACTATAGGTCTTAGGGGGAGAATTAGGTTTGTGGATTTTTGATAAACTGTATATGCAGGGGAGATGAGAACAGAATGGTTTGAGTTTTTTTGTAATGTCAGGAGGCCAAGAGGACACTTTTTTAAGTAGGTTTTTTAATTTTTTAACTTGAGTTTTTGTGGGATCATGTTCAAGTGGTATGTAGGTAGCGCGATCACAAAGAATAATATTCATTTCCCCATTTTATTCTGAGGCATTAAGAATGACTGTGGCATTATCCTTATCAGGTCTGGTGATGACAAGACTTTTTTTTTTCCGTAATTTTCTGAGGGCAGAGAGTTGACTGGAAGATAAATTGATTTTTGGAGGTGACGACCGGGAGAGGATGTTAGCCATGTTAAGTCTGATGCTATTGGCTGTTTCTGGCGCTATGTGACAAATTCCGCATTCGATAACATCAAATGCGTAATTTTCTGAGGGCAGAAAATTATGGAAAGAAAAAAGTATTGTCATCACCAGAGCTGAAAAGATAATGCCACAGTTGTTCTTAATGCCTAAGAATATAATCGGAAAATGGATGTTATTCTCCATGATCATGCTACCTACATACCACTCGAACATGATCCCATAAAAACTCAAGTTAAAAAATTAAAAACCTACTATAAAAAGTGTTCTCTTGGCCTCCTGATATTACAAAAAAACTCAAACCATTCTGTTCTCCCCCCACCCCCCACCCCCGTATATACGGTTTACCAAAAATCCGCAAACCTAATTCTCCCCTAAGACCTATAGTAGATGCCACCAATGCTCCTCTACAAATTGTCAACTATTGCTAGCTAACTCTTTGACACCCCTCCCTCACTGGTCTTACCACATCTCATGTAAAAAAACTATATCCATTTTAAAAACTTAATTGAAAATCTTACTTTAAATAATACAGACATATTGGTCAGCTTTGACATCATTTCATTGTTTACCAATATTCCCTTAATTGACACCTTCACACTCTTAAAAAACGTTTTTCCTTCTCATATCTTAGAGCTCTTTTCCTTTGCCATCTACACTAGTTATTTTTCTTGGAAGAACAAAATCTACAAACAGATAGGGAGAACTGCCATAGGTTCCCCCCTCTCACCCCCTCCTTTAGTTTCACTCACTATTGTATTATATTTGTGTGTGTGTTGTTACGAAAGTTTTTTTGTAATCCTCGATGATGTCTCTGTGACAGAGACAAAATATTGTAAGTATTAAAATTGTTTTTAATCCTTTCTCAGTGCTGATAATATTCCATTAAACCTCCAAAATGAATTCTTCACAGCACTTAAGCCTCAACACACTGATTTTAAGATATGTTCTTTCTTGTGGTTATATCAGTTGCTTTAATATAATTTTTATTCTAGGTATTTATCAGAACTTTTCATCATAATGGTTACAAAATACCTTTATCATCAAAATACTAAATATTAGGATGATTGTTCAGTGTATTAAAGATCTTTTTTGGAAAAGACCTAGATTTGAATCTCATAAATGTAAAGAACCTTTATAAGGACACTACGTTTACTTTCAGAATTTTCTTTGTATTTTAAAGAAATTCCAGTTTTCTGGTCTCCTTTTCTCCAGTTAAAAAAAATTTGCTTCTTTGTTTTCTTCCAACAAGTACATCCTCAGTCACTGTCACATGTATACAGCATGGACATTACCCCATACAGTTGCATTCTGAACAGCATTTCTCTAGGCTGCTTTGTTATATTCCTTTTCCAGATCTACAACACTTAATCTAAGTTACAGTTCTCATAATTTCTTAACTATCCATCTTAAAGTGAAAATCTGTTCCTAATAACCTTTATTTGGTCTAACCTCAGCTTCTTCTTCTCCAAGTTTCTTTTTTGAAAATTTTCTTAGCCTCTTTTCAAGTACTTTTGCATAAATCTCATCTAACCTAACCATGAAAATTGAGTAGGAAAATTTCTCGAATTCTCGCATTCAATTTTATTTTCCTTTTTAAAGATGGCATTATGAGAGCTATTTCAATCATTAGAAATTTGACTTTCAGGTCAGGACTTCCAAATTATGCAGCATAGCCACTGTAAAACATTTATAACTCTATAATAAATTTAGTTTAATCCTTTATCCAAGTGTGAGCAAACAAAGTTTGCACCTGAAAGTATCTTTAGGACTGGGGTAAGGTAGTACAACACCAGGCAACTCGTTGCAAAGGTGGAGCAAGCTAACATCACTCCTATCTCAGTATCTCCTATAATGCAAAACACATCTCCTTGCGGATATGTATAATGTTACGCATTAAGGGAAGGGCCACTACCCAGACTAGTTTCGACCTTTATTGAGATCTCTTCAGTGGGAGCCAGGCCCAAGTGGAGATACCACGCAGAAGCAGTAGCAAGGTCATCTTTACCTATAGGAGTTGCCAAAAGGTTTGTCACCTTTTTTTATTAAATTACTCTGGATTTAGAGAAAGATGTTGAAAGTTTATTTTTCACTAGGTTAGACTATAATAAATTTAGTTTAATCCTTTATCCCAGTGAGAGCAAACAAAGTTTGCACCTGAAAATATCTTCAGGGCTGAATATAGTGTTGTACTATCTTACCTGGGTAAGTAGTACAAACCTTTTGGCAACTCCTATAGGTAAAAATGACCTTGCTACTGCTTCTGCCTGGTATCTCCAACTCTGGGCCTGGCTCCCACTGAAGAGACCTCAATAAAGGTCGAAACTAGTCTGGGTAGTGGCCAATCCCTTAATGCATAACAGTATACATATCCACAAGGAGATGTGTTTTGCATTATGGGAGATACTGGGATAGGAGTGTTCATAGCTTGCTCCACCTTTGCAACGAGTTGCCTGGTGTTGTACTACTTACCCAGGTAAGATAGTACAACACTATATTCAGTCCTGAAGATAATTTCAGGTGCAAACTTTGTTTGCCTTCACTGGGATAAAGGATTAAACTAAATTTATTATAGTCTAACCTAGTGAAAAATAAATTTTCAACAACATACAAGACACTCAAGAAAAGAGATATTTTTCAAATTCCATGGTGAATATTTAGCAGACTGCTAATCTTATATCAGAATTTCTGAAAGTCATTCTGAAAACTAGACCAAATAGTAAAAACATCACCCATAAACTGATATGAAACAAAGGATTAAGGAAAGAGAATCAGTCCTAGTGCTCAAACTGCATCATATCGGCTTCAGCAAGACTGGAGTTTCTAGCTAGCCTTAGCCATGATCATTTGGCTGGAGGTGGGGAGAGTTGGTGTCATAGGAAGTCTTATTTCTCCATGATTTGATGACAAGATCCAAGGCTTGCTGCAAGTAATGACTCCACTTTCAAGTGTAGTCATTACTGTCCTGTACTGTACTTCCTTATTTCAAATCCTTCATCTTCAATATCAGGGGGTCCTTTCACCATCCCAACTATTTCCAGATACCATAGAAAGAAAGTACATGATACAAAAAAAAAAAAAAAAAGAGGAGGGTGACAACTTTTCTGATGTACAGTTGTTTCTAAATGTGCCATTTTTTTCCAGTAATATTCAGTAGACAAAATGGCCTGTTGGGAAAATGTACCTTCCTTTATCCAAAGGAGTTAGGATTCCCCCAAAGTTCATAAAGAAATTATTTTTAGAAGATATTCATGCAGAAACTACTTTAAAGCATTCAGGACAACTTATGTGTGCAACATCAATTGAGGGAACCAATTATGGTAACCCTCAAAAAATATACTATTCTAGTGGAGTGATGTCAGACTGGGATATCTTTTGTGTTAGAGAGAGCAAAAATGACATTGTGAATTGGAAACTCAATGAGTAGTAGCCATAAGTCAAATCCTGATATAGATATGGATCTTGTACCAGCTAGGAATATTGTGCTTACATTTGATATCCCAGATCTCTAACATCTGTAAAATCAGATTCTCTGAACTTCCCTCTTAGGGTTTATATTTCAAATACTTGGAGATGTTTCTAGTGCCAGAAATAACAATCATATTCAAGCTACTTGTTGTATTTCTGCTAACTATGCTTAGTGTGGCAGTAAAGAGCATGAAACCGAAGATAGCACTTGAATTTGCAAAACATCTAAATGTCTGAAGTGCAAGGGAGAACATTCAGGTTATTCCTGAGTTTGTGAAAGGACGAGGAGATCCAGAAAGTCAAACACAGAAAGTGCTGATCTTCAATTCCATTGAGTTTGAGTTTCAATAGCTGACTTTCATGTTATACTCCTGTTTATTTTTTAAGCTGATATAGAATGAGTTTGTCAGCTAACTCCCAGAGTGTAAATGCATCCTCATTCATTCAGTATCAGTACCAAATAATAGAGTGAGCAATGAGTAGATCTCCATTTCATAAAATATGTGGAGGGTTTCTTCCTTAAGTGCCTCCCCTCCCTCCACCTGATAATTTCTTAATAAATGCTTTCTGAGAAATAACTAAATTATTTCAATGAAAGTTTTAAATATATCTAATAAATTTCTCTAAACAAGAGAAAAAATTAGCATTAAAAATTGTACGAATAAGATTCATTTTAAATTATTATATACTGAAATGTTATCAATACTATACATTATGTTGCTTTTTTAAATCTTTTAATAGGTATTAAGCCATTCACATGTTCTGTATGTGGAGCAACATTTACTAGACAGCACAGCCTAAATTATCACATGTTAATTCATAATAATAAAAGTAGATTTGTTTGCAGTGATTGTGGGCGTAATTTTAGACATCCTAGTCATTATAAAGAGCATTTAAGACGTCACACTGGTGAAACACCATACCAATGTGGTGATTGTTATTTAAGGTAAGTATTCATAAATATCTCAGCAATATGTAATCTAAATTGGACAATAGTTGATTCATAATTTAACTGGCTGGAGAAATGCAAGATCTATTTCAAATTGATGTATGTTCAAATTTTGAGGCTACAAGTTTGAAATCAGCCTTTTTTCTTTAAAAAAAATTAAAACTAGAAATTCAGAAGAAAAATTATTAATTTATTATCCAAGTAATATTTATTAATTACATAGCTTGTAGTTTTTTGTTATACCCTTATCTTCTAAAACATTGTCAGCATTAGCTGTATATGAAATGTTTAAAAAAATTACATGCAAATGCATTTTTTAAACTATATTTCAGCATTATGCACGAATTATATCAGAAGTTGAGTTGGATTCCTCTTGTTGATTAATGTGGCAAAATGTTTAGAACTGAGATCAGATTAGTTGCATATATATATTTTTTAGAAATTATGGACTTTACAACTGTGCTTTAAAAAACTATTTTTAATTTCCCGATGTTTCAACCTTCATATGAAGGTCATCATCTGGAGTATATACAAGGGACAAGCTGAGTTACATTTCACATGGCATGCTAAAGACACAATTATTTGAACAACAGTTATTCTACTGGCATGATGTCCAGTGAAAATATAATATAATATAAAAAAAATACAGATAAAATTAAAAAAATAATTATTTGGAAACTACATCAAAGCTAAATTCTGTTTAAGATAACATTATTATTATAACGGGCGACTCCAGGGAGTCCTTAGACTCATCGAGGGAGGCCCTAAACATCATGTCCACACAACTATACGACATTCTCACAGTATCTATCATACCTTGCCTTGAACTCGCTCACTGTCATAGCACCCATAACAGACTCTGGCAGCTTATTCCACTCATTTACCACTCTAAAAGTAAAGAACCCAACTCTAACACCCTTGCTAACCACACTCTTTCCCAGCTTCCATAGGTGTCCCCTAGTTCTCCCACCACCAGTCCTGATCTCAAAAATATCCTCTGAATTAATCCTATAGAAACCCTTTAGCAATTTGTATGTCTCAATCATATCTCCCCTTTTCCGCCTATCAACTAATTTCTGCAACCCACAAATCTTTAACCTATTCTCATAAGGTTCATTCCATAGACCTGCTATCATCTTGGTCACTCGCCTCTGGATCCTCTCCATCTCCTCCCCATCAAGAAGAAACCTAGGTGACCAAATCTGGACACAGTAGTCGAGATGAGGTCTTATCAAGGCTTGGTACAGAGGTACAATAACTTGCTTGTCTCTGCTTGTCAAAAAGTATTTTTCAACAACCAAGTGAGTTGATGAGCTGATTTAGCCACTTTTGCAATGTGCCCCCTAAACTTCATCTCCCTATCCACCAACACTCCCAAGTCCCTGGCCTCATCAATCTCCTGGAATACAGTTCCACCAATGTGGTATACTGCTGCTAATCTTTTCACTCCAAAATGCATAACCTTACATTTTGTCACATTAAATTAACATCCATTCTCCTTAGCCCAGAACTCCAATCTATCCAAGTCGTCCTGCAAGATTTTGACATCTTCTGCATTCACTATTGCTCTACCCAACTTTGCATCATCAGCAAACAAATTAACTGTTCCTCTTAGATCCTTCCCTATATCGTTAATGAACAAATTAAACTGCAGTGGTCCAAGAACAGAACCCTGCGGCACACCACTAGTCACAGGCTGTCTTTTGGACTCTACTCCTGAATAAACTACTCTCTGATATCTCTCCATCAACCACCCACCTATCCATCTCACCAACCCTATAACCATTCCCATATGTTGTAGTTTACGGATTAGAATTCCATGTGGTATCCTGTCAAATGCCTTAGCCACGTCCAGCAGTATCACTGTAAACCCATTACCCTTATCCAGTTCAGCTGTCACTGTGTTATAAAACTTGAGCAAGTTACTGAGGCTTGATCTACCCTTCACAAAGCCATGCTGTCCCCCATACAATATCTCATTTTCATCAATCCATTCCTGTATTTTTCCCTTGACTACTTTCTCCAAGACCTTGACAACGACTCCTGATATGCTGATCGGTCAGTAATTTGCAACAGTAGTCTTGGATCCTCCTTTATGCAGTGGAACTTATTGAGGGAGATTTATTTTGTTTGCCTTTTTAATTTTTGGTGTATTATTGGATGAAAGGAAGGAGTGGAACATGCAGTGTGAGGAGATAGACTTATGAACATGACACCCATATACAGAGAGCAACTGGTCTCCTTGCCATTTTGTGCCTCTTGCATGCCACTATTTGGACTCCCTCACCTGGAATGACCTGGCAGCAGTATAATGGGTAAAACTGTAAAGCCCCTTAAAGATATTGACAGAAGAAAGCTGAATACTTTGGACACCTTGAAAGGATGGAAGGAGGACTTCTTTGAAACAGTAATAGAAAAAGTTCCTAAAAAAGAGGAAGTAGTAGACCCTCGGGGAGATGGATGGATGGTGTGCCTGGAATGACTAGTCTTCAGAGAATTGAAGCCTCCAGAAAAGCATACAACAGGACTAACTGGCAAGGACGCATGTGGCACATCACTGAGGAATGGAGTGACCATACAGCATCTGATGACATCCAATGGACAGATAATAGTACTAAAAACAGAGTGATTTGATGAGGGACTCATTGTCCAATCTTACTTTTGACAGTAACATGGATGAAATCCGATTTTTCATCGTCTTTCATCTATTTTTGATATGTAACCTTAAGGAGTATACAAGATACCATGACAATCCTACATAATAAAGTTTACATTATTACTAGTTTCTTATCAACAGTGTTCTTCCAAATGAATCTAGTATTTATCAGGTCTCCAAGTATTGTGAGTCCTTTTATTTCAATCTTTTAAGACTGCCATTAACTGTGTCGTCAGTGCCATCTTCCTGCTGTCAGATACTACTTTTGCTAATCTTTCCTCTCCCATTCTGTTTAAATGATTGTACCAACTTAATTAATTCTTGTACATTGAACACTGTCTTGTATACTTCTAGGTGTTTTGACTAATTTCCCTGTTATTGCATATAAATGCAATCAACTAGCTTTCTTATTCTGCTATCTGTTTTCTAATTTTCTATTTTCATTAAAAATTGACCTAAATAGCTGAAATATTTTACTTATCCATAGTGTCTCCATTGAAAATGCATTTGATGTTTTCTGCATCATCAATAAAAACAACCTGCTTTCATAGTTTTTGCCTTTTTATGGGTAATTTTCATATGAGGTTTAGTTGAAGAGTCACAAATATGTGTATTGGATTTATTTAGGAGCATAACATTTGCATAAAGTGCCAAGTGTCTTCAATTTTGATATCAGGTTTAATGCCACTTCATATTGTAATACATACAAATGAATGACAGCAACAATAGCTAGCACTTTTGATGTATACCTGATTTTACATTAAACCATCTTCTTTGAATTCTATCTACTGACTTAAATGCAGATAATATATTGCTCTATGTAAAGTCTCATTTTGAAGAGCTTTTCTCTTTTCACCTTATTTTGTGCCTTTTCCAGATCCACACATAAGTGTTATATTTCCATGATCTCAACTTACTTTTCTTCCAGTTTCTCTTGGTCTCTTCTTAAGTATGCTTGCATAACAAAGTATATTGTGATGTGGGGTGGGGAAGTTGAGACTAAACAAATATATATGGTAAGTGGTGATAAAGGTGATTGGGCAGGTGAGGTGGGGAAATCACAACCAACACATGGCTTGGATAGGACTGGCTGCAGACCTAAAAATGAACTGCTCTATTTGTTTACAAATGCCAGAAGTATCAGAAATAAGGGGAGGGGGTGAAATGGTTTCAGTGATTGAGTGTTTTTGCCCCAAAATCATTTGAATAAGTGAAACTCGGTTGAATGAAGATGATATTGTAACGAGAATAGAAATGGAAGGATACAGGGAGTATTTTTCATGAGGATAGAAAGGGCAAGAAGGGAGGGGGAGTGCTACTGATGATAACAGGGGAATTAAGTCCACCTAAGATAGACATGAAAGGGGGAAATAGTGGCAGTGTGGTGTAACATGGAGGTTGAGAGGAGGACATATTTAGTTGGATGTTATTATAGGCCTGGGAATGTGGAGGGTTGTGATGAAGAAATGTATAAACAACCTGGATTAGTGAACAAAGAAGAGTAATTATTATGGGTGATTTTAATTTTGGCAATATAGATTGGAATGAAGAGAGCATTTGGAAATAAGGAAAATGAATTTCTCGAGTTCTAGAGATATAACCATCTCAGGCAGCACATAAAGGAGGGCACGGGAGGATCGTGAGTTCTAGATCTGATAATTTCATTAGAGGGGGTTTCACCATTTCCTCCAGTTGGTGAAAGTGATCATGAAGTATTTACTTGTGTTGTGCCTAGTCATATGCAGACTTTTGTGAGGAAAGGATATATGAGGTGGTATCAAAAAGTTTCGGGATTAGCTCTGTTTATGGGAAATTACTTTATTTATCTGCGTTTACACACTATCACCTTCAAAATAGTCCCCTTGCATATCAATACAGTGCTCCCAGCATTCTTGCCACTCCTGGAATGTGTCCTGGAAGTCTTCTTTTCGAAGCATGTCAAGCATCTTTTGTGATTCGCACTGGATCTCCGCAATGGAGTCATAATGGTGACCTTTGAGCTGGATCTTCATCTTCGGGAAGAGGGCGAAGTCTGCAGGAGCCAAATCTGGTGAGTAGAGTGGGTGTGGAAATGAGATCATGTTGTTTCTGGCGAGAAACTCATGCGAGGAGAGCTCAGTGACAGGGTGCATTGTCGTCGTGGAGCATCCAGTTTTTTGTGCTCCACAAATCTGGTCACTTTTGCCGAATGCCCTCTCTCAGGTGCCTTAAAACCTGGCAGTAGAACTTGCTATTGATGGTCTACCCCCTGAGGATGAATTCTCGATGCACAATGCCACAAATGTCGAAAAAGACTATGAGCATGCACTTAGTCGAGCTGCGTACCTGCCTCGCCTTTTTCGGTCGTGGAGATGATGGGTTCTTCCACTGTGAAGACTGTTGCTTTGTCTCAGGGACGTACCTGTACACCCAAGCTTTGTCACTGGTAATGATCCTCGAATTTTAAGTTTTTTCAAACGTGAATTTCACGTTTGCTCTTTGTTCTAACTTGCTGTCAATGCTGAAATCGCAGATGTGGCAAAGCAGGTTGTCAGAATAGCATCAGTTACACAGCTCCCGATGTACACAGGACGATGTCTTTTGGCACACTGACTTATGAAGGTAGGTGCTCCCTGTGACTGTGCGTGCAGCCTTGTGCTGCCATCTGTTGGCGTGTTACAAACGTAGTCTCGAAACTTTTTGATATCACCTCGTATGTGGAATTATAAGGCTGGTAATTATGACAAGCTTAGGAGACAGCTTGGAGCTATAAAATGGAAGAAAGAGTTGAGCCGTAAGGAAATAAATGTTGCATGGGAACTGACAAAGAAATACATAACAGCATCAATGTGTGAATGTATTCTGAAGGCTAAAATGCTGAATAAGGTAGGTGTAGAATGGATGCATGTGGAGCTTAAGCATGAAATCTGGAAAAAGAAAGTACTTAGGAGGAAGTACAAGATGAATAATGGTAACAATCAGTCACGTGAAGAGTATAAAGAACAAACCAGAAGAGTGACTCAGTTAGTAAGGAAAACAAAAGTAGAGTATGAGCAGAAATTGGCAAATCAGGAAAAGAAAAACCCTAGAAACTATAGGAGAAATTGACTTCTATTTGGGTTTATATAGTTCAAATTTATTTCAAACTAAGTTAGAAAATACCGACAAGTTTCGCCAACTTTAGCTGTTTGCTTCATCAGGGTAAAAAATAGATGTAAGACAACTGAAACGCTAAAACTGTTACACTAAAACTATAAATGAAGGAAGAACCGAATACAGTTGTATTTTTACAGAACACAGAAGAACGCATACATCACACGCATGGAGCGTGTGTGATCTCACTTGTTATGTAGGAACGTTCTGTAATTGGCAGCAAGATTTAATTCTGGCATGCTTAGAGATCTTATGAGGGTCTTCCAAATCTCAGGCAGAATTAATCCTTGGTTTCTATTTAAGGTTTGTTTAGAACGGATCGCTGTTATGGCTTCTTTTATGATTTGGGAGCGGAAATCCTCCTCTAAGTAGGGCATGGAACTTTTGTCCCATTCTGTGGTATGGTTTGTCCTGGAGAAATGAAAAGCTAACCCCGATTTGTCTTCTCTATTATTGTTTACGTCTCCTACGTGTTCCTTTTTTCTGATTTCAAAACTTCTAGAGGTCTAACCAATATAGTTTAAGCCGCACGAACAGGGGATGGTGTAGGCTCCGGCTACACCATTTGAAAAAAGGATGACTAGCTTTTGGAGATCTTAAGAATTAGCAGATGGTCTTTGGAGGTTTAAAAGCCACTCGTATTCCATGTGGTTTGAGGAGTGTAGCAATCTTATTGGAAACTGTTCCCATATATGGAATCACGATAGTGGAATTATGATGCATATCTTCAGGCTGTCTTTGTGGTGGGGTCACAGAAAAGTATCTTGTGGCTCAATTTTCTAGGATAACCATTGTTTATAAGGTTATTTGATATCAGGGATAGAAAAACCCTAGAAAGTTTTTTAGATATGTGGCAAGTACAAGGAACAATGATCATGGTATGATGAAGTTAACAGATGAAAGTAGTGGAATGGTAACTGCTGCAGAAGACGTTGAGGTATTCAGTGATCAATTTATAAGGGTATTTCATTGTGATCAAGGTGGAATCATGGAAAGAATGGCTTAATTGTGAGTGATCAGGAGGTATTTGAGAAAATAAATAACCTTGATGTCAATAAGGTGATAATATTTGATGACATATCACCACGCATCTTAAGGGAATGCTCCAGGGAATTGGCAGTAGCATTGGCATGCCTGTTTAATAAAATTCTTAGAACAGCACAGATTGCAAGGGAGTGGAAAGAGGGTAAAATTGTTCCACTGTATAAAGGTGGTGATAAGGCTGTAGCTTCAAATTATGGACTGGTCTGTATATCTGGAGTTGTGGTGAAGGTACTAGAGAGATTGGAGAAATGGGTTGATAACAGCAGTATTCTCTGTGGTTATCAGCATGGGTTTGTTAAGGGGAAATCATGGTTCACTAACTTACTTATGTACTATAACAGGATGACAAATACCTTGGACAGGGGAGATGCATATACAGTGGTGTAATTAGATTTTGCAAAGACCTTTGATAGACTGCCACATGACAAGCTTGAGATAACAGATTTCTGAGTTGGATCAGTGACTAGCTGTCAGATAGGTATCAGAAAGTTGTATATGGGGTGCAGAAAGGTCACTAGTGGTGTGCCATGGGTCATTTTTATGGCCATTGTTGTTCATTTTGTATGTTAATGATATTGGGATGGGTTTAACTAGTGATATTCAGCTGTTTGTAGATGAAGCATAACTGGGGAGAGCGATGCAGAGTAAAGCAGATGTTATGGCCTTACAAGAGGACTTGAATAGATTGCATGAATGGGCAGGTAGGTGCAACTGCGAGTTCAATATTGCCAAGCATAAGGTTTTTTGAGATTTGGTAAGCAACGATGGGATATGATGTATACACTTGGTGAGAAAACTTTAGTAGTAGTAGTAGAGGAGATGAGAGATCTAGGAGTGATGGTGGACAAGGACCTGAAATTCAGGGACCACATTCCACAAGTTGTGAAGACATCACATCGGATAATGGCAATTATGTGGAAGACCCTGACATCCAGAAATAGATTTGATGATGCCATTGTGTCTTGATCATGCTTCATATGGATTATTGTGCACAGATTTGGTCGCCAGATTTTTATGGTGATGAGGATATGTTGGGAAGGGTCTAGAGAAGATTGGTCAGTGGTCTTTGGAATATGCAGTACAAGAAAAGATTGAGAGAATGTAAGTTGCAAAGCCTCGGTGAATAGGAGGGGGGGTATGATTGAGACATATAACCTAGTCAGGTTGTTATCAGGTTGATGTGGAAGAGATTTTTCATAGAATGGAAGGGGGGGGGTAGAACAAGAGGCCATCACTGGAAACTGTATATGGAGGGTGTGAGGAGAAGGTTCTTTGAATGTAGAATAGTTGGTGAGTGGAATGCATTGCTTGAGTGTATTGTAAATGTAGACAGATTGAATCAGTTTAAAGCACAGTTCAATGGGCTTTGTGTGCAATAATGTGTACCTCCCACAATGAGCCTCTAACTCCATGGAGGTCAAATGTTAATAATAATATCTTATCTGAAACTTAGAGCCTGTGTAGCTCAGTGGATGTGGCGTTTGCATACCACGGCGCTTGGCCGCACGAAGGAAGACTTGGTTTCGAGTCTAGTCGTCGACTAGAGGAAATTTTTCTAAGCCTTTTTTCGACCGGTTCCCGAGTTAGTCGATCTCTGCATGGGCAGGCGGGTTGTCCTCCCGTAAACTCAAGAAAATCGACTGTAGAACCCACATTATTTCAGACATTAAATATATTGTGTTAGGGTTAGGGACCACGAGATGGCGGCACATTTGAGCCGTCTCTCTTCACTGTGTACCACTTAATTAGTGATAGCCTTGGGCCATCTATCTCTGATTGGTACCAGTGGAGATTGAACTGCCCACTCAGTCTCCAAAAGTTAGATAGGGCTAAATGGCCTCGCCTACTCCCGTATATGGGAATAAAAAGGCATTAGCTGATTTTTTTTTTTTTTTATCTGAAACTTATAGAAATTCTCCTCTAATTCTCACACAGTTTTATTTTCCCTTTTATATATTTTATTATTTTATAGAAATTATAGATAATTCTCCCTTTGATCTGGGAATTATGCAGTGTAGCTACTGAAAAACTCATGCTTTCATATTTGAGCATTTTTTTAAGACAAGCCTTATAAACTCATGGAGCTATACAAGCTTGTCCAGAGCAGGCTTTTACAAACATCCATGCACAATCTGTTTGGTTGGTGAGTGGATATGCTATCCACCCACTTGGTCAATCAGGCTGACATTTCTGGTTGAATATCATCTACTTCAGCTGCTTTTCCACATTTCAAGTTTCTGATTACTTTTCTACTTTGAATATTAAAGCATACTTCTGAATGCTTTTTCCTCTCAAATATTTTCTATTGCTATTCTGTGATCAAATGCTTAAGGGTGCTTTAGGGTCAAAGCTGTATAACTGAGAGGAGACCTCCACATAGCCTTTAAAGGAATGCGGAGAACCGACTAGGGCTTCTGACCTAATGTCCAATCCTCACCTTCTCGTGGTGCACCCTGTTGGGTATCTACTTGGATACTGAACGAACGAGGATGGGCTGGCAATTTGGGATTTAGCCGACCAAATTGTATTCTTATTGGTTAAACCAAAATACAAAATGATGGTACAACATGACAAAGTTTCATGACGGCTGGGGCGTCGCCCAGTTAAACAAGGCCCCCGTTGTTTTCGTCAGGGAACCAGAGCGAACAGCGAAAAGTCAGCTACTGGAACAAATCTGAAAACAAACCCCAACTCAACATCACCACAGTTAAAGATCGGTACTATCAACGTAAGAAGCCTGAATGGCAAAGAAATGGAGCTAGCTGAGGAATTAGATAAGTACCAGATCGACATAATAGGGGTGACTGAAACAAAAAATACCAAAACTGGTGAGATCTTTCTGAGCAATAAATACAAAATGTTATATTCAGGCAATGACAATCAAGGAAAAGAAGGAGTAGCCATAGTATTCTACACAAAATACGAGGCTAATATTCTTGAATGGCAGTCAGTCTCAAGTAGAGTAATGTGGGCAAATATGAGAATGGGGAACTGGACAACGAGACTTATTTGTGCCTATGGTCCCACAGAAGGTTCTACTAAGGTAGAAGTGGAGGAATTTTTTGAGGCTTTAGAAAAAGCAACTGACACAATGAAAAATGAAAAGTTGGTCCTTGTTGGGGATCTAAATAGCAGAGTAGGAAATGATTGTGAGACATACAAAAATATTTTGGAAAAATTTGGAGAAAAGAGCAAAGCTAATAATAATGGCAAATATCTGTTGGAATTCTGCTCAGGACATGGACTGGTTATTACTAACACCATGTTCCAACATAAAAATGTGCACAAATTCACATGGAGAGAAGTGGCTAGGAATACGAAAAGTCTCATTGACTATGCTATTGTTGATAGTGATGTTTTCTCCCTGGTGCAGGATACCAGAGTGTACAGAGGATTTGAAATTGGAAGTGATCACTATTTAGTCTCGAGCAGGATAATATTGAATTTCATATTGAAAAGAATGACATGTAAGAAAGTTTTAAAGCGAATAAAAGTTGAGCAGCTCTCAGATGTGAACTGTAGACTAAAATACACAAAGATTATTGAAGAAAAAATGAAAGAGTTTGAGAACAGGAATCAAACCTTAGAGATTCAATGGCAAACTCTGAAGAAAACATTGATTGATTCTGCCAGAGAGGCATGTGGTGAGGTTGTGTGCAAGGAAAAAAAAATCAGAACTCCCTGGTGGACACAGGAAGTTAAAGAGGCAGTGAAGGAAAAGAAGAAAGCATATCAAAAGTTCCTGTCAAATAAGTCAGCTTGTGCTCTTAGAGAATATAGAGACAAATGCAAGAATGCTAAACACTGTGTAAAACTAGCTAAACAAAAGTCAAGGGAGGACTTTGGCAAGAATATAGAAAATAAATATCAAGAAGGTGGCAAAATATTCTGGAGGTTGTTGAAGAAGCTTAAGAATGGAGGAAAGAGTGCTGTAAAAGGAATTAGAGATGATAAAGGTGACATGAAAACGGGAGAAAAAGATATCCTTGAAGTATGGAGTAATTACTTTGAAAAACTGCTAAATGAAACGATCAGTGATGACAGCACATTGGTAAAAAAACACTGACCAGGCATGCGGTCAGGAATACATATCCATACTTGAAGTAGAAAAAGCCATCAAAGGCTTGAAATGTGGAAAGGCAGCAGGAGTAGATGATATTCGACCAGAAATGCTGAAGTATGGTGGTATAAGAGTCTTACAGTGGCTGCACTGCATAGTTCAGAAAGCTTGGACAGAGGGACGAATTCCCGATGATTGGAGTAGAGGTCTCATAGTACCCATATATAAAAAGGGAAATAAAACTGCATGTGAGAATTACAGAGGTTTTTCCCTACTGAGTGGTCCTGGCAAGATCTATGCAAGTATAATTGAGAAACGGTTGAGAAGAATTGTGGAAGAAAAGCTTGGTGAAGAACAAGCTGGATTCAGGCCAAATAGAGGCTGTCAGGATCAGATATTCACTTTACGACAAATAGTCGAGAAAGCATGGGAATATAACAAAGATCTGTATTTAAGTTTTGTCTGTATTTGGAAAAGGCATATGACAAGGTGCCAAGAGAGAAGCTATTCAATACGCTGCAGTTATATGGTGTCAATGGGGCATTATATCAAGCAATACTTAGTCTTTATTTGAGTTGTAAGTCAGCAGTTAGAATTGAAGGAAGTACAGGAAGATGGTTTAATATTAAATCTGGTGTGAGGATGTACGTTATCCCTTCTGTTGTTCATTATCTATATGGATCACATTATGAAGGAAAGTGGTATTAAACATGATATCAAAATTGGAGATGCTAATGTCAGCTCTTTGCTTTATGCAGACGATGTTATACTTCTAAATAAGTCTGCTACAAGTCTGCAAGATTCTCTGACTAAATTGAATAGCTGTTGTAATAGATATGGTATGAAGGTCAGCAATAAAAAGACAAAGACAATGAAAATAGGCAGAATCATTGAAAATGTCAACTGTGTTGTGAATGGAGAACCTGTGGTACAAGTCAAACATTTCAGCTATTTGGGCACGATTTTTACTGAAAATGGTAAATTTAATATAGAAATAGACAACAGAATCAGCAAAGCTGGTATGGTGGGAAGTCAATTGAATAAATTCATATGGAATAAGAGAGAAATTAGTCGGAACAATAAATTAGCTGTATACAAGACAGTGTTCAAACCAATATTAACTTATGGATCTGAGAGCTGGGTCAGAAGTAAAACACTTGACCAAAGACTAGAGACCACAGATATGAGAGTCCTGAGAAAGATTATAGGCGTGAACAGATGGCATCAATGGCAATATCATATTAAAAAAGAGAATATTAGGAAAGAACTTGACATTGTCAGCATCCAGGAATGTGTTAGCAGAGCTAATCTCAGGTGGTATGGTCACTTAAACAGAATGGGCGAGGAAAGATTAGCAAAACAAGTGTTCTCTGCCAGGTTGGCAGCAAAACGACCCAGAGGAAGACCAAGATATAGGTGGATTGATGCGGTACAAAGTGCTTTAGACGATAGAAATATAAGATCTGATAATGTTGGAGTCTTGACAAGTAACAGACTGATTTGGAGGAAAATTGTAGATAGGAAATTAATAATGATGTAATTTTTTTCATGTAGTACTATCATATCCTGTACACCCCTTGAGGGTACATGGCAGGAATTTGATGATGATGATGATTCTGTGATCATTTTTCATTTAACGGAGTTACACTTCACATCCAAGATCTTCAGTTTAAGAGTTTTTAGGTCACTTAATGGTTAAAGCTAGATAACAATGATGAGCTTTTCACACAGCATAGAACAGTGCTGGGAAGACTAGGGTTCCTTATCCACTGGTCATTCCTCATATTGCAGTGCATCCCATTATTTGGTAACGACACTGATAATGAATGATAAAGAATCATTTTAACAGTTTGTTACTTTGCTGATGAAATTGTAATCTGTATTGGCTTAAAAAAAAACACTGTTAATTAACAAGATGAAATATCGTGAAATTTTGGATGTTGTCCAGTGTATTTGTAATAATGAAGTCAAAAGCTTTCAGAAAAATCTATGAAGTTAAAAAATACAAAAATTTAATGGTTGAGTAACCCTTCAGTAAGATATCTGATACTTTTTGCTGAATGGTACTTGTGTTTTGCAGTGCATGCTGTCGTAAATCTTTAGTGATACTGATAATAAATAAATCCCATTGCTGATTTTAGCTTGATCTTCCCATTGTGGATATTGGAATTATAGATCTAGCTCTTATAGAGCTTAGCTTTATAGATCTGTATTTCAGATTCTGTCTAGCATTCTTCCAAACATAATTGCTTTAGAATGAATGTTATCCATTCCTGTTTATGCTTTATTGTTTAAAAACTGTTTTAAATTATTTTGTTAAAAAATCTTTTTGTTATTTATTGCTGGCTCAGTTGGCTGGGTGCTTAGCATTTCTGCTATCCAGCCAAAAAGCTGCAGGTTTGAATCCTGCCATGGTCATGGATGTTTGTGATTGTCTGTGAAAATGCTAGTGGTGCTGATGGCCAGTAGATGGCGTGGGTATAGATGTGGTTTGGTGGATTGAGTGGTGGAGACAAAGAGTTGTAGATTAGGTATCCTCACTTGATGAGTCTATTATTATTATGTGACACCCCAAAGACTCATCAAGGGAGGGCACCTACTCAACACCCTCTGTCCAAAAAGAAACCGAACTTTTGATTGAAAATAAACCACAGGCCAATTATAATTATTCAAATCATTTATTTTAATCAATATATTCTCCCTCAGCTTCGATACAGCATTTGGCACGGTCAATTAATTCATTAAATGAGTTTTTTATATCGGTTTTTGGGATACTGTTGCTTGAACATTTTCAGTGGTGTCGTATCGCTTTTCTTTCATCAGCAAATGAAGTCGGGGAAAGAGAAAGAAGTCACAGGGTGCTAAATAAGATGAATATGGCGAGTGATCCAAACACAAACTTGGTTTTTGGTCAAAAACTGTCTCTCAATGTTCGAACGAAGATAGTGCATTATCATGCAAAAGTGACCAGCTGCCTGCATTGCAATATTCATGCTGTATGCAACAAATTCTCGCTATCAATCACTTCAAGATAAAACTCGCCATTGACCGTTTGGCCAGGCGGCATTAATTCTTTGTGGATAATGCCCTTGAAATCTTAGAAACAAATCAGCATTGTCTTTACTTTTGACTTCTCTAAGGCAACTTTTTTTTTTTTTTTTTTTTCAGATGCCCCTCTTCTGGTGGTCTCCACTCAGCACGCTGGCACTTTGTTTCGTGCTCATACTCAAAACACCACATTTCGTCACCAGTAACAATCATTTCAAGGAACTTTGAGTCCTTACGGGTAGTTTTAATGAGGTCCTTGCAGTGTTCAATTTGATAACATTTTTTGGTCGTCGGTCAGCTTGTGGGGAACAAATCGCGAATTCAATTTACGAAGGCAACTCTCGGTCTAAATGTTGTGCACAGTTGGTTTTGGAATCCCCAATTCATTTTCAATCAATCTCACAGATGATTTTGGGTTTTCTTTGATGAAATCACGCACTCTTTGGATGTTAACTTCGCTCAGTACAGTTTTTGGATGGTCCAGCTTTTTGTCGTCCTCGAGCGTTTCACGACCACTTTGAAATCGCTTAAACTGCTCGTAAACTTGAGTACAGGATGAGTATTCATCACCATATACTTTTTGAAGCATTTTGGTAAAACTTTTACCAAGTTTAACACAAAAGTCAATCGCAGCTCTCTGTTTGAAACTCATTTTCCGACCGTTCGTCAAAACACTGTATCACTCTTGGCACTATAACTCGGCTTCTAATGAAAAAAATGTCATAAACAGTTGGCACAACACTAATGAAAGTTTCCACTTTTAATAAAAAGATACAACAGGTAGCGCCACTAGTTTCTTCTGTTTTCGAAAAGTTCGGTTTCTTTTTTGGACAGAGGGTGTACAATTCTCCATCTACCACCCACCACTAGTATTTTCACAATCGCAAACATCCATGCCTATGGTGGGATTTGAAACCACAGCCGTTTGTCTGGAGAGCATTTTTCTAAATTTTGACTGCTTGGAGGTGTCACATAATAATAATATTTGTCACTATAATAGAATTTATTGCTTTGTAGAGGCTAAATTATAACAAGACGACTGAGTACTCTGATATGTTTCAATGTTAATCTTCTCATTTTATGTGTCTATTCTCTAATCAGCTATTCACCAAAATCAACTAGGGAAGAAAAACAATTATAGTGTCACTTGCTAAAATAAACCTCTCAAAAAAAAAAAAACCTTCAAGAGAAATTATAAAAATTGCAAATATTAATAAATACAAAAAATAATTTAGAACTCCATTTGCACATATGAGTCAACAGTATTCATTAACTAAATTGAATAACAATTGTAACAAATTTGGAATGAAAATCATCAATAAAAAGACCAAAACTATGAAAATAGGCAAGAGCACAGAAAACTTTAGAAGCACAAAATTTTAGAAATGGCAATATTGAAGTACTGACAAGTAATGGATTAATTTGGCAGAAAATTGTGGATAGGAGATTGATAATAATGTAAACTTAATCATGTAGGGTTGTCATAGTAGCCTGAACTCTCCTATCGGGATATTGATGATGACATACTTCAGATGCATGAAATAATATTAGTTATTTAGATAGTTGTTCCAAGGATTTTTTTTATCATTGTGAAGTAGATGTGATTCAAAAACAGTTTGTTGCAGTTTTGAAGGAGATAAAAGTATTGTTACATTGAAAGAATGTTAAGGTCTTGAGAATTTTCATTGAAATGGACAAGCATATACCAAAAGTTAAGCCTTGGATTCTGTGATGTATTCTTTCTCCAGATATTTTCTGGAGAAACTGTAATAAATAGTGATGTAAAAAAAAACTATTACATCAGTTGTATGTATTTAATTCTCTAACTTACACCTTGCATTAAGTCAAGGAAACCATTTGTTATAGTACCAAAAAGGAGGGGTTTAGAAATGCAAAGTGAGAGAAAGAAAAAGTTCAAATGCAAAAGCAGCTGCAACATATTTTTAAAAAATCTGTTATCTTTGGATGGACAAGTATCATATAAGCCAAAAATTCCATGTAAGAAACAAATCCGCAGACACAAACCAAAATAATTCTATCATTATGTTACCAGTAAAAGAAAGAAGAAAGATTGAATGTGAAAGAATAAGTGCAAATGTATTTGGATGGCAGAAGCAGAAGAGATCATTTAGCGTGAGTGCCCATTCTACTAAATATTATCATCCTGGTGTATGCAACATTGAACACAACACTGCCTGGGATATCAGCATAGATGTTCAAGGCATGTTCAGCTGAACTAGCTATTACTTTGACCTGGCTATGTTTGTGTCTCAGCACAGGGGAGATTCCAAAGGAGTGGAAAGAGCGTATTATAATTCCATTGCCCAAGGGTGGTGCAGAAATGTGTCTAAATATCGCCCTATCAGTATCTCTGGAATGGTGATGATTTTGGAAAAGTAGGTAAAAGATCACATACAGAAATGGGTTGATCGAGAATCTAATTTGCAATGAACAGCATTGGTTTACTAATGGAAGGTAATCATTGAATAACTTGCTCACATTTTATAATATTGTCACAGCTGAGGTTAGACAAGGGAAATGGATACTTTTGGACTTTGTGAAAGTTTTTGACAGGATTCAGCATGATTTCAACAGGATTTGCTGGATTTGAAGCTGGCAAATTACGATTTTAGACCTTTTGTCGATTACAATTTAAATTGTTTCACTTACCGATTTACTCGAATATAACTCGCCCTCATGTATATCTCACACCCCTGATTTTACTTTACAAAAAAAGAAATTAATAAGTTTTGCATATAGTTTGCACATGAAAAAAGTTTAAAAAATGCTTCAAGAAATAGATAGTGAATGTGGTTATGGCATTTTCAGATATTTTGGAATTCAGTTGAAGAGAATCAGCATATCAACTCAGCAATTGTTGGTTTGCCTTTTTTGTTGAGTTGCATGATCTTTTATTATTACCACACCATCATATGTATAGAGATGGAAGGGAACCAGCAGAGGAAATGTGGGAGTGAGAGCATTGACTTTTACTCGATCTTGGATTGCGCAGGGGTGGACTAAGATTAAGAGACCATCATTAGAACTGTAGGTGCAACTGGATTTTGAGAGCTTGGGACATGATTTCACCAGAAATAATTAATTTAATTGCAGAAGCATTCTTGCTAAAAAAATTCAAATATGTTGCGTGATGAAGGTTATCGGATGATCGCATAAATAACATTGATAATTAAAATTTAAAATAGTAATAGATAACAAGATCTTAGAACAGGTGAATTCATTTAACTACCTAGGATGTATGATCACATATGAAAATGAAAAAGGTATAAACGTAAAAATTGCAAAATATTTAAAAATAACAGGTGTAATTTAGCTCTATATTTAAACCAAACCTAGTTCAAAAACAAACCAGACTAAAAGTATACAATACATTAGCCCTACCAGTCTTAATGTATGGAAGCGAAATCTGGACAGTAAAACAAAAAGACAAACAAAGATTAATAACAGCAAAAATGAAGTTTATGAGAAAAACTGCAAAGTATACCCTATTTGATCACAAAAGAAATGAAGAAATTATGAAAGAATTAAACCAAGAACAAGTAATAGAAAAAATTAAAAAATATAAACCTAAATGGATGGAACACGTTCAAAGAATGAAAACAGAAAGATTACCAAAACAAGCCTTAAAGCACAAGCCATTAGGAAAAAGAAAAACAGGACGTCCTCTTAAAGATTCAACGATGACCTCTAAGGCCGGAACAGACCATGCTAAGCCTAAATCCTTGATATGCATGGTGATGATTAAAATTTAAATGCATTCATTTTATAAATAATGTGAGCAATTTTATGTTATAATGAATACTGAGGATTTAATTATAAATGTCGATTTCATTTTTTCCTGAAAAAAAAGGGTGTGGATCTTCAGTCAAATGGATCCATAACAAATTTTCTTTTGAATTCCATTGATAAATTTTTTTTTTTTTTTTTTTTTTTTTTTTGGATCGAGTTGGTTGCAGATATAATTTTTTTAAAATTCAAGGTGAGGGAACAGAAAAATGGCTTTCTACAACTGTTGCTTCATCAAGAGAGACAACACCCCATTTCTTTTTTGGAAGTGCAGTTACATAATCCTAACTTCAGAATCACTGAATTTTTAATAATTAACAGTTAAGAATGTTTTTAAAGAATATTCTATATTCTTAATTGTTCTGCTTATATGAATTGTACCCTTTGTGTTTAAAACAAAAACATGACATTATTTGTCAGTAGTTTTTAAAAAAAATAAAATTGTGTATACTTACTTTTGTATTTAACACATTATGTATGGTATCAAGGGTGCTTAAGGGTCAAAGCTGTATAACTGAGAGGAGACTTCCACATAGCCTTTAAAGGAATGCGGAGAACCGACCAGGGCTTCTGACCTAATGTTCAATCCTCACCTTCCTGTGGTGCACCCTGTTGGGTATCTACCTGGATACTGAACGAACGAGGATGGGCTGGCAATTTGGGATATAGCAGACCAAATTGTATTCTTATTGGTTAAACCAAAATACAAAATGATGGTACAACATGACAAAATTTCATGACGGCTGGGGCATTGTCTGGTTAAACAAGGTCCCCGTTGTTTTCACCAGGGAACCAGGGCAAACAGTGAAAAGTCAGCTACTGGAATAAATCTGAAAACACACCCCAACTCAACATCACCACAGATTGGTACTATCAACATAAGAAGACTGAGTGGCAAAGAAATGGAGCTAGATGAGGAATTAGATAAGTATCAGATCGACATAATAGGGGTGACTGAAACAAAAAAGACCAAAACTGGTGAGATCTTTCTGAGCAATAAATACAAAATGTTATATTCAGGCAATGACAATCACGGAAAAGAAGGAGTAGCCATAGTATTCAACACAAAATACGAGGCTAATCTTCTTGAATGGCAGTCAGTCTCAAGTAGAGTAATGTGGGCAAATATGAGAATGGGGAACAGGACAATGAGACTTATTTGTGCATATGGTCCCACAGAAGGTTCTACTAAGGTAGAAGTGGAGGAATTTTTTGAGGCTTTAGAAAAAGCAACTGACACAATGAAAAAGGAAAAAGTTGGTCCTTGTTGGGGATCTAAATAGCAGAGTAGTAAATGATTGTGAGACATACAAAATTATTTTGGGAAAATTTGGAGAAAGAGCAAAGCTAATAATAATGGCAAATATCTGTTGGATTTCTGCTCAGGACATGGACTGGTTATTACTAACACCATGTTCCAACATAAAAATGTGCTCCCATTCACATGGGGAGAAGAGGCTAGGAATAAGAAAAGTCTCATTGACTATGTTATTGTTGATAGTGATGTTTTCTCCCTGGTGCAGGACACCAGAGTGTACACAGGATTTGAAATTGGAAGTGATCACTATTTAGTCTTGAGCAGGATACTTTTCATATTGAAAAGAATGACATGTAAGAAAGTTTTAAAGTGAATAAAAGTTGAGCATCTCTCAGATGTGAACTGTAGCCTAAAATACACAAAGATTATTGAAGAAAAAATGAAAGAGTTTGAGAACAGGAATCAAACCTTGAAGAGAACCCTGATTGATTCAGCTAGAGAGGCATGAGGTGAAGTTGTCTGCAAGGATAGAAAAATTAAAACTCCATGGTGGACACAGGAAGTTAAAGAGGCAGTGAAGGAAAAGAAGAAAGCATATCAAAAGTTCCTGTCAAATAAGTCAGCTTGTGCTCTTAGAGAATATAGAGACAAATGCAAGAATGCTAAACACTGTGTAAAACTAGCTAAACAAAAGTCATGGGAGGACTTTGGCAAGAATATAGAAAATAAATATCAAGAAGGTGGCAAAATATTCTGGAGGTTGTTGAAGAAGCTTAGGAATGGAGGAAAGAGTGCTGTAAAAGGAGTTAGAGATGATAAAGGTGACATGAAAACGGTAGAAAAAGATATCCTTGAAGTATGGAGTAATTACTTTGAAAAACTGCTAAATGAAACAAGCATTGATGACAGCAGTGGTAAAAAAACACTGACCAGGCATGCAGTCAGGAATACATATCCATACTCGAAGTAGAAAAAGCAATCAAAGGCATGAAATGTGGAAAGGCAGCAGGAGTAGATGATATTCGACCAGAAATGCTGAAGTATGGTGGTATAAGAGTCTTACAGTGGCTGCACTGCATAGGTCAGAAAGTCTGGACAGAGGGACGAATTCCCGATGATTGGCTCTCATAGTACCCATATATAAAAAGGGAAATAAAACTGCATGTGAGAATTACAGAGGTATTTCCCTACTGAGTGTTACTGGCAAGATCTATGCAAGTATACTTGAGAAACGGTTGAGAAGAATTGCGGAAGAAAAGCTTGGTGAAGAACAAGCTGGATTCAGCCAAATAGAGGCTGTCAGGATCAGATCTTCACTTTACAACAAATAGTCGAGAAAGCATAGGAATATAACAAAGATCTGTATTTAAGTTTTGTCGATTTGGAAAAGGCATATGACAAGGTGCCAAGAGAGAAGCTATTCAATATGCTGCAGTTATATGGTGCCAATGGGGCATTATATCAAGCAATACTTCGTCTTTATTTGAGTTGTAAGTCAGCAGTTAGAATTGAAGAAAGTACAGGAAGATGGTTTAATGTTAAATCTGGTGTGAGACAAGGATGTACATTATACCCTCTGTTATTCATTATCTATATGGATCACATTATGAAGGAAAGTGGTATTAAACATGATATCAAAATTGGAGATGTTAATGTCAGCTCTTTGCTTTATGCAGATGATGTTATACTTCTAAATATATCCGCTACAAGTCTGCGAGATTATCTGACTAAATTGAATAACTGCTGTAATAGATATGGTATGAAGGTCAGCAATAAAAAGACAAAGACAATGAAAATGGGCAGAATCATTGAAAATGTCAACTGTGTTGTTAATGGATCACATTAGTGAAGATGGTAAATTAAATATAGAAATAGACAACAGAATCAACAAAGCTGGTATGGCAGGAAGTCAACTGAATAAATTCATATGGAATAAGAGAGAAATTAGTCGGAACAATAAATTAGCTGTATACAAGACAGTGTTCAAACCAGTTTTAACTTATGGATTTGAGAGCTGGGTCAGAAGTAAATGACTTCTCCAAAGTCTAGAGACTGCAGATATGAGAGTCCTGAGAAAGATTATAGGCCTGAACAGATGGCATCAATGGCAATATCGTATTAAAAATGAAGATATTAGGAAAGAACTTGACATTGTCAGCATCCAGGAATGTGTTAGTAGAGCTAATCTCAGGTGGTATGGTCACTTAAACAGAATGGTCGAGGAAAGATTAGCAAAACGAGTGTTCTCTGCCAGGTTGGCAGGAAAATGACTCAGAGGAAGACCAAGATATAGATGGATTGATACGGTACAAAGTGCCTTAGACGATAGAAATATAAGATCTGATAATGTTGGAGTCTTGACAAGTAACAGACTGATTTGGAGGGAAATTGTAGATAGGAGGTTAGTAATGATGTAAAGTTTTCATGTAGTACTATCATATCCTGTACACCCCCTTGAGGGTACATGGCAGGAAATTGATGATGATGATTTGCACATATGTAAATAATGGACATCAGTCATTCTGACCTGTTGTATTTTGTGGAGGCAAAAAAATCCACATGCTGTGTGATTTTTTTCCTTCCACAAAGGTGGCATTTGTGGAGGAAATTTTGATATTCCATTCCCGAGAACGTCAGATGAAGAATGTTCTCTAGCTTAAGATTTCCTCGTCTCATTCATGAAATTATAAAATGACTAAACACTAAATAAACAAAGCCATTTGGCTTACATATTTCTCTAAATATGTAAGCCAAATGGCTTTTCATATTTAGAGAAAGCAGTATTACATCTCCTAGGAGCTGTGTTTTAAATTATGAGAAAATATCAAGGATAGTGAGGGAGCTTGCTCCACCTTTGGTTCAAGTTGCCTTGGTGTTGTACTACCAAGGTCACTTACACTTGGATTCGCCGATAGTTCTTCAGCATGAAACTTATAGATCGTAGTTCTCGATCTTAGAGTTTCGCTTACTGGCTGTAAAGCAACAAGGGATTTTTATCCCCTTAATTTTAAACACTAAATAGTTAGACTATTTACTTTTTGAAGCTTGATTTTTGCATATATGCAAGTATACTTGAGAAACGGTTGAGAAGAATTGTGGAAGAAATCTTGGTTAATAACAAGCTGGATTCAGGTCAAATAGAGGCTGTCAGGATCAGATCTTCACTTTACGACAAATAGTGGAGAAATCATGGGAATATAACAAAGATCTGTATTTAAGTTTTGTCGATTTGGAAAAGGCATATGATAAGGTGCCAAGAGAGAAGATATTCAATACGCTACAGTTATATGGTCAATGGGACATTATATCAAGCAATACTTAGTCTTTATTTGAGTTGTAAGTCAGCAGTTAGAATTGAAGGAAGTACAGGAAGATGGTTTAATGTTAAATCTGGTGTGAGACAAGGATGTACATTATCCCCTCTGTTAATCATTATCTATATGGATCACATTATGAAGGAAATCGGTATTAAACACGATATTAAAATTGGAGATGTTAATGTCAGCTCTTTGCATTATGTGGACGATGTTATACTTCTAAATAAATCCGCTACAAGTCTGCAAGATTCACTGACTAAATTGAATAACTGTTGTAATAGATATGGTATGAAGGTCAGCAATAAAAAGACAAAGACAATGAAAATAGGCAGAATCATTGAAAATGTCAACTGTGTTGTTAATGGAGAACCTGTGGAACAAGTAAAACATTTCAGCTGCTTAGGCACGATTTTTATTGAAGATAGTAAATTAAATATGGAAATAGATAACAGAATCAACAAAACTGGTATGGTAGGAAGTCAATTGAATAAATTCATATGGAATAAGAGAGAAATTAGTCTGAACACTAAATTAACTGTATACAAGACAGTGTTCAAACCAGTTTTAACTTATGGATCTGAGAGCTGGGTTAGAAGTAAAACACTTGACCAAAGACTAGAGACCGCAGATATGAGAGTCCTGAGAAAGATTAGAGGCGTGAACAGATGGCATCAATGGCAATAGCATATTAAAAACGAGAATATTAGGAAAGAACTTGATATTGTCAGCATCCAGGAATGCGTTAGCAGAGCTAATCTCAGGTGGTATGGTCACTTAAACAGAATGGGCGAGGAAAGATTAGCAAAACAAGTGTTCTCTGCCAAGTTGGCAGGAAAACGACCCAGAGGAAGACCTGGATATTTGTGGATTGATATGGTACAAAAACGATAGAAATATACGATCTGGTAATGTTGGAGTCTTGACAAGTAACAGACTGATTTGGAGAAAAATTGTAGATAGGAAGTTAGTAATGATGTAAATTTTTCATGTAGTACTACCATATCCTGTACATCCCTTGAGGGTACATGGTAGGAATTTGATGATGATGATTTTTGTATTTCAACTATCCAAATAAATGTCCTTAACTCCTTGTTTATTTCATTTTTCACCAACCAAACTGGAAGAGATATGGAAATGTTTGTTAGAAGCATTGATATAATACAAATCATATATATACTAGATAACTCTTTCCATTCTTCCAACAACTGTGATCTTTTCTTAATGCTAGTGTGCTATAGAAGTACTTTTCTCTCAGTATCTCAGACATAATCTTGTGCCTGTGTTCTCTTCTGTGGAATGACCTTCCTACAGTCACTATCTATCTTGTCACTATAGTAACTTAAGTGGAATGACTTCTGCAACTTCTAGCCTTACTCTTACTTACCCTAGTTAGACTAGGGTAAGTAAGAGTAAGGGTTTGCATATATCCATATGCAAACCCTTGGTTTTGAGTGGGTGAACAGTTATTTCTGCTGGAACATTTAACAATAAATGTACCATGAAAAACAAATCCAGCATATACCACATGACAAGAGCTCCAACTGCTTATTTAGCCTATACTAAAGCACATAACAAATGCAAAATAGCCATGTACAAATGGAATTAATTTCTCTCTCGTTCAGCTTCTTTTATGTGAATAGTACATTAGTGTTAATGCCATGGAAAGGCAAAGGGTTAAGATAATCCAGAAACCTTGTTCTAATTCAATATCAGAAACAGTGCACTACATGCTTCCACCAATGTTTTGAGCAAGAAAAACATCAGAATAATCTTAAATAATTTGGATATCAAAACATCTTCTGAACCTGATGTTCTTTTTCCCAATTGTGCTTAAAAGTTGGTCTAAGAACCATTCCACATCATACACTCTTTGCCTCAATCTTCACCTCACAACTTGGAAGCAAGCCTTTCCAATCAAACAGGATGATTTAGTCTACCATTTGAATATTGACTCATTGTCCTCTGTAAGATAATAGAGGAAACCATCAACATTTAATTTCTTCACTACCTTGAGGCTTGCCATTAATTAATATGGATTCTGCCACTCTAGATTCCTAAAAGATCTCTTAGCTTACATCTAGAGTGGCATGGACATGTGCTACAGTAAGGTTCAGAGAAAACTTGCTGCTGTGCTTGATATGTCCCAAGGCATATGATTGGTCTAGCATTATGGGACTGCTCATCAGATTGTCAAATGAGTAGGTGAAATGGAGTGTACTATAATCAGGAAAATTATGGATAGAGTTGTTGGTCAGTGAGATGAGATCATTTATATATAAGAGAAAGTAGACAGGCCCTGAGGTGGTGGTGGAAAAGTCTGAAGAGAGGAGGCCAAGCAGCGATTAACTGGAGAGAAAGAAAACCAGTTTTATTATCTTATGATCTGCCTTAATCCTTTATAATTAGGTAACTGGTTTTCCACATCAGTGTGGAACTCAGGGAATGCTGTAGATACCTAGGAAGAAGAAAGAATCCTTAATTTGTCTCAGGAAGGTGGAAACTTTGTTCAGAATTTGTATAATGTTCTAATTCTATGTTGCTTAGGGAGTGCAGTTTATCTCCTTTGATGTAAAGTAAAGATTAGTATATTATCAGTCTGGATGGGTGTTTTTATTAAGGAGTTTGGCAAGTGAAATGCAATGGAATTACATGTTTCATTTGCTGTGTTTAAAAGGTACAACAAACATCTCACTTTCACCTCTCTGTTATGTGAAATGTGGCAATTTCAACTTAGGTGTTTTTTTTTTGTTTGTTTGTTTTTGTTTTGTTTGGAACAAGTTAGGGACATTTACATGGGAGAACACTGATTGGAGTATGTAACAGAAATTGGAACTCTTTTCCTGTTGAATGCCTCGTTCCAGCAGTATTCAACTCGAGGAAGGACTTATCGTTCACAAAAGCATACTTCCCCTACAGAGTACTATATTCTTTTTTGTCAATTCCTGAATTTTCCTTTAACCACCATTCCTAAGATGCTCATTGGCCAATAATTTTACTACCTCTCTCGCTCTCAGCACTTCCTTTAAGGAATATAACTATTTTGCTCTCTTTTAGTTCTCTCGAGCAAAAGAGGGCAAAACAGTTTTTTCATAAAGGAGGCTTTGTCCTTTCCAGAAAGAATGCTTAAATTAAGCAGCATTCTCATGACAACATTATTGTAATACACAGGCTGATATCTCGTGTAATTCTTTGGCCATTTTTGCATATATGTTCTGAAATAACGAATGTACCTTGAATTCATCAGTCTCTGTTCTTATATCTAATGTCATATCTTCAATTTGGCACTGCAATATCTCCATATGGGTGGTACACTACATTCAGTAACTCAGTCATTTGTGAGTCATCCTTTCATGATCATTCTTACTTTTACTCACCATATATCAAAAGAGCTCTTTGGGATTTAGCCTTTTACTCATTAGTTAGCTTCCTCCCATAATTAGTTTTATCTTTCTTACTGGGCACCCTTCTTGCCTGCGTCTAGTACAGTGGTGCCTAGCAATTCGACAGTTGAATTTCGTGAACCGGCACGTGCATGGAATTGTGTGATGTCATTTGTTATTTCTTGTTGGGCTGCATTGGTGTTTGCTCATGTTGTTTGTGCTGATTTTCAATTCTGCATTTTTGAGAAAGTAAAAATTTTGTGTGCATCCACAGTTATTATTTTTTTTGAGTGAAATTTAAGAACGAGTCCAAAGAGAAGTGAACAGAGGAATAATTCAGGAAAGAAGCATGCTTGGTTGAGCATAGAGAAGAAGAAAGAAATTGTAGATAAAGTGCAGAAAGGTAGAACAATTACAGATGTAGCTGAAGAGTATGGCATTCCTAGGTCAACTGTGGCAACTTTTTGGCAACAGAGAGAGAGAAGATTATGGGTACTAGGGGTGTCTGCTGGTGCAATGAAGATTTCTGACAAGAATAGATCTTCAATCAATGAAGGGATGGAAAAGCTGCTTATCACCTGGATTAGAGAAAGACAGATGAAGGGAGATCCAGTAACTCAGGCAATGATCTGTGAGAAGGCTAGCTTAATTTTTGAAGAATTTCAGAAGAAAACTCCAGGATGTACCTCAGATCAAACTGAGGAATTCAAAGCAAGTCGAGGCTAGTTTCACAGATTCCAAGGTAGAACAGGCATCCATAGTGTTCTCAGACAGGGTAAGCTGCTAGCACAGATAAAGAGGCTGCAGAAAAGTTTGTGAAAAAATTTGAAGATTTAACAGGAAGGAAGGCTACCTGCTGCAGCAAATTTTAATGGGGATGAAACTGGGTTATTTTGAAAGCGCTTGCCAAATCAAACTTACATCACGCAAGAAGAAGTGAAGCTCCCAGGACATAAGCCTATGAAAGATAGGCTTACCTTGTTATTGGCAGTATTTGCAAGCAGTCTTTAAACTAAAGCCACTTCTAGTCTACCACTCAGAAAATCCTTGGTGCTTTGAGAAGAAAATCATTAAGTCCAAACTGCCAATGATGTGGAAATTCAATGCAAAAGCCTGGATAGAGCAGGTTTTCAAAGATTGGATTTTTGAGGTGTTTGTCCCGAGCATGAAGAAGTCCCCCCCCACCCCCCCCCCCCCCCACCCCCCCCCCCCCCCACCCCCCCCCCCCCCCACCCCCCCCCCCCCCCACCCCCCCCCCCCCCCACCCCCCCCCCCCCCCACCCCCCCCCCCCCCCACCCCCCCCCCCCCCCACCCCCCCCCCCCCCCACCCCCCCCCCCCCCCACCCCCCCCCCCCCCCACCCCCCCCCCCCCCCACCCCCCCCCCCCCCCACCCCCCCCCCCCCCCACCCCCCCCCCCCCCCACCCCCCCCCCCCCCCACCCCCCCCCCCCCCCACCCCCCCCCCCCCCCACCCCCCCCCCCCCCCACCCCCCCCCCCCCCCACCCCCCCCCCCCCCCACCCCCCCCCCCCCCCACCCCCCCCCCCCCCCACCCCCCCCCCCCCCCACCCCCCCCCCCCCCCACCCCCCCCCCCCCCCACCCCCCCCCCCCCCCACCCCCCCCCCCCCCCACCCCCCCCCCCCCCCACCCCCCCCCCCCCCCACCCCCCCCCCATACAGAAATAACACATGGCAATAAGTAGTGTAAAAAACTTTATTAGGCATAACTGAACAGTTCAATAATAGTTGGATACATAATATGGATTCACATCAGGTGCCCAAAGTTACGATCATTAGCAGTGATGCATGCCTGACACCGGCGACGCATTGATTGCCATACATTTTCGAAAATACCTGGAGTTTCCCGGATGTTAGCAGCGGCGATGGCGATTCTTGCCACGAGGTCCATGTCAGAGGCAACAGGCGTTTCGTACACCATTGCTTTAAGGGTCCCCCACAGAAAGAAAGAAAAATCGATGCTCGATAAATCAGGTGAGCGTGGGGCCATGTGACGGGTCCACCATGTCCATTTTCCATCGAGCCCCAAAGGACCTATCCAAATACTGACGCACAGAAATGCAAAAATGGGCTGGAGTTCTATCGTGTTGGAACCACATCTGCTGACTCACAGTCATTGGAACATTGTTCAGTAAATCCGGCAGAACTTCTTCCAGAAAGGTCCGATACTTCTGGGAGTCAGTCGTGGTGGTAACAGGTATGGGCTGACTAAACAGTCAGTGACGACACCTTCCCATCATACGTTAATGGCGAAGCGTTGTTGTGCAGCATGTGGATTCTCATGGGCCCACACATGAGCATTGTGGTGATGGAAGATCCCTTCGCGGGTAAATGAAATGAAACTTCATCCGTGAACAAAACACAAGTTGGAAAATCTGGGTCTACAGCATTTTTCTGCAGAAACCGCTGCGCGAATTCCACATGTCAAGGATGCAAAATGCAAAAATAATCTTCAGCCATCAGTAACTAGATCCGTTGCAGATGAAATGGATGTAATGATTCAAGAGTGCAAAGTGCACAATTCACTTCATCGAGTTACTCCTATAGCAGAGGCAACGGCACTTGTGCTTGTCTCTGGATTATTGTCCATCACATGCAACACCTCCTCTTCCATGGAAGGATTTCGCATTGATCGTGGCCACCCACTATCATGCCTGCGATCCCTGAATGATCCATAGTCACACAAATTCTGATGCAAATGCGCAAACATTTGGTGATGTGGTAAATGTCTGTTTGAGTACCTTTCGCATTACATTCGTACAGCGGCTCATCCATTACCGTTAGCTAACCTGTATTCGAGGTGCATGTCTGCCATCTCAGCATTCGTAAAACGATGCATGTTCTTCGTACGACGTCGAAAGCTTGAATGAGGAAGCTCCAATTGCTTGCCTGGAGCACTGGTGAATAGCGCCGCCTATCACTTTCAGGTGGCATTTCCGGTCATGCTTTCCTATGTGAATATGGTTGATTTTGATGTTCTCTACCTCCCCTTAAAGTTTGTACGTGGAATTTTGAACACCCTGTATACGAGGAACATCCAGAAAGTAAGTTCCGTTTTTAAATATTTTCATTGCAATGCTGTGATAGCAATGGTGCACATGCGTGCTGAGTTTGTTAATTCAAGCCTTTGGCACCATTTTCAGATATTCTCGCAGTGGGTACGCTTCTTGGTGTGTGTGTTTATAATGTCTAAGAAAATCGAATCATCCGCCACATGTGAAATTAGGTCAGTTATCCATTTCTTGAATGCGAGGAATGTTAAAACAGCTGAAATTCATCGGCAAATTATTGAGGTTTATGGAGAACACACAATGAGGTATGAAGATGGGTAAGACTTTTTAATGAAGGAAGGACAGATTTGCATGATGATAAATGGAGAAGGCGACCATCTTTAGTGACTGCCAAACCCTTAAGAAACTGCTTCGTGCAATCCTGAATAAAGTATGTGACATGCTTACCAGGGGCGTTGTTTAAATTCATGATAACGCCTGCCCACACACAGCCGGCGTAACACAACTTCTCGCCACCTTCAGCTGGGAACAATTCCATTATCCCCCATATAGTCCTGACCTCGTGCCAAGCGACTTTCACCTGTTCAGACATCCGAAATCTTTCCTTGGTGGCCGGCAGTTCCAAGACAACAACGAGGTCAAAGATCAATATGTGGTTTGCATCACTGGCGGCAACCTTCTATGACGAAAGTATGCAACTCTTGGTGCACGTTATTGTTTTAACTCATGATAACGCCCGTGATAACACAACTTCTCGCCAACTTCGGCTGGGAACAATTCCATCATCCCCCATATAGTCCTGACCTCGTGCCAAGCACCTTTCACCTGTTCAAACATCTGAAATCTTTCCTTTTTTAACCTGCAATCTGTTGATTGGAGAGCAAGTATGCTAACCACTCAGCCAACAATGCTATATAAATGCCATTTCCTTCCCTCCTGTAGCTGTTCCTCCTCTGTCTATGCTTCCATAATAATTACTCCTACACCCATGCTAATTTGCCAGTGCATACCATTCGTATTCTCCCTTATACCCCTTCTGGACTATAGTAGCAACCAACTATATGGTTCATCTTGTTAGCTTCAAATGTTCTGAATCTTAGTTAGTATGGGTTCTCATGATGAATTGATGCTATAGAGATGCCAGAGAAAATAATAATGGCTATTCTTGGATTTACACTTATAATTAGTTGCATTATTCAAGTGTTAATCCTGGTAGTACACAGGATGTTTCTGGAAGCATCTGGAAATGAGGAAATTGATTACTCACTTCCATTAATCTGTCCAGAACTGTATTGCTAGTTTGATATGTCTCATTGCCTTTATATAGAAGATAGGAGCATTAAAAATGTTTGATAAATTTTGGGAACATTTATTTATGAATATATATGTGCATGCATGTGTGTGTATATTTGTATATGCATCATGTAAAATGTTTTTCTAGGTTCAAAACAAGAAACACTTATAAACGGCATCTAAAGACAAGACATGGCAAGATTTTAACAGCACAAGGAATAATAACATTATCTTTAGAAGAATTTTACAAAGTGTGTACAAATCCAAGAAAACGAACTGTAAAGAGGTCCTCTGTTCGGAAAAAAGATCAAGAAACTCAGTGGCCTGAAGTGAGCTTGCCATTTGGGGATAACGAGGAACAATTAACAGAGAAAGTTGAATGGTGATTTCTTTGCAACTTACTAGGTATATATATTATTATGTACAGAAAATGCTTTATATAGAGTGAACTATTCAGCAGCTATTCATTTGTATATGACAGTTTCTCCAAAACTTAATTTTTCATATTTAAAACTTTCTGAGTAGTAGTGAGATACATATTTTTAGAAAGTTTTCTACACACTTGAAGGCATATTCTTATGACTTTTTTTTCTTATCGTTTATTCTGAAATGAAGAATGTAAAAAAAAAAATGTAGCAATTTTTGAATAAGCAATTACACTAATAATCAGTGATTTGTGTTTGAGTTGGTTATAATAAAATATAAAACTTCTTATGGGTAAAAAAGAAGTTCAAAAAATTATACATTTCTTTCTGTATAACCTGATGACATATTTTTAAATCATGATCTTATTAAAAATTTAGTACCCTGTGTTTAATTTAGTCTATTTTCAAGGAGCATGGATATGCAATTTACAGTTCTGGTAGCATTATATATATATTTTGCAGGGGTAGGCAGGGAGGTTAATTTTAGATCATTGTACAACTTCTGTAATGACTCTTAGAACATGTTTCTTAAATACAATGATGTAACATATTTTCTAATCTGTTAGAATATATTTTTCTATCTTGCATGTTATATAGCTATCTCATGTAAATGGATTGCGACATTTAAAAGAATCATGTATTAGCTTTCAACTTATTTCAAATTATTTTGCACCTCAAAGAAATTTTTTGAAATGAGATGTATATGCATCATACTTTGGAATTTAAATTCATTCCACTTATTTTCTTTTTCTTGAATGCAAATAAATAACTTTATTATGTATATTTTCTGTTACTAGCAGATCAGTTTTTGTTATTAAACAGCTGAATCTCTATCATGAATTCTTGTTGTGGCCTTATGCAGCATCTGCATAAAATTTTAACCTTGTTTATGATTTTGGTAAGCCTTCCTTCAGTGAAACTTGATATTTTTGTGATAATATTCTTCAGGCTGCTAGGTAGGGAAAAAAATCAGTTATAATTCTTAATACTATTTTATAAATGGAAAACTAGCTACAGTTATCATACATTTATCTGTATTTGCAGTAATTAGCCAGAATTTTAACAGTATATATATGCATGGCATGACTTATTATCACAACTATTCTGATGTGTTTTGAAAGACTTAAGTGTTTGTATTGTACATATTATTTTTGATGGTATTAACTTGCATCATCATACTTGGAATAAAATAAAATAGGAATTTATTAAGGTTGCTGATATTTCATTGGATTCAAACTAGCATCCTCAAAGCACAAAGGATAAAATTTATCCAAAAGCACAAAACAATAGCAGGTTGGACAGAAGAAGCATTATCCATTTTGGCAACATGGTAAAATCATAATCATTATGCATATCTTTGCTAAACATAAACAGCAGTTGATGATTTCATGTAATCCATAATAATACATGCATGAAATAACGTTGCTTCTTGGAACGGCTTCTATGAAGCTACATTATTTAGATAATTCAAAAACATGTACATTTTATACAAAAATTCTACAAAAAGAAATCTGAAATTAGCATCCTTCAGGTATGGATAAATTTCTAAAACAAAAGTCTGCTTGATGCATGAGGAAGAGATGTGTGTGAAATAGGCCTCTGCTAGATGCACTAAAATTACTGCAGTTGCATAATTTGCATTGCAGTTTTCATGTAAATTTGACATCTGAAAGAAAGGTTGTAAACCTACAATACATCAAGTAATGAGGGTAGACTAAGGATTAGATAATACAGAAACCCTGCTCTGGAGACATGGGCATTTTTGAAGCCACTACAGACATCCAGTAAGTAGGATGGTTAGCTTAGGCCAAGTAACAAAAGTCTACTGCCTAAAGGCATATATAAACATCCACATTGAGATTCAAACCCATAGCTTATTGATTGGAAAACTAATACACTGTTCTCTGCTATAGACCGGTTGGCACTAAAATTACCCATTTAAAGCCATTTTGTTTTAAACCAGCATGTAGAGTGCACTGTTAAAAAATACTGAACATCATATGCAATTTAATGATTAACCAAAAGAAACAAAAAAAATTATATGCACACATTATTTAACTACTTCATTGTTTTTGACAGCCGTGATAATAATGCAACTGAAATTTTAATAAAAAGTTTATTCTAGTTTCGCATCTCTTAAACTTGGTGGTTTTCCCATACTTTAGTGAATGGATAAGGGTTTCTAGTTGGAATTTAAAAATGGTGTGATGTGTTTGTCACATTGTGACATTTTTTGAGAGATAACTTGGATAAAATGCAATGAGAATAACTTTACTGACTGGTGGTTTGCCCATCCTTTAGTGAATGGATAAGGGTTTTTAGTTGGGGTTCAAAGGTGGTGTGAACATGTTTGTTCTGACATCTTTCAAGAAGTAGATGGGATGAGAATAACTTTACTGTGTGTGCATATGAGGGTGTTTGATATAACACCCTCATAAGATACAATATTGTGCAAATAGCCTTCCTAGCACACAAGGAAAGACATTGTGTAAATAGCCTTCCTTGTGTGCTAATGTGATTTTCTTAAAATATTAACTCCACAGGACTACATCTGTCTGATGAAACAATCCTTTCCATTAAACTCATTATCTGTAATATACTAAAAACATTCCCACGAAAGAGATTAAATATTACCTCTATCCTTGATACATAGTGTCCTTGCAGAATTATTCCCATCCATTATATCTGACATATCTCAGAAAAGATAATGAAACATATGAATATCATGTTCCTGCCAGTTTTTAAGCCCACTTCAAACTATCAATCCTTTCAAATTCAACACAGCATAAATGTACAAGTCAGGTATGACAGACTATGCTAGAACTAACCTGACTTGTCATACTGTTTTTGGAGTCAGCAGCTACAATGAAGCAGTCCTTAAATTTAAGATCTCATCCCCTAGAGGCCACTTGCTATGACTTTAATTCTTGCTTTTTCCCGACAATGTGAATTACTTCCACTCTACACTTGGTTACAGTTATCCTGGTTCTGATGAGTGCTTCATGTTTAGAATATGCTGATTAAAATCTAGTGAAATATTAGAAGACTTAATAATTTCAGTTTATCATAATGTGGCATTGAGTTAATACCATCAAAAGCTTAAATATTATTGTTTTATTTATTTTAATTTTATATATAGTTACATGGCATGCAACTTCTTAATTTTCTAAATCTAGTATAACATGTAATAATCAGTGATTTGAATATCTGCTCTTTGTAGTTTAGATAATTTGTAAAACATTGAACCTGTATCTTAAATCACAGAAATCTGAAAACAGTCATTCTGATGTCCATTATTTGCAATTTTAAAAAGCTAAATGTTGAATCTCCTTTTAACATTGAAAAATCTGAAAGACAAATATTCTGTTTCCATTATTTGTAGTTTTACCTAATATATGAACATCATCCCAATCTCATTATTCCAAACACTCTACCCTTATATTATAGTTATTCACCACTTTCTAAATGGTAACTTTTAATATCTTAATTCATGACAAACAGCAAATATAGAACCAAAAGAAAAAAAATTTTTCTTTATCACAAATACTAAGGTACAGTTGAATAATCTGCATTTTCCTCTTATCACATGTATTCTAAATTGAATTCTATATGCAATTCTTGTAATCTTGTATTATAGAATGAAGCTCCATGGAAACATGAAGCTTTGTTTTTTCTGTTTTTGGCCTGATTAAGGCACTGTTGTGTATATATATATATTTTTTTTTTTTTTTTTTTTCTGATAACTGCATTAATAATACAATAAGAATGAGTGAGTAAAATCAGTAATATATCTAAGTCACTGCTCAGTGTGAAAAAATGATTTTTCTGTAAACATAAAATTGCACTTGGATAATTTTTATTTTTTATAAATGGCAATTTAAGTAAATATAAAATAAAATTTATACAAGCACAAAACACACACAAATGACTTAAAAAGATAATAATATTATATATTATCTGTCAATGAAATAATTGGGACCAAGTGATAGGACAGTTAATCTAAACCCAAAAATAAAATATGTGCTAAAAATGCAACACGGATGAAAAATCATCATGGGCATTTACTAGCATAGCAGATGCAATTTAAGGAGCACAGGTACATCACATAATGTCTTTAGTATTGGATATCGAAAGATTAATACATCATGAAGCATTCAATTTAATTAATGTTTTTGTGGTACATGTTTTATACTCCGTCTCCATTTCTTAAATAGCAAAATAGTTGTCTTTTGTCACTTACTTTTGGAAAATAAGTGTACACAAAGTAAATGTTGATTGCAAAACCTATCCACCAATATTCTGATGTTTTTTAAATTACAATCATTGTTTACTCAAGCAGTAACATGGCCTCTTCATTGTAATTTGCCATTAGTTCTCCCATATCTATGACAGCATTCCAAAGAAATTCCACACTACTGATTTCTTTAACCTCTAAAGGAAATGACTTATTGTAAATTATTGCATCTTAGAAATTCCCAATTAATGCCAAATAAGCTGGAAAGACAGAAAATCAGGCTGAAAGAATTCACTGTAATTTATACTAGTGGCAGACTATCTCCCACATTGGGAACTTCAGAACTAATTTCACAAATGTAAATATTATTATTTATAACTAATGTAAAATGAACAAAATACACTAAAATAGTAAGCCACATTTGTATTTTATATTGTTCAACTAGTAATGTATGAATACAACTAACTATCATAATATAAAAATGGTTCATGCTCATAAAAGTATTACTGTTATATAAGTAAGATTGAAACTGACATTGTTTTTTTAATGTTATACCATTCATATTGTATTATGAAATGTTCTAACATCACTTTAAATTTATATTTTCATATAGTTTTATCAATTAACTCTGTCAGTGAACTAATTAAAATAATTCTGTTTAAAAAATGCATGTTAAACTTTTTAGATAATTCATATTACCTATACCAAATGAAAAAAAAAGTAAAGTAAAATGTGATTTTGTTTGCTTTAAGCCAAGTAAAAACATAACAGAACAAAGAACTATTCTTAAGACAGTTTTCCTTGGGAGAGAGAGAGAGAGAGAGAGGGGTACAATGAACTCGATATCCCCCCCCCCCCCCCAAGGGAACAAGGTCTGTTTCTAAGGGATGTCCAGATAACTTCAGGCACTTGATTTATAGTATAAAGCATATTATTTGCAGCATCACTGATTTATTTCATTAATGTCGTTTAAATTCAATACATTCTTAACATTTCTGTTTGGTAGAGAATATACAGTCAGGAATACAAAATCTTAATTGTATTCAGATGTTAAGCATAAAACTTGGGTCCTATAAATTGCAAGTTATAAAGTTCAGATGTAGTTTTTACACAGTAGAGTACAATTCATAAAATAAGTTTCATAAGTTTTAACCACTTGCATTCAGATTTTTCCCCCTTATGTCAATCTCACCCAGTGAGGTTGAAAATTTATCACACATTTTAGTTTCACAGGCAGACTTGAGCGCTAGATAATCTGAAAACTAGAGATTAAACATGAAACACTGAAAGTTATCTACTACCTAAAAACCTTGAACTATTCATGCCACAGTAGATTCAAACCCATACAGCTGTTGGTTGGATAGTGGAGATACTGATTATCCTGCCAAGCCAGCATGATGGGTATTTGATATTCTGTTTGAAATGTATTTTACTTATAATTCATTGTATGCATTAACCCCAACACCATGCATTGTTTAAGTTAAAAAAAAAAAATTGTGATTTGGGAAATTTTATTTGAAAAAATACCCAAAGTTTTAAATTATGTAAACGATCAAGGTGATTAGTCTTAACAGAGTCTACCATTATTATATTAGTTGAAATCCTTGATCCATTACTGCATAAAAATTAATTCTTTTTTTATCTTAATATTTATCCTAAAATGAAAAAAGGTACAATGAAAATGTTCCCAAGATTAGGGATGTCCTACTGCTTGAAGGTCAACTGTTAAAGCAAAGCAATACACTGTTTCCAAAAGAGTACTGCTTTGTTTTAAATAAGTGTAGTGTGAATAGAGTAATTTATGATGCATATTAATTACACTTGACAAATTATATTGTTTAATTCTTTTATCCAATGTAAGCAAAGTTTGCATACAGTGCAGGTAAAGGATTAAAACAAGGAAATAATTTCTTTCATTTTTAACATACTTTGTATTCTAGAAAAAATATTTTCTACAACAATTTATATCAGGTGAGTGATTTTTTTTTTTTTTTTTTTTTTTTTTTTTTTTTTTTTTGCAAGCTCTATGATTTACTCTTTTCCATAGAGCAAGTTGTAAAAGCACTTCCTTTCTGTAGTTGCATTAATTTTACTTTCCTTCAAATGAAAATTAGTTGATTTTCATGTTTCTTCTGAATGCTTGTTCTTGAAATGGAAACTTTTTTTTTTTGTGTACTTCAATCATAAGCATTTTGATCTCTCGGGATGCAGTTCTCTGTTGAAGATTAAATTATCAATTAGTTAATAGAATTAATTTTTAACAAACTAAAATTTTTGTTCCATTCTAACATGGTTTGAAATATTATTTCTTGCACTATATTTTTTAGACTAAAATAAAAACCGAATCCAGATGATACAAATTAAAATTTAGCCATAATCAAGCAGATTTAGGGATATATATATATTAATTCAGTGCAGGTTCTTCAATAATTTGCTGTATATGTTAAAAAAGATGAATGTTCTCTGTATCTGTCATCACACCTAAGCATTTGCTGGGTTATTATTTTTAAATTGCAAAAAACTTTCTTGTAAGGAAACCTGGAAGTGCCATTTTTGTTGTGATATAATATTTATGATAATTTGTCTCAACTGTGATAAAAATGTAGTCAGTGAAGTCCATATCTCTAAGTGAGTGAAATGATAATTGTGGTATGGACTTCATTGACTACATTTTTATCATAGTTAAACTATGGCCTTATGATAATTTGTCTTAATTGGATATCATTTGAATAGCAGATTAGTAATATATAGTTGTCATTATGTAATATAATATTTCCAGACACTCTGCAATACTACTGATTTTCAGTTGCCTCTCCTTCCCCCACAAAAACTAATATCCACATACTACTACTTACTTCAGTGTTTGTTATTTAAGTGAAAATGTGAGGGTAAGCACAAGACTTCACAATGACTGGAATTTTTTTTATCTGGGGGGGGGGGGGGTACAACCTTAATAAAAAGAAAAATCTCTTTTGATGTAAAATTATGATTTTAAACTCAAAATATGATTTGACAAAAAGTTCTCTCAAACTGTATTCAGATTTGCACTTTTTGATTGGAGATTTACTGGCGAAAGTGCCATAGCACCTATGCTATTCTTAAGGAAATTAACTATCATAACTATGAACTACTCCTCTGATTGTTACAAGTTTATTATAACAAGAGTTATATTTCATTAAATGGAGAATTTGTTAATTGTTGCAAAAATTCACATCAACATAGTCATCCTTTTCTTTTCAAAAGTAGGTCAAACCGAAACAATATTTTTTGTGTTGCTATTTCTGAAGTTGATGGACATATTTAAAACTTTGTTAAAATGGAACCAAAGATCTGTATGTTATCTGATGTAATGGATTCTGAATTTAATGTATATGGTGATACAGTGTAATTCTGTATATGAAAATAATTTATATATAGAGTAGATACCTTATAATAGTAAACCATTCACTACAATTCGTATTATGTATGGGTAAAAAAAAAAAAATGCTTTCACTTTGGCTAAAATGCTCATTAGAATTAATAGTATAAAAGTGTTGAACTTATCCTCTCAGCAGTAATTTGCTGCCTGCTATCTTAGTGAGGGAAAAAATTGACTATGATATTTCTCATCAGATCATATTCAACAATGCGATGTGATCTGTGGAGATAGCCTTGGTTTTGAAGAGAAACTGCTACAGTGAATTGTGATGATTTGGGAGGGGGAAACCTTTCTTATATAGTTAACACTATATGTGAAGGCGTTTAAGAAAATAGTTGTAAACAAAATTTGAAAGGCTGTGTTGATGCTATCAGCACTAGATCCTAGCCATTCAGAGATTTTTTTTTTTTCATGTTTAACACTTTGAACTAGTAAATGATTTGATTTTATGCAAAATGCAAGTGAATTATTTCCACTAACAGAAACATAATATGACAGTTCTGCAACTACATGTTTTTTATATTATTAATGGTACACTAGCTGTACAAAGATTCCTATTGTATACATGAAAATGGCGCATGCCTATGTTTTGGAATAAATATCAAAAAACATATTTCCACCATGAAATTTCTAGTTCTGTTTATAAGTTTTCAGACAATTGCATCGTATTACTCAATAACTAACCATGATATTTTTTATGAAATAAGTGGGTGGGGAAAAAAAAGGATACTAATCAGCCTTACCTTTGTAAATGAAGATAGGCATAAAACAATATCCCATATTGTGATATATAAAAAAAAAATCCCCTTTTCTCTTTCAGGGTTTGTGTGTGTATTGAAACCAAACTTTGCAAATTTCTTTATGTAGGACCAAATAATATAACAGAACAATGTGAGATTGTATTTCAATAGTGATTTTTTTTTTTTTAATCTTTTGGAATTATTTTTGATTATTATTTACTTTGAATTCTCAGCATTCCTCATGTTCCAACCAAATTGGTTATTTTCTTCATTTTGTATATATAACAGCTTTGTAGTGTTTTTTCTTAAAAATAACTTATCAGACTTTGAGAATATATTTTCAACATGTGTAATGGAAAAGTGTAAAGGGCAGTGTACAGCATTATCTTTATGTAAATACCAATTTCTGTATTTATGCACTTTAATAAATCATGTTATTAATTCTCTAAATAATGTTTATCGCATTACTTTATTTGTTTATTTTTGTTCTTTTAATATGGAAAAAAAAAACTTCATTGCATTCATCATTTACTGGAACTTCAGGAATATTTGTGTTTACAGTTTAAAATCTTGTGCTATATACATTCATTTTTAGGCACTGGTCATAATCAAAAATAGTTTTGAACCAAAATAAGATGTTCCTCTTGGAATAATTCAAGAACTTTATTTTTTCTAATTGCACAAATTAATAATCCCAGATAGAACTTTATGAATTTTTTTTTAATCTATTTGGATAATTCTCCAGATTAGAATAATTTACTCATTCCTCTAAAGATGTATTTCCAAGTCGAAGCAGAAAATTATGCTCCATCAGGGGGAAAAAAAATTATTGACTATTCTGGAATTTAAGACTATGATAGCTGGGAAAAAATAATGCAAAATTAATATTTCTTTGAATTTCTTACTATTAATAAGGAAAAAGAATATTGATAATTCAAATACAAAATGGAAACAAGAAAAGGTTTATTTATACAGAAGATATGTTTTTGTTTTGCAGGTAGAGCATTATTTTCTGGGAGAGAGATTTTTTCCCTCCAGAGTGGAGAATCACTCCTCTGGATTAAATCTTCAATGATAAAATATCCTAGAACTTAAACATCAACTGTTTCAGTAGGATAGAAATATATTTACAAAAAATATTGTTCCACTCCAGAATAATTGAGGGCGATCAAAAATGATTTGTTCTTTTGATATTTATTTACTCCTGTTTTTAGAAGTGTATCAAGCATGTGTGTGTGTGTGTGTGTGTGTGTGTGTGTGTGTGTATATATATATATATATATATATATATATATATATATATGAGGTCCGACACACACACACCCAAAAAAAAAAACGAGACTGATCTAACAAGATCTAGTCCTCGCACCCCTACTAACCACACCTTTATTCAACTTCCAGGGCCAACTTCTTGTTGTGGCTCTTCTAGCTGAGTGCTGAAACATTTTCCTTACATCTAATCCTATAAACTTAAATGTTTCTATCATATCCCCCTCTTTTTCTGTAATCCACACACCCTCATCTATCCTCAGGGAACATTCCACAGACCACTTACCATCTTGGTTGCTTGCCTCTAAATCTTCTCCACCACTTCCTCATCCCCCCAAAAAACCTAGGAGACCAGACCTAAGTACTGTAATCCAGATGTGGACATATCAAGGCCTTATAAAGAGGAATAACTCCCATATTTCTGCTTGTGTGTGTTCTTCAATAACCAAGTAATCTTATGAGCTACATTAGCAATATTCCTCTTTTAACTCTGTCTACCACCACCCCTAAATCTCTACTTTCATCTATTTCCTGGAGTACAGTTTTATCAATGTGCTATACAGCTCATAATCTATTTATCCTAAAATGCATAACTTTACATTCCCCCACATTAAACTGACACTCATCTTTTGCCCATACTGATAACCTACTAAATCATCCTGCAAGCTCTCAACATTGCCTTGATTAACTATTCCTATTCATGTATCGTGTCCTAGCCTAGGAGGTTGACTACTTTGATATGACTCATGGTTAACTACAGGCATAATGACGTGGTGAGAACCCTATCTCTTCCACGTATTGTAAGTATTCGTGGCTCTAAATATGTGTGTATTCACAGGGCCAGTTTGCCTGTTCTGAGGGATGAAAAACCCAATTTTCTGGGTGAAAAAAATCCTCCATATGAGACTGGCTAAGTCACCTTTAGTCAAAAGAAACCAGATAAAGGTTCCTCACATCATGGGTGGGAATCTAACCCAGGTCTTTCTGACCAAAGGGCTTCATCTATACCGACTGAGCTATGGAGGCTTGATAAAGTCATTAGTGTTGTGGTATAGTGGAGAACATTTCTTTTTTTTGTGATGGGAATGTTGGAAATGGAATTTCATCTCTGCAAGAATTGAAGCCCGCTGATATAGGCGAATTGGAGAAGGGCACTGATAGTAAATCAATATGTAGGTTATGCAGAAAGAATGATGTAGATTTGTGGTCTATGTTTGATGAAAAGGTTTTGTATAATGCTGATGGACTGCATCAAAATCACTATAGTGGAAATCCCATGTTCTATTACTCTACCTAATTTCACATCATCAGCAAGCAACTGAATATTTTCTTTTGGGTTATTTCCTATATCATTTATGTACAAAATAAACAGTAATGGTCCTATCACTGAACTTTGCAACTCACCACTAGTCACCTGTTTTTTGCCTTGCTTCTTCCCCTCCATCTACCACTTTTTGATATCTGTCCAGCAGCCAAACTCTTAACAACATAACCAGTGCCATATCTATTCCCATTTGTTCTAATTTACATAACAGAGTTTCTTGTGGTATTCTGTTAAATGCCTTTACAAAATACAGGAGAATCATTGTGTAGCCATTTCCTTTATCCAACCCAGCTGTTACTTAGTTATAAAAAGTTAGTAAATTACTAAGGCATGGCCAATCTTTCACAAAGCCATGTTTCCCCATCATACAGTATCATATTCTTATCCATCCATTCTTGAATTCTCTTTTTGACTAATTTGTCCAGTTCTAACCACCCACTCCTAAGATATTGATTGGTCTTTAATTTGCTACTGCAGTCTTAGAACCTCCCTTATGCAAGGGAATTATTTTGCCCTTTCTACCAGAGCTGAGACTTAAAGAACCTAATCAGAGGCATTAACGGTTCCCTTGCACACTTTAGCATAACTCAAGCTGATATCCCATCTAATCCCACAGCTGTATTTACATTGAAATTCTGCAATATCCTTAGAACTTTAAATTCATCCATCTGTGTTTTCACACCAGTCTCTCATATATGTCACTGAAGTAACCTCATCTGGATGATATACCCTTGCAAAGTGGTCAGTCAGTAACTCAACTATTTTCTCTGCTTCTGTCACTATAAGCACTCATTAGGGTTAATCTTTTATAGTCATTCTTCCTCTTGCCTGCCACATAATGAAAGAGCTCTTTTGGCTTTCTTGGCTAGATTCTCATAATCTGATTTTGCCTCCTTACCATGCTGGTCACTTTTCTTACCTGACCTTTGTACTGGGTATGAGTTTGCCAGTCATCTTTCTCCTCCTATACCCTCCACAGTATTTTTCTTCTTCTGAAGCTCATCCATCTAACTCCTACCTGGTTACCCCTCCTTAGATATCCAATTTAATATTGGTTCCTCTAGATGGGTTTGCCAGTCATCTTTCTCCTCCTATACCCACCACAGTATTTTCTTCTTCTGAAGCTCATCCATCTAACTCCTACCTGGTTACCCCTCCTTAGATATCCAATTTAATATTGGTTCCTTTAACTATCTCCCATGCACTACTAACATCCTTCCCTGGTAGTGTTTTATGCCATGGAACAGATTCTAGCTTCCTCCTAAGCTTGTCATAATCACATACCTTGTTGTTACACATAAACCTCTTCTTGCCAGAATATTTTGCATGTTTTACAATCCCCCATGGAAGGGCTGCATGGTCACTTTCCCCAATCGGAGGCAATGTGGCCACCTTAGTTATGGATAGCTCTTCTGATCCTATGACTAGGTCCAATATCCTTGCATCTAGAGTCCCCTCCATTACATTCTCCTGCCTCAAGTAATTATCTCTTAGTAGCTGTATAAATTCCATCTCCTTCCTGCCATGTGAACTTTCTTCCTATCAGTCTATATCTCCATAGCTGAAGTTCATAATAATCACTCAACCTGCAATCTGTACTACTCGTAATTGCCAATGCATGTCTTCCAGATCATCCCTGGAACCCTCACAGGCCTATAGCAACAACCAACTGTGTATTTTGTCTTTCTGGCTTTGATCTCACACCAGACTGCTTCAATGAACAGCCACTCTCCTACTGTCTCCTATTCTTTTTGCTGCAATTCATCTGCTATCAGCAGTATCCCCCCCCCAACCTATCTTTCCTGAAAATACTAAACTCTTTACATTCTATCCCTGTAGCTACATTATCTGCTGTTAGCCAAGTCTCGCTAATGCCTATAACTCTTAGCGAGGTTGCAATAACAAATGTCAAAAACTCCTCCCTCTCGTTCCCGATATTTTTGGCATAGAAGCTGCATCATCCCTTTAGAACCCTATCTGCCATTACTTCCTAAAATGACTACTCTATTCAATATTTTTGCTTGAGAGACTAGATTCTGCACTTGGTGATTTTCACTCGCTTGATGAGTGTCTTCACACAACTGTTTCCATTTATTTCCTAATTGCTTAAATTTTCCTGAATTTGTGCTTCAGTGTGCTCGATAAACAAAGCCCTCTGTAGACACCTAACACTAAAAACATTTAGATGCAGTCCGTTAGCATTATACAAATCCTACTCCATTCTTTCTGTGCTATCTATGTAACGATTCATTTGCTATCAACACCTCTATCATATTGTGACAGGAAAACATCACCTCACCCTTCATTTTTGCTTCGTCTAGCAACTTCTTTACATCCTCCCCATTGAGTACTCGCCTCTGAGATCATTAGTCCCGCTAACCAACACAATTATTTCTTCTGCCTTTCCTTTGTTGAATCCGGATTGTGTAACTAATATAATTAATTTTTGCGCGAGAGAAACATGATTTAGTTATATCTTCATTAAGTACTTCCCCAGGTCATTAAGTCTCAGTACATAATTTTCTCTTGAACTTGTTTTTCTCGTTTGTTCGCATAGTCTCAATTCTTACTTCGGACCACTTGCTGCTTTCCCTTCTCAGTCCTGCTAATCTCTCGCTGCTTCTGCGACTTTTCAATTTCGCACTTTGTACTGTGAATGATAACATTTAAGTGCGCTATTTTTTTTATTTATTTATTTTATTTTTTTATGAGAGCCTGTGTAGCTCAGTAGAAGGTGGCGTTTGCACTCTATATCGCTTGACCGCACGAAGAAAGGATTTGGTGGTTCAAATCTAGTCGCCGACTAGAGGAACTTTTTCTAAGCCTTTTTTCGGCCGGTTCCCGAGTGAGTCGATATCTGGCACGGGCTAGCGGGTTTTTTCTCCCGGAAACTCGGGTTTTTCGTCCCGTAAACTCAAGAAAATCGACCGTAGAACCCACATTATTTCAGACATTAAATATATTGTGTTAGGGTTAGGGACCACGAGATGGCGGCACATTTGAGCCGTCTCTCTTCACTGTGTACTGCTTAATTAGTGATAGCCTCGGGCCATCTATCTCTGATTGGTACCAGTGGAGATTGAACTGCCCACTCAGTCTCCCAAAAAGTTAGATAGGGCTAAATGGCCTCCACTACTCCCCGTATACGGGAATAAACAGGCGTTAGCTGATTTTTTTTTTTAGATAAAAAAATGCAAGGTTTATTACTTAAAAACTAAATAATTCAGTCAAACGCACACCCATTTAAAACAAAAACCACAATAAGGGGTGGAAAAATATGCTTTGAATTCGGATCTTTTATGTTCGGGAAATGAAACGAGAAAATTCTAGAACAAAACCAAATCAACTATGCGTAGTTCAGTGGATGTGGCATTTCCACACCATGGTGCTTGACTGCACGAAGGAAGACTGTTTCCAATCTAGTCATCGACTAGAGGAAATTTTTCTAAGCCTTGTTTCGACCAGTTCCCGGGTTAGTCGATCTCTGGCATGAGCAAGCAGTTTTTTTCTCCCGGAAACTCGGGTTTTTCGTCCTGTAAACTCAAGAAAATCGACCGTAGAACCCACATTATTTCAGACATTAAATATGTTGTGTTAGGGACCACGAGATGGCGGCACTTGTTGAGTCGTCTCAAGACAGTGCGTGCTGCTTAATTAGTGATTGCCTCAGGCCAGCTATCTCTGATTGGCTGCCAGTGGAGATTGAACTGCCCACTCAGTCTCCAAAAGTTAGATAGGGCTAAACGGCATCGGCTATTCTTAATATACGGGAATAAAAAGGCGTTAGCTGATTTTTTTTTTTTTTTTTTTGATTTCGATAACAAAGGCCAAGAGCATCAGAAACAAAAGGGTTGAGTTCATTACTTTATTGAATACGATGTGGCCTAAGATTGTTGGCATTAGTGAAACCTGGATATCAGAAATGGTAAGCGGGTCGAGTATAATGGGTATACTATTTTTAGGAATGACAGGAGAGGAGTATTACTAATGATGTCAGATGACTTAAATTCAGTTAAGGTAGAAACACAAGAAAACGATGGTAACAATGTCCCATGTAGCAGTGAGTTTGGAGTATCTGGCGGAAGTGGAAGTTAACAGAATGAAATATATGATGTTGTTGGTACAGACTGGCGATTCAGTTGCAGGGGATGAAGAAATTTAGCCTTATGGGTACCAAACGAGTGATCATTATGGGTGACTAAATTTTCAAACATTGGGGTAGAAGAGAAATCTCATGATAACAAAGAAGAGCAATTTATTTAATTTGTTTCAACGAGACAACTTTCTCAAGCAGCATGTGAAAGAAGGAACTCAAGGTCAATGAGTGTTAGATTTGCTCATATCGCCAGAAGGAGTTTTTATCAATAATATAGCTATTTTACCACCAATTGGTGACAGTAATCATGGTGTGCTTTCTTCGGAAGTATCTAAATGTATTGATGCTCCGATTAAAACAGGTTGCATGCTGAACTACAAAACTGGAAATTATGATCAACTTAGGAGAATACTATCTTTGGCCTCATGGTATCAGTTACGGAATGGGAAAAATGTCAGCAATGCATGGGAATCTTTGAAAAAGTGCTGAAATAAGGCGGTATCCGAATGTATCCCTAGTGTTCGAAGAATAAATAGGTTGGGAATGAAATGGATGTGCAACCTTATTACGGAAGAGATCCACAAGAAGATGATGTGGAAAATATCGTGAGAATAAGAGGAGTTATGCAATATATAATGCTCAGGCCAGAAAAGTAACGAGTAAAGAAATTGGCCATACAAGCTAAAGGCAATCCAAAAGAATTTATCGTTATGCCGCAAGCAAAAGAAAGAATGAATGTGAAAGAATAACTTTATTGAATGCAGATGGTACTGGAGTGTCGAAATCTAATGAGATTGTTCAGTTAATGAGTGCTCACTTTGCTAAGATATATCAACCAAGTGTATGTAACATGGTGCACAGTGCTACTGCTATATCAGATGAAGAGTTAGAGCTCCGACCCGCTGGCGGCCCCATAAGATATTTAACTTTTAACATTATATGATGCGAAAAATATGCTGTCTTTCTTTCCGTTTTGATACAATAATTTGAGAATATGCTTCAAGATTTCAGAAAAAATTATCAAGTTTTTGTATATTTGCGACTCCATTTTCAGTCGACATAAATACATTACCTTCGAATTTTCAAATGGAATGTATAGAGTTGCAATCAGATATTCAAATCTAAGAAAAAATTGATCATGTCTCTACTACTTTATAAGACCTATCTTCCCAGAGAAAAATATCCCACCCTTCACAATCACGTTTTATGGTAGTACGTACATTTGTGAACAACTATCTTCGTATGCTTCAAGTATGAAGCATACGAAGAGTAAAATTAGATCAAAAATTTCTGACAAGAACTTTGAGAGAGCTCATTACAAATTGCAACCACTTCTATCGAACCTGACATTGGTTTCACGTAAACAAGGCCAAATATCTCACTAGTTTTGTTTTTATGTTGCCCTCTTTTTTTTAATGTTATAATAAAAAATTTTAAAAAATAAAGGAAGTTTCGTTATTTATATACATTAACTATATTATACATTTTTATATGCAGCCCAAGACTTCACTCAACGTGGCACAGGCAAACCAAAAGGTTGGACACCCATCAGTTAGAGGTTCATGAAAACGAGGTTGAAGAGTTGTTGCATAACCTGGATAAGAATTTGTCTATAGGGAAAAATGGAATATCAGCCGGATTGCTAACGGCATGTTCAGCCGAACTGACTAGGCCTTTCACATATTTGTATAACTTGATTCTCGTCTGAGGAATGATACCACAGGAATGGAAGGAATGTATGATAGTTCCATTGTACAAGGGTGGTGCAAAAACTGATGTGTCTAACAACCGACCTATCACTATCTCTGGTGTGGAAGTGAAGATTTTGGAGAAGTTGGTAAAAACTTGCTTACAGAAATGAATAGATAAACAACCTATACCTCTGCAAGGAACAGCATGGATTTACTAAGGGAAGGTCATGTTTTAGCAATTTGCTCATATTTTATACAATGTTTCGGCCGAGATGGATAAAAGGAATGGATACAGTATGATAAGGTTGGATTTTTCTAAGTAATTGATAGATAACACACGAAAGGCTGTTGCATAAACTGGAGATTATGGGATTGGAATATATATATCTTGACTTGGAACAGGAGATGATTGACAGACAGATATCAAAAAATGGTATACAGTGAGTGTGAATCTGCCAGATTTAAGGTGCCCAGTGATGTACCTCAAGGTTCAGTCCTTTGGCCATTATTCTTCAATCTATACATTAATGACATCAGGTAGGATCTAACATCAGATGTGCAGGGCTATCAGGGATGCTACTGATATTCAGCATTTACAAAGTGATTTGAATAAGCTGGAAATTTTAGCAAACGAAAATTGCTATCAGTGAAATGTTAGTGTAGAGTTCTGCACTTTGGCGTGATTCCTGCAGCATATTATATTGTATTAGCAGGGTTATGCTACAAGAAACTGAGGAAGCAAGGAATTTTGGCGTATTGGTGTATAGGAATTTGAAGTTCAAAAGTTACATAGCAAAAGTTGCAAATACAACTCAGAGGTTAATTGCGATGTTGAAGCGAACCTTGACATGTAAGGATAAGGAAGTCATTTTGCTTTTTTATAAGGCTTTGATAAGAACACACATGAATTATTCTCCCAGGTTCCAAAGGGGTAAAGAAGCTGTGGAAATGGTGCAAGGAAAAGTTACAAAGATTATATCCGGATTATGGGATTTAGATTATGAGAACAGATTGCAAGTATGTGAATTGTAGACTCTGGTTAACTGGAAAAAGAGGGGGGGGGGAGGGTGATATGATAGAGGCCTATAAACTTTTAAATTGGTGTTATAGGATATTGTTTGATGAAATTTTTTGTTATATGAAAGGTGGGGAGAGAACACGGGGGGCATCCACGGAAGTTAAGTTTGTTCACAGTCAAGAAAGGGAGTGAGAGCTAGGTTTTTTTCCAGAGAGCAGTGGAATAGTTTGCCTTTAGGGGTAGTGAGTACATCTAGTGTGAATGAATTTAAGGGAAAGTATGACAGCTGGTTTGGATGATTTATAGCCTCCCTCGATGAGTCCTTGACTCCCTGGAGGTCTCAGATAATAATAATAATCTTTCAGGACTGCTAATACCACAAGTGTCTGTGTGTGTGAGTGGGTATTTTATTTGATGTATATCATTATCCTGGTAAATGTCCCCTGTTGATGTACAGGATATTTTGACAGTCCAACATGATTAATTTTCATGATTACTAGCTTTCCGTCAACATTTCCCTTCCAAATCAATATGTGATTTGTCAGGTGTCCAATATTGGCAGATCTTCTCTTATATTAAAAGCTGCAATATTTGTACCAGTAATTGCATTAGTTCTTTGGTATTCATCTGTTTTATTCCTACAATTCTTAGATCAAATATCTATTTTGCTGACCTACACACATTTCAAATATTCCTGAATGCTAACCAGGTCATATTTCTTAATAATATTTGTTTTAATATGGTTATGCCATTAGTATTAACCTGTTCATCCCGTATCATTCATCAGAACCGTCATATCTCCGGTCTCCAAATTTGTGTTTTTATCCTAATCCAGCTTAAATCTAAGATCCGTAAGTTATAATGGTTTATATAATCTTATACACAGCTAGTTTGGTTTTTAACTAATTTCTTCCTATTAAGAAATTGGTAGGAAGAAATTCACTGGGGGGAGGGGAACTACACTGCTACATTTCTTACTCAGGAGTGACCCCTTTCGGAGCAATCAGTGAGATTTTAGTGATCTTGTAAAGGTCCCCTCCTCTCACTTTAACAGTACCTCAATAAAGGTTGAAACTGGTCTAGGTAGCGATCCTTTCCATAATGTACAAGGTGGCACATTGGACCTCCCTAGTTTCAAAGAACGGTAAAAAATCGAAATGCGGAAATTTTTTTCCTGGACCGCAATGCGGTGGCGGTATTGAACAGGGCTCTCATAGTTTTGTCGTAATTTTAAACATGGAAAGCAATATCGACGGAAGGGTTTGCCTCGGCATGGTGAAAAATTTCGTCTTTCCACAACTGAAAGACTTGCAATTGCGCATTCTCTTTCAACAGGATGGTGCCCTGCCACACTGGCATTTGGTGGCTCCTGCAACTCTTGACAGGGTCTTCCTTCAGCGATGGATTGGACGCGGAGGAACGATTCCCTGGCCACCACAATCGCAGGATCTTACCCCTCACAAGTTTTTCTTATGAGGGTATGTGAAGGACAGTCTATGCAGCTAAATTGGACAGCTTAGAGAACCTGAAACATCGCATTTCTGCTGCTATGTTCTCCATCACCCCCTGACATGCTTCAGAGAACCTGGTCGGAGACAGACTATCTTTATGTTGTGGGTGCTACTAAAGGATCACACGTGGAAGTGTACTAATGTTGTTGTTTTTTTTTACAAAAACTTGGTGAGTGTTCCTTCTCATTTGTACAATTTCGACATCATGGTCCCTATACTTAAGGAGTAGTAACACGTTGAAACTAGGAAGGTCCAATGTGGACCTTCCTAGTTTCACCCTGTATTACCAGTATACACGTCCAAAAGGATGTGTGCTTTTGCATTATAGGATACCAAGGCAATTGAAATGAATTGATCAGCCTCAATATACAAGTAGCATAGCCGTGAAGATACTTCTTGGGCAAACTTTGTTTGTTTACACTTTGATAAAGGATTGAACACGAATATAATTTCATGGAAATTTTAGTTTATTAAGGAATATTGAAATACATGTATACAAATGCCAGATTCAATAGAAATTAAGAGGATGAGTTTTTGGTATTGGTCAACTCTACTTGACCAAAAGTTATCAGCATCAGTGATTTGGTAATGTCAAGGATATTGTAGTATTTTATTTTCAGGGAGAATAGGAAAAGAGTAGGGTTGTTACCAATGATTCATTTGAGGCTATTTGGTGTTAGATAGTGGCTAATAAGGCAAATATAGTTGTTGCTACAGACTCCGGGGAGCATAAAAAGATATGAATGCATTGAAAGATTACACTGGCCAATTAATTATTGCTACAATTATTGAGATGTCGAGAGGAAAGTGTGCATGGTAAAATGAAAATGGAAAGGAAAAGGACCATGCAGTCTTAAATTATACTTGACAAGAAAATATTATCTATTTTATTGAAGTATCTTCACGACTCATCTTTGTATATTCACCTTCTGATCCGGACACCCACTTCGTATTAGTGGATATGTCTATATACATCACAACTATGGCTCAGTACAGATATAAAAGAAGAACACGGTCTTACAATCTCCAGAGACAAACAACAATAAAATAGGTCGTATTGAAGATCTCAGTGATTTTCGATGTGCTCCTATCATAAGATGCCACAGTTGTTGCAAAGTTTCAGGAAATTTCTGCGTCTCTGCAGCTGTCCCTATCATATGGAAATGATGTTATTATGAAGTGGAAACACCTGGAAGCAACAACAGCGCAATCGTTACATGATAAACCACATAAAATCACTGTGCAGAACCGTTAAGTTCTGAAGCGAGTGGAGCAAAAAAAAATCGCCTTTCCTCCATTGAAACACTTGCTTGTGAGTTCCGAAATGTCTGTGCAAGCAACGCAACTGATTATCGCAAGCTGAAGCATGGCCACGTGCATAGTACCAGCAAAATCAAACATCGAGTAGAGAAGTGTAAAGTTTGCCACCACCACTGAACTCTGGAGTATTGGAAATGTATTTTCTGGGTTGTTTTATAGTCCGCGCGGTTAACTCCTTCCCCAGGTTTTGCGCTTCGCAACCATATGCCTGGGGAAAAAGTATCCTAGGTTCGATTCCCGTCGACGACGTGAGGAGCTTAAGGATCTTCCTCAGCCATAGCCAAGTTAGCCAGTCTTGGGCGTGGACAGCAGAGTTTTTCCCCTTAATTTATTTGGTGTTTTTCATCCCGCAAGCAGGCAAACCGGTCCTGTGAACACACATGGATTACACAAGAATATCACCTTTAAGGGATGCAGCAGAGGAGTGGCGAACCAGCTGCATTAATACGCCAGTCAACCCCTCATTCGGAAAGGACTCAACCCACCCTTGGCGGACGAGTAAATGGACGGATGGGGTTGTTTTATAGATGCCAGGAGAATGCCACATTTCCAAATGTGTCGTGCCAACTGGGAAGTTTGGTGGAGTAGGTATCATGATGATCTGGGTCTGTTTTTCATGGTTCAGGTTACCCCCCCCCCCCACTTCTAAGTTCCAATAATGGGAATCTTAACGCAGTGGTCAGTAATGACATCCTAGACCAGCGCTTCCCAAACTGTGGGACGCGGCCCCTTGGGTGCCGTTGGTTTTGTTGCGGTGGGGCCGTGAAATAATGAAAACAAATTTTAAATGTTTTAAGACTAAGTAGATATTTTTTATCTTAAAAGAAACGTATTTAATTTTTATTATTTATTTTTTGTTCTTTTTATATTTTAATGGAAAAAATCACATTGGTTCACAAAATTTGCTTCTTGCGTATTTCGGCGATTAATGAATATTAGTAAATATATGCTTATTCATATGTGTTTCATTTCAAAGGTTTTGATAAGAAACACAAAAAAGATTACACGTGCAAAATCTTGAATATAAATTTTATTGAATATAAATACAATAAATATTATAATAATATATGTCTATATTACGATTTTTTTTTTCGATGGGGCCGTGATATATTTTAATTTTTCCAAAGGAGGGCCCTTGGTATCCATAAGTTTGGGAAGCACTGTCCTAGACAATTCTGCTCCTGCATCCAACTTATGGCAATACTACGCCTTTTCCATGATAATATACTGATAATTCCCCCTGTTCACCAAATGAGGTCAGTACAGGAATGTTTTGGATGAGTGGGCGTTGGAGAACTTGACTGCGCTACACAGTATTTGATCTCAATCTCCTTCAAACCCGTGGACTGAATTGGAACGCTGCTGCAGGCTAGATCGAATTGCTAGATACCTTTACCGACCTCACTAAAGCTCTTCTATTAAAATGGAAAAATTACTATAGCTATGTACTAAAATCTACTGATAAGTCTTCCCAAAAGATGAAGGGCCGTTATAGTAAGAAAGGGTGAACTAACTCCAATATTACTGCCCTGTCATATTATAACGAAAATTGGGATGAGCAGGTGTCTGGATATTTTTGATAAGTGAACGCTGTTTACTTCACAAACATGCCTCATTACTTCATAAAACCAAGCACACTTCCTTTAAGATGATTGCTATATTTAAAAGGCCCACTACACAGATAATATCAACAATTTTTAGGTCTCATCAGTAGGTTGAATTAATGAAGTCATATATTTTACATATGATAACAGAAAAAACGTGCATCACCTTATTAATTACTTGAGATAAGAGATAGTTATGGAAAGTTTTTTCTATTGGTTACAATGTACACTGCTTGGAAAAAAGGTCAACAGACAGCAACATGGACAGGTTGCCTCATGCCATGTAGATAGTCACGTGTTTGTATCCAGTATAAATTGGAAAAGTATAATGCTCCCAAGTCAGTGGAGCTGTCCGGTTTAAATAGATGCATGAAGTTTGATGGAGTTTGAAAGAGGGGTTGCGATAGGATGCCACATTGCAGGCCTATCTGTTCTGCAATTCCTTGAGAAATTGAGCCATGCCAGGTTTTCTTTACATATTATTCTTGGATAATATGTAACAATCGCCATTTTCGTCAGCCTAAACGTTGAATGTGGAATGCGGATCTTCACCAAAACATTCAGAACTGAGGTTCACGACACCGGTTTCCATGGTAGGACCGCAACATGCATGCCCCACATTACCCGAACCGACATGCAGCGTCGTCTTTAGTGGTGCAAAGAGCGTGCACAGTCGGACCTGGAAGTTTGGAAAGCTGTGTTATGGAGAGACGAATCACGTTATATACTCTACGGAACATATGTGTGAGTGTAGGTGGGGAAGATGCCCAGTGAACATCATCTCTTACCAGAGTGCATGACTCCAGCTATGAAATTCGGAGGAGGCGACGTGATGGATGATCCTGTTTCGGCCTCGTTCCGCTGTGGTGCCACAAACAGTGAACTCTGAGAGATATCTGAAAATTCCAGACAATTCAGTGCTTCTTATTTAGTGGTGTTTCTACGGAACTGACCATTGTCTCTTTCAGCAAGACAATGCACTCTCTCATGAGGCTGCTGTTGCTGCTATAACTTTGTGGGTTCTGGACGTGAACGTCACCACACTTGACTGACCTCCACAGAGCCCTGTTCTCAACCCTATTGAATATCTGTGTGATGAACTGGAGCGTCGGGTCAAGGGACGTTTTTCCTGCAACTGTCCAGGACCACATTGCTTGACTATAGGAAGAATGGTCCAAAATTCGATGGTTCGAACAGAGCCGAAGCATCCACTACCTTGGATTTTGTAACCATATTCTATGATAAGATAGCAAGCCCTATTCCTATAAATATACTTCATATGTAAATTGCAAGCATTCTTCTGGCCGGTTTGCCTCCATGTGCGATGAAAAATTCTCCGCTTTCGTATGAGAACGGCTAATTCAGCTGAAAAGTCCTGATAAAGGTTCTTTGCTTCCAATAGAGATTCGAACGCAGGTATTTCCTACCAAAGGGCATTATTGGAACCGATTGAACTACAGAAGCACCACAGATAACTTCCGCCATCGAGACAATGCAGGATCTCAATTTATATAGAATTCATTTTATTTCCCAAAAGTTCCATTTTCTACTTTTATGAAGTGTATTTTCAGGTTATTCTGTTATCTATTTTTCTCCTTGAGTTCTCTAATTCTTAACTTGTTTCTCAGTGGAGTAATCTCAGATATTAACACGTTAGAAAGTTACCATGAGATCGTTAAATTTGAAGTTTGTGATAGGTTTCTCATATTTTACGTAATCAGTTGCTCAAAGTGTGTGATTACTTTTTATTCTCCTCAGCTTCTTTTCGATAATCGTCGTTATTTTAACTAATGTAAGGAAATGCTGTGTGTATGCTATTGTGAAATATCTCAACATTGCTAAGTTATAATAAATTTAGGTTAATCCTTTATCCATGTGTAAACAAACAAAATTCGCGCCTGAAGTATCTTCAGGACTGCGGCAACTCGTGGCAAAGATGGGCAAACTTCACATCACTTTCTTTAGTATCTCCCATAATGCAACGCACATCTCTTCGTGGACATGTATAATACTATGCATTAAGAGAAGGGCCACTACCCAGACCTGTTTCGACCTTTATTGAGGTCGAAATCATATTTAATGATTTATAGGTAAATATGACTTCTCCATTGCTTCCACCTTGGCATTACCACCTCTGGGTCTGGCTCCCACTGACGAGACCTCAATAAAGGTCGAAACTGGTCTGGATAGTGTCCGTTCCCTTAATGCATAGCATCATACATGTCCGCAAGGAGATGAGCTTTGCATTATGGAAGATACTAAGACAAGTGATGAGAGCTTGGTCACCTTTACCATGAGTTGCCTCAGTCCTGAAGATACTTCAGGCACAAACTTGTTTGCTTACACTTAGATAAAGGATTAACCTAAATTTATTTTAGTCTAACCAAGTGGAAAAAGACTTGTAGCAAAGCTTAATCAGTGACTACACCTTTCTATATACAGGGTGTTCGGGATAAATTTGACATATTTATAATTAATTATATTTTTCCGTAAGTTACATGTATTAACACACACTTCTCTTCATTTAAAAGTTTGGACCCTTCTTCATTCATATACAAGATGTCAGAAAGGATGGATAGCTGGAACCCACCTGAATCATGGAAGAGAATAACTTGTATCATGATGATTCGTGCCCGCCATCAAAATAAGGATATTACGACTGCTGCCCAATGCTCCCTGAATACAGTAAAAACAATCAGGCATGAACTAGAGACTTGCAATGGTGACTACGAGGATGTAGCAAGAAGAAAGATCCCTAGCAGACGATCTGATTGCGTTCGTACAGCAGAATTCCTCGCAAATCTGCAGGAACAGGTGTTGAAGAACCCTGGCATTGGAATTCGGGCTTTGTTCGTGGAGTTGCTAACTGTAGTCAAGCCCTGGATAACAAGGGTAGCCAATGGTAGGCCGTATGTATGGCAGCAGGATTCGGCCCCTTGCCACACCTCTGGGAAAAGTCAAAAATGGTTGTCTGAAAATTTCTACGACTTCACCAGTCCAAATGTTTGGCCTCCAAACTCCCCAGACCTTAACCCCATGGATTATTTTGTATGGGGCGCAGTTGAAAAAGACACCAATCGCACTTCCAGTAATACAAAAGCCCAGTTAATGGATAAAATTAAAACAGTTTTTGCGGCCCTTCCCAGGGAGACTGTAGCATCAGCTTGTTCGAGGTTCCGAAGCAGAATTGAAGCTGTGATCGATGCTAATGGTGGTTATTTTGAGTAAATCTTGTTGATAGTATTGTAATTAACTCTGCCTGTAATGTTTTTTTGTCAATTCATTAAATTTAATAGATAGATTTTCTTTTTCCTTACGAAACTGTCAAATTTATCCCGAACACCCTGTATATACCTGACTGATATAAAAAAAAATTAACTGTTAAACTCCTTCGTCTTATGCATTCATCTAAAAAATATGGAATTAGAGATCAGTATAGAATTCCTCACTCAAAAATTAGCATATACCTGATTTAGAGTATAACCCAAAGTAAAGGGAGGAAGAAAAGAGGGAAAAGTAAATTTATATTTTGTGAATTATTTATTTCAGAAACATTCGACATACTGTACTTCTCACTTCCTGTTTTCCAGAAATACTAAATTTTATCAGTTATTTATTTCAGAGGTCAAATCATCGCTGCTTCATATTTAAGTTAATATATCGCAGAAAACAGGAGACATGGTATGCTTTCCGAGAAGCGCCTGAACTTATAATCTGACAAAACCTTGCCTTTCCACACCACTGTCAGCCGACACCATAGTGTGAGGAACAAACAGCCATGGTGATCACCTTAATAAGATATAGGACAGTCTATCGCTACAATGGGAGGTGGCAGCAATTCTATGGGGCATATTTTTCGTCTAGTGTTGGTCAGCGATCAATTGGAAATTTTGGACCATTCTTCCTCTAGATATGTAATGAGGTTCTGAACTGTTGTAGGACGAACGTCGTTTGACCGTACCCGATGCTCCAGTTCATCCTGATCAGGGCCCTGTGGAGACCAGTCAAGTGTAGTGATGTTCATGTTCACAAACCACGCAGTTACAGCAGTCTTATGACATGGTGCATTGTCTTGCTGAAAGACACAATGGTCAGTTCCGTGGAAATGCCACAAAGTAGGAAACATTCCATTGTTCAGAATGTTCAGATATCAATGTTCGTGGCACCACAAACAGAGATCTGACGCCAAACCAGGAAAAACATGAAACTATTCAGTACTATACCATCACACCGCCACCTCCGAATTTCATAGATGGGGTTACGCACTTTCGCAAGAGATGTTCAGAGGGTACCTGCCATTCGCACACTCGTCCATCTGTTCGGTAGATGGTGTAGCGTGATTCGTCGCTGCATTACACAACTTTCCAAGCTTCCACGTCCCACTTTACATGCTTTTTGCACCACTGAAGACGACACTGCATGTTGGGATAATGTGTGGCTTGCATGTTGCGATCCTACCGTGGAAACCATGTTGTAACCCTCGGTTCTTAATGTTTTTGTGCAGATTCGTGTTCCAGTTCAACCAACCCAAAATACTTCTTGGATGAAGTATTTTGGATTGGTTGAAATTACTACCAACGCACTAAACTTACGAGACCATTGTTTTATTGTCTGTTTGTGTGTTTTTCTGACCGCTTTGGTTCTTTTGTGGGGAAAAGAACTCTGCCACTTATGGGAACAATTAACATGCCTTCATATGAATAGTTAACTGTTCAAAGAACTTATAATAGTTCCTCGCGCCCTACTCTTGATTCGAATCCAGATATTTCGAACCGTACCGTAGGGCAACGTCTGGGTTTTTAATCCTGTAACACAGCAAAATGGACTCTTAGAAAACACGAGTATACACTATGTTGACAAAAGTATCAAATACTCCTTGATAATTTATAGACACCTTAACGCAATATAAATTTAGGATTCTATCACATGCAAATACTCAGAGGGCGTCTGCGTAAATCTGGTGATAAAAGGGGGAATGTACTGCATGCTTTGCATGTATTCGATATCAAGTTATCATGTTCAGCTGAACTAACAGACTCCCAACGTGGGATGTTAGTTGGGTGTTATATCAACGGTTTTTCTGTTATTGACATTGCTACTATCTCAGTATAGTGAAATCCGCCGTTACTTATGTTAATCCTGGATGGAAGGTTAATGGTGCTACCACAGCAGAAAAATGCCCTGGGAGGGCACTGACACTCACTGACCGAGATCGATGACCTCTCTCTCGGAATGTTCAAGCTTCAGCAGCAGACCTCACAGACAACCTTCAAAATGCTGCAAAGACATCTCTCACCAGTGGAACTGTCTACAGAGAGTTGCATGCCTTAGGTTCTATGGCAGATCCTGCTGCGAACAAGCCGCACATCACCACCCCCCCTCTCTCTTTACCACTGTTCCTGGACCGTAGATAATTGGAAAAGGGTTCTGTGGAGCGACGAATAACGCTTCCAAATGTTTCACTCTGATGTTTGGATCGAGAGATTACCTGGGGAATGGTTCTAATAGGACTGCGTTATTCCAACAGTCAAGTTTGGTAATATTATGGAGTGTTTCAGTTGGATAAGACTTGGTCCATTGGTGGACGTGCACAAAACTATGACGTCTGATGGCTATCTAGACAGCAGAACAACTTCATGCTTTCGATGTTGTGGAAGTACTTCGATGACCTTGCATGTCAGCACTACAAAGTTCCATGCCATGCTGCACTGCGTGTCAAGACTGGTTCCACAAAACAACGTTGAAAGGTTGGACTGGCCAGCTCAGAGTCTAGACTTCAATCCCATAGAGCATCGTTTGGACGAATTAGAACATAGAATTCGTTCCAGACCACAGCGGTCGTCATCAACATCTGCAATGGGGTAGTGTTTTGTGCAAGCAATGAAAGAATATTCCTGTTGCGACGTATTAGAAATTGGTTGAAAACATTCCCCAAAGGGTAGCTGCTGTCATTGGTGGTCCAGCTCAGTAGTAGAAATGTAATTAAAAGCTTTTTTTTTTAAACTATAACTAGGTGTCCAAATACTTTTGTCAAGATAGCGTATCTGAATCGATGCTAATTATGGTATTAGACTAATCTAGCAAGTCATGGAAATGTACTCAGTTTTGGCGATGGTGAGAGATGGAAACTTTCCTCTAAGTTCTAGAAATTTAGGAGTAAAATGATTTCCATTCTCCATTTGAGAAATGAGAAGACTTTAGAAAATGTATGTTACCATGAAAGTTGTAATCCCACAGCAGACTGGTATAGTGTGGGTTACAAAGAATTATATAATCTGGGAATCCTACTCGAGAAACCTAACTCACTTTTTTCAAGTCATTTTTTAGGCCTCCAGGGGCAATGAAAATCGGTATCGACTATGCCCTTTGGTTGGAAAGATCTGGATGCAAATTCTGTATAGGATTCGTCTGTAAGTTGGGTAAGTATAGCTCCTTGAATTTCTAGACCTTTCTTTTTTTTTAAAAAAAAAAGAAGTAGAAGAAGAGTGTGTTTATAGTATTCATCAAGTGTGGTGAAACTGGAAGACAGGCTTTTAATTACAAAAATAATTAAATAAAAATAAGGTGCATAGGAATATCAATTGATCAGAAAGAGGTGCAAAATCGGTAAGACCCAAAAAAATCAAATGAAAAGAATAGAACTGAATGAGAACCAATCGACTTTTCTTATATCCGTCCTAATCAAAACCTTTTTAGCCAACCTCTTTTTTTTTATTACTTTTGCTAGATATAAAGACAAGGATTGAAGTTGCACGGCAGTCCTTCATGAAAATGAGAACACTATTCTGCAATAAAGACCTAAACATGGAAGTCAGATGTCGAATGCTGAAATGCTACGTGTGGTCTATTCTGTTCTATGGAGTTGAAACATGGACATTGAAGGCGACAACCATCAAGAAAATCGAAGCCTTTGAGATGTGGCTATACAGAAGAATGCTAAAGATATCATGGACAGAAAAAATTAAAATGAAGATGTCTTAAAATCCATTGGCAAAGCTAAACATCTTGTACAAATAATCAAGAAACGAAAAACATCATATCTTGGCCACATCATGAGAAACAGCAAATACCAACTTCTACAAACTATTTTGGTAGGAACAATTGATGGCAAAGGAACTAGAGGAAGAAAAGAATATCATGGTTTGACAACATCAAGAAGTGGACAGGAAAGAGCAGTGCACAACTGCTCAGATTAGCACAAGAGCGCAGTTTGTTCGCCAAAATAGTCGCGGACATTCGATAGAAGATAGCACAAGAAGAAGATTACTTTTGCATCTTTTTTACTTCAAAATATTTTTTAAAAAAATTAAAAATAAATAAATAAATATAGCAAAAATAGAAAATTAGTGTTTCACGTAGTGACATTTAAGTGAGTATTTAAGGTTTAGACCTTAAATATCAAGAGAATAAATGTGAGGTTTGCATTAATATTGTTAACATGAAAAATTCAACTTCGATAGTAAGCTGACAACGTGTATAAGAGATGAGATGATCCTGTGTGCTTCTCTGGATAGAGGTGAAAAATCAAAACTACTCCTTTGAAAACGAATACGAAAACAACAAAAATAAATATTTGAGATATGATTTTATGGTGTGTACAACCCTGCCACCGTACTACAGTAACTGAAGAAGACGAGCGAACAATTTCCCATGAATGAACCATCTGATTTCTAGAGTATTTTTGAATGGAAACTATTTTAAGAGATTGATGTTTCATATATGAAAAACGCTTGAATGTCGTTAATAATGGATCGCAGCAATAGTACTGGAGTTCGGTCACGTGTTTGTTCCTAAGCAACGAGGATTTTCTCTCTTTTTTTTTTTTTTTTTTTTTTTTATCATTCAGTGGTCATCTGCTAAAAGTGAACTGGTTTAACATATTAGCATTCGATCAATAAACCATGATACAAAAATAGATAGACTGATCTACCGCAACTTCTTAAACTCACGACAATAGAATTTTGATTAAGCGAATAATGGTATGTCCTGTGTGTGTTGTGTGTGTGTGTGTGTGTGTTGGCATAGCTATCAGTAACAGCTTGTTGCTCTCGGAAATAGTGACGCGCCATACTTATGTAAAGATCTAGGGGTTCCATGCTAAACAAGCACAGACCAACACATTCCATGTCAGTATCTACCTCCTGATATCTCAAACACTTTTCCATTTTTATAATTAAAAAAAAAAATTATACCGATTCCAAAGAAATTTATACTTCTTTGGAATCGGTATACCATTTACCGATTCCAAAGAAGGTTTACACAAACGTAAAATAGTTTTGGTAAAATCTATTTTGTGATTTACAGTTGATAGAGAACGCTTACGATAGATGGCGCCAAATGCTTCCGAACACTACCAATGTTTTGATATGTAAAACATTTGGAAATACATTTCTAAAGGGTAAAAAGGTTTAAATAATCTGTCAGAGTTCGAAAAATCAGATGTCAAATGTCATGATTTAAGCGGGTTTTTTTTTTTTTTTAGATATCGTAAGTATTCGAAAATAATTTAAACGTTCATTAAGATACCTTAATATTAACAGAAATATGAGGCCAAGTGAGGAAATTGACGGAAGCATAATTGTCTTTATAAAAAAATCTGTATCATTAAAATAAATAAAAAAAGCAGTATATTTCAGTAACATAAAAATGAAAGCAGTTGAAAACGTCAAGCTATATTTAGAGTCTCATAATTTATATTCAATAGCTGTGGGCTACACTGTTTTACGCAGAGTCCAACACAAGAATTAGAATGCATTTATTCTTAAAGGAGATCAAATTTGACAATGTTCTCATGATTGGAGATTGAATACAAACTTTTTTTTTTTTTTTTTTAAGGAATGGCGGTTCCCTTCTAGACTAATTGTCTTTACTTGCTATGCATGTACTCGAACAATATGTCCTGACAGGGAATTCAATGGTAGTACGTGGTGTCCAGATTATGCCTTCGCTAGAACTGTAAACAGATGTTATTATTATTACGTGGCACTCCAGGGAGTCCAAAGACTCATCGAGGGAGGGCATATACTCTACTCTGTCTCCACCACTCGATCCGCCAACGACAACTAACCATATCAGCGCCATCTACCGCCACCACTACTATTTTCACACTCACAAACATCCATGCCCACGGTGGGATTCGAACTCGCAGACTTTAGGCTGGAGAGCGGATACCCTAACCACTCGGTCACCCAGGCCGGCATACAATTATGCAATTCAAGCAAAGTAGTATACCAACCACCAACGGATCTCTTTGACTCCGTATTTAAGATTCTAAATGTAAAACATATAAGAATATTACAATGTGCAATAAATATACCATATTGAATATACTGCCTCTTAGATATGTATACGTTTATAGCTTACTATTATTCCTAATAAAATCATAGCGAATTTGTTAAACAAGACAGTTCTTTAGTAGTCGATAAGACATAAAATATAAAAAACAAATCCTCTATTCCCTTATAGGAGTAGACAAGTCTGTTTATCCCTAACTTTTTTGAAATTACAAGGAGAAATCAATCTTCATCCTAAGTAAATCACAAACAGCTGGCCCAAGGTTGTCAAGGAATTTTAAACAGCATCCAGAGAAGCGAGTACGGTAGAAAAGGGTCGCCATCACCTGGTCCCTAATACTATATATTATTGCCAAATAGTGTGAGCTCCAGGGTAGATTTTCTTGACTTCTTGGATTACAAACTCTGGTTTCCGAGAGGGTAAAACTCCACTTGTCCATTCAAAAGAACTAACTCTGGAATCGGTCAAAGTAGTAGAGAACAAGGTGTTATAGTCGAAGACTAGAATCGAACTTAGAACGGCCTTTTCCAAATTACATAAAGGAATAATACATAAACCCAACTTACTGATTGCCAAAAATATTTACAAAAAAAAAAAAAAACCTCAACATTTTAATTACAGAAAACTTATTTTTATGGCAGTTAATTAGAATAATTGTTTAAAGAAATCAATTCAGGTGGATGATGAATTTAATCGGTAGATGAGACCACCCTGGCTTACTGGAGTAGCTTGAAACAAAGTTACATGCTTGATCTCTAGAGCGGGGTTTCCGGACTAGGTAAGAGATAAATAAAAATGCAAAGTCAATATGTAAATAAAAAAGAAATCCTTAGCCCACATATGGTACAACTGTACTATTCAAATAAACCTTTCGTGGGTGGAAGCCACTTAAAATAATAAATAAAAGTTATGGATCAAGTAGACTAAATATATGTGCTAGAATTCTGTCTTATGTGTAAAATTTATATAGTACGCTACTCTAGACGTACATTTTCCTCTATGTAAGAATAAAGTAAGAAACGTTAAGTTTTATTTTATTAGTAATTAATAAAATAATCTGTTCAACACGTGTGTTTTTGTGTCCCTAAATTTACAAATATGAATAACGCATATAGATTAAAGTTTCAGGAGTTTATATATTTTTCCAAAAAAAAAAAAAATTACTGTAATGCCAGATTTAGAAAAAAAGAAATCCTCTATCGCCTTATATTCTCCTAAGGGAATAGTCCGGACTCCTTTAGTGGGTGGAACTAACTAACTATTTGCAAGATTAGGATGAAACGACTGGCGCGATTTTGATAGTAATTCGGAATTTTTTGCTTTTAAATTCCACTATTTTAATTACAACACTGGAGCATCATTCAATTTAATAAAGAATATAACATTTCTTCATTTCATAAATATCGAATTTTTAGAAGCTTTACTAATGGAAAAAAAATTACAAAGGAGGAAGGAAGGAACACATCCTTCTTTATAACAAGGTTCTGAGCTTTTCTTTATCTTGTTTCATAGCTTTAGCGCTGTTTTTGTTAGAACTAGATAAATAAGTTTTACAAATAAAAATGATATATCATAATGTCCGCACAAGTAGGTAGATATATTTTTTTTTTCCAGAAAAGAAACTTGTGTTTATTTAAAATCATATGTAATATTTCATTATCGCGATATGCTCCTGCTGGCTGGAAAACACATGGGTTCCTCGCTACAAGAGGAATATTTTTCCTCAAATAAAAAAAAAAGTTTTTTTTTTTTTTCAGCTGATATGTGGAAATGACGTCGTGGCTTTGACGTCCGAATAGCTTTGGCTTTTCATCCCACAAACACAAATCAGCCTGGCAACATACAATGAAGTGAGAACAAGAACATCGGTGGTGGATCTGTTATAAGGCGAGGAGAGTTAGATCTATGCTGCGATTCGCCTAGACCTGAATTAGGGGCTAGAATATTAGAAGTCTGATCTAAGGAGGGTATTAAAAACGGTAGCATAGATTAGCGACTGTGAATAAATGTCTGAGATAGGAGAGTGCGTAGGTAATGGATCAGCAGTCCTTTCCTAATCAGTAAAATAACTTGTCAAAAAAACTAACTAAAACAAGACTGTCCTATCAATTTGTGTCAAATACTATCTCTTACCAAATCGTATATACTTGAATTTGTTCACATTACATTTTAACGGTCATCTGCAAAGAATTTAGGCTTAGATTACATGAACAAGCTAATTTTCCGGTTCATATTTACAAAGAGAAACTACTCGCAACAACCCAATTTTGTTTTTTTTATTTGCTCATAATAAATATTTCCTCGTTCAAAAATATTTTAATGTTGAACTCTATTTGGGTTGATGTTCACATCTGCAATCTCCTCAGTCTCCGAAAACGTTCTCTCTCTCTCTCTCTCTCTCTCTCTCTCATTCAAAACATTATTTTCCTGCACATCTCCCAACATTCTATAAATTCTGGGGTGGTGCACCAAAAATCTTTCAATTTTCAACGGTATCCAGAAGAGGACAACAGCTTAATAGATGACTCTTTCACGTACTCCCTCCAGTCGCTTTCTCACAGACACTGTTTCTGCAGTATGTCATTTATACAGCCACTCTTCTGATGTTCCACATAAGAACAGTGCTGATAAGCGCTGCTTTCTTGCAGTCATGTAAGAGAACACAAACAGCCACTGGTCGAACATTTCAACTCCAAAGTTACGGAACCAACTTCGCATCTTTTCTTTCTGTCTACTTTTGTTCTTTGGAAGAGCCTTCCCGATGCCGTTTTCATAATGAATACAACCCAATTTATTCAAAAAATAAATAAATAATAAATAATAATACATTAACAGATTCCTTCTTTCTCCATAACCGCTTGCCCACACATGACACTGTTGTGTTATGGGGTATGTGACCTCCCGTGTGCGAGATTACACATCATATCCAGGATATGATTTTTACTTATTTTTTCCGTTGCGTTGTCTATGATACTCATAAGACCAACTAATTCTCCACCTTGGACAGTGGTACCACCCTTATAAGTTTGAATAACTCTGGACAAACTTTCAGTCTGAAAATACTATTTTCATTCTTTGCGTTTCATTGATCATAAGTGGATTGATTAACCCGGAGATACATTTCCATTGATGGTAAGCAGAGATATCATCCTACCTCGTAACCCCAACTGCGAGCTCTGTCATTGATCACTGGCCAGTAAAGAAGTGAATGGTGCTAGTTAGTAATTCAAAACGAGTCAGAGGAATTACGCCTTAATCGTAAAAGCAAAAAAAAAAAAAAAAAAAAGAAAGAAAGAAAAGAAAACATTTTATCATTACGATTATTATTATCATATTTTATATATTATTATCTCTAATAATAATAACTTATGGTGATATAAGAATTGACACTAATGTTAGCGAGAAGAAAATGTCGAACCGAAAACATGAACGAAGAACGACGAGAGACGGGAGCCACTGGTCCTATTAATTAAAATGCAACAGTGACTGTTTCTAAAGCTGGACAAAATACAGGGTGTTCGGGATAAATTTGACAGTTTCGTAAGGAAAAAGAAAATCTTCTTTGTATCTATTAAATTTAATGAATTGACAAAAAAACATTACAGGCAGAGTTAATTACAATACTATCAACAAGATTTACTCAAAATAACCACCATTAGCATCGATCACAGCTTCAATTCTGCTTCGGAACCTCGAACAAGCTGATGCTACAGTCTCCCTGGGAAGGGCCGCAAAAACTGTTTTAATTTTATCCATTAACTGGGCTTTTGTATTACTGGAAGTGCGATTGGTGTCTTTTTCAACTGCGCCCCATACAAAATAATCCATGGGGTTAAGGTCTGGGGAGTTTGGAGGCCAAACATTTGGACTGGTGAAGTCGTAGAAATTTTCAGACAACCATTTTTGACTTTTCCCAGAGGTGTGGCAAGGGGCCGAATCCTGCTGCCATACATACGGCCTACCATTGGCTACCCTTGTTATCCAGGGCTTGACTACAGTTAGCAACTCCACGAACAAAGCCCGAATTCCAATGCCAGGGTTCTTCAACACCTGTTCCTGCAGATTTGCGAGGAATTCTGCTGTACGAACGCAATCAGATCGTCTGCTAGGGATCTTTCTTCTTGCTACATCCTCGTAGTCACCATTGCAAGTCTCTAGTTCATGCCTGATTGTTTTTACTGTATTCAGGGAGCATTGGGCAGCAGTCGTAATATCCTTATTTTGATGGCGGGCACGAATCATCATGATACAAGTTATTCTCTTCCATGATTCAGGTGGGTTCCAGCTATCCATCCTTTCTGACATCTTGTATATGAATGAAGAAGGGTCCAAACTTTTAAATGAAGAGAAGTGTGTGTTAATACATGTAACTTACGGAAAAATATAATTAATTATAAATATGTCAAATTTATCCCGAACACCCTGTAAGTATGCAAGCTGCGATATTATGGAGGTCGCATTAAATTAAATATAATAATTCTGAATACAGTAAAATCAAGACTAATAAAGGAGTTAAATAAAGACAATGTTTTAAACTTATTAGCTTTAACTTAATGTTTTTGTAGCGCCAAAGGATATAAAATATTTATGTGCAATATTTAAAGAAATATCTAGGGTTTAACTTATAACCAGACCCATCTTCGGAATTTAATTAATATTTTGATATATAATCAGTTATTTGCTTTTTTTTTTTAATATAGCCTGTATGAAAGTAAATTCAGATGGATTTACATTTTTTTTTTTTATGAAAGTTCGAAAATTTAGTCAAAACGTTTCAAACTTTATTTCTGTTTTGGTAGTTTATATGCGAAGAGACAGGATAACGGATAAAGCAGAATTAATATGCTTATATAAGATTATGAATCACCTAAAAATGCTTCATCTACTGTACAGATCATTTTTCTCAACTTTCAAGCACTGCTGATTTCTCCAAAAATGAAAATGACTGCAAAGAAATATTTTAACAAATGACAACCGAACTTGTTAGGATCTGCATACGGAACACGCACGTCGAGAAATTTGATTGATGGGAACATTTATGGACCAGCAATGAAATTGGTTTTAGAATCGTTCTTTTTATTTTCTTTTTTCCCCGGTCAGAACACACCCGCTTTCTGAAGACATGAAATATTTTCCAAACACTAAAAGATAACCAGGTTAAGCAGTTCCAGGAAAGAAAGTAGGCACGTTTGAAGTTAACGACTTATCTCCCACAGCCACACACACGCACAGCAGGAAATCTTTCTAGACCTGGGAGATCTTACGGATGTAAGAAATTATGATTTAATAAAACAGACCGCTTTATATATCCGAAGATCAGTATACGAAATTGAATCAGTTGTTACTAACTACGTTACTTAGGCACTTGCATCTTTGATTTTTTTTCCCTATGAAATCTCCTAATGTTGAATTAATAATGGCGTTTCGGTCTGCACGATGTACGAGAAATTCCACAACAATAATAATAAACAAGTAAAATGCACATACAACGTAACATAAGTATCTCGATATTGTCTTGAACTTCAGTTCCGTATTTATACTTTTATTTTTTTCACGAAATATTCGGAGGGGAGGAGGGTGCTGTACGCAAAAAACAGAATGGGTTGATGCTAACACATCTTTTAACCCTTTTCATATGAATCAATATGAACGTATTGATTCATAAAAAATATAAACAACTATCGACTCCAAAGTATGACAGTACTTGCTGTACGAAGTTAGTTAATTGATTTTTTTTTTCAAATAAACTTTGGAAAGTTTAAAGTTTTTGAATTGATCAAGGACTAACGAATTTCATTCTTAAGTATGAATTCACATTATGTAATATTCTGTGGGGGACTACTATCAAGTCAAATCACCCTTTTAGAATTTAAGTTTTTTTTTTGGGGGGGGGGGATTAGGTTCACACCGTTCAAAGGTGTAGGAGAATTTTCTATGACTTGGAAAACATACAAAATAAAATCTAAGCAGTAGATTTTATTTTGTATGAACCAAGGGAATACCTAAGAAGCATTTCCTTAACAGGAGCTAAACTTTAATGGAAGATAATATCGAATCAAACGGCATTTGCTACAAAGTACACTTAAGAGGTAGATGATACACTTTAGTAGGAAAAAGAATTCAAATATAAATAAAACCATTAAAAGAGAACTATCAAAATTCAGATATGCTGAAGAACGCTGATATTAATAAACAAGTCGAAAAGGTAATATTGCAGGCTCTCTGGAGATATTAAGATTTCAATAACATACTGCAAGAAATTCCCTTGAATGCAATTAAAATCTTCGACAGCAAATATTTTCTAAGGCATGCCTCAGGCGCTGTGAGAAATGCATTTGTCATCATGTAAAGCAGTAGTTATTATCGTCTGGTTTTTTTTTTTTTTTTTTTTTTTTTAACGAAAACGCCAAGTTTACAAAAAAAAAAAAAATACAGCTTGAATTCAACCTCTCAATAGGAAGGATTTCACAACTTTCGAAACATTTTCATTGTCCACAGTTCACTTATAGACATTTTTGGATAAGGGAAAGACGGGAATTTATAAAAAGTTACTGCTGCTAAATGTATAAGTGAACTTTGTGCACTGATGAAAATTTTCGAAGACCATATTGATACTTAGCACTTAATTTCACGCCAACAGCTTTCTCTCTCTCTCTCTTTCACTTGGTGGTTTTCTTTATGCAGAGAATTTTATTATGATTTACTTTATATACATTTGCAACGAGATAGTTGAAGACCAGCCGTAAGAACATGTTATGGACAAGTGAATTTTCTAAAGCGAGAAGAAAAATTTAGTTCCCTTATTACGTGACATCTACATGGAGTCCAAGGGTTCATGGTCGAGGATACTCTACACCACAATTTTTCGTCTACACTACTTAATTTACCGCCTACCCACTACATAATCGACCATCCACAAACTACGCCATCTACCCAGGGCCATACGTACACTTTTCGGAGCCCTAGTCGCTAGTGTCCCCCCCCCCCTTACCATTATAAAATGAATGAAGTTAAACTATAAGTGAAGTGAAATACAGTACACGATTTGGTGAGGATTGCTGAAGAAAGTGGAAAGAGTTAGTGACACGCTATCAGACCGGCATTGAACTCCTGAGACACATCTGTCAGTTGCTTTTGAAATTCAAAAATAAAATAAAATAAAATAATAAGAAGAAGAACTAATCCATTAGGGATTATGACGATATAAGCAGCTTAACAAATTCATACAAGACCAAGGCCATTTTACATAGTTGAAGAATGCATGTTGCCATGAAATTTACACATTACGATATTTTATAAAACAAAGTAGACATTGATATATAATATAAAATTTGAGATAAAATATATTAGTAATAATAAAATAATAACAGTTACTTGAAACACGTGATTTCAAATACAAAACAAAACACTTGGCTACATCCCACTGAGATTATCTGGAGTTCACTAAGATTATCACTAAGAAGGATTACGGTATTTTTCTAAAATCTCGATATCCAGTCATCTAGAAATATGTGAGGATATTATTTACTGACCAAAACCCCAGAGCGTTAGTTTTAAGAAGATTTACAGTAAATTATTATTATTATTATTATTATTATTATTATTATTTGACACCTCCAGGGAGTCCAAGATTCATCGAGGGAGAGTGTGCCAAATGAGTCTAATATAAATTCTAAAAATTATATATGCATCGACTAAAACCATAAACAGGAGAATACAGTAATTTCTTACTCAACAATTTAAGATTTAGCGAAAAATAAATTACAAACGATCTAGATTTATCTTAAATACTTAAATGAAAAATCAAGTTAAATTAAGCTTTAAATAAATTAATAGATCAGTGTCTTGATACGATATCGTTAGTGACAAATCGACAAATAGATAAGTGAAAATACGGTTTCAAGATTAAGGGCTGCAAACAGGTCATTGACACAAAAAATAAATGAAAATAAATAGTATTTGCATTCTTTTTATTTATTTATTTATTATTATTATTATTTTTTTTTTTTATAAAAGGCTATATGATCTATTCAGATATTGACTTGAAGCAACGACACACCTTTTTTCTGAGGTTTATGTTCAGTTTTAATTATTTATACTTTTGATTCTTCAATTTTAAATCTTATTGTTTGGGACCTTAAATTGGCCCTAATTTTTCTGGGAACCCAGCTAGAGCCTCGTGCGTCTATGCATAAGTACGGCCCTGCTCTACCACTAACTGTCTTTTAATTATGTGTGTTTTTAGGCCAATTTCCTTGTAGTTATATTTCTGCTTTCTTTAGTAAGTCCATCGCAATAGAAATTGACGATTCCTCCAATCATGGGAATATCCTTAAAAGCGTTATTAACACGCAAATACACAGATCAGCTCTTTCTGTAATAATACTTACTACTGTTGAGCGCGATATCGTGAAAATTACAATTAGATAGCGTGATCATTAATACGTACAACTGAATTTTATCGATGGAAATTTATCTTACTGTTTCAGTTATAATCAAATTTGATGTTTTAAAAAATATATTTAAGATTAAACATATTTAGTTAACTTAACGGTCAACAGATGGAGCAATGTCTCAAATAAGAAAAATTAAGGGATTTAAAGTCAGACGGAAAAGAACACTTTTAGGTTTAATGTACCAACAGGAAGTTTATTATTAATATATTGTAACATAAAGGAGAAATGTTTCTGTAATAGTGGTGGTAAAAATAAGTTGGCGTACTTTATTTGCCATAATAAAGTAAATGTCAAGATTGTAAAACTGGCGGCACCTTGATAACAGAATTTTTAAAAAATGGTCTGTGTGTGTGGGGTGGGGGTGGGGTGGGGGGGGTACTGAAATTATTGTAGCAGCTAGGGAATAACAAACTGGTGAATGCAGAGCTGATCCCATTTATGCTTACAATAAAAATTCTTGTCAGATATTGGCATAAAAAAGCGTCCAGCTAGTAAAAAAATTTTCTGCCACTTCTGTGTTTGAAGTAAACTTTCTGCTAGCATTGAATATTTCTCGCTAACTGTTTGCAACTAATGAAAAGGGAGTGTTTAGTTTTGTTGCGTCTTCAGATACGCTTCTGCATCCCTTCAAAATAAAGCAAGAAATAACGTAAGGAAGGAACGATTCATGAGCGAGTTCTTAAAATATACAACCAAAATGAAGGGAAAAAAAATCCAGACAGTCATAAAATAGAACGGTTCTTAGAAATTGGAGAATATAAAGGTTGGTTAACGTCTTTCTTTCTTTGTTCTTTTGATCCGTCCAACGCATGACATCTGTGCTCGTGAAATGCGTCAAAAAAAAAAAAAAAAATGGTACAGTTCCTTTTCCAGCAGCTACTAAAGAAACTGTTCTTTACATTCTCTCCTAAAGAAAGCCTACTGTATCCATCCAGATCTCCGCAGCGAAAGCAAATGCATGTTTTAGAAAGGCGACCAAAAATAAAATAAATAAATAAAATCTTTTTCCAAGAGCTGTAGATGTCTATAAGATATAGCTGAGTATCTTATATTTATGACAAGATCTTTTTTTTTTTTTTTTTCTGAAAAGAGAGTCATTATAGATTCACTACACATCGCTTACTGACTAATACAAAAAGCATTTCATTCTGTCAAGTTTTTTTTAAAAAAACTATTATGTGAAACAACCATTTTATTATATTTTTACTTCCGTACGGAGAAAACTAACAAGAATATATATCTTTACCCAACGTATGTCCTCCTTAAGTAATCTTGCGTTAATTATGTTTTATAAAAGTTAGTGGTTATTACGTATGCTTTATACGCGGAAGGTCTTCGATTCCGGGCGAGAACAATTTTTCATCAGTGAGTCTGAACTCCAGGAGGTATTTGTAATAATGATGTTGACTTATTTGTAGGAGGAATGCACTGAACAATATCGTATGCATTTGAAGGAAGGGGGATTCTAAGAATGCTACGATCTCTCATATTCTGCAATGCCATAAAAACGTGTGAAAATAGATTCGCTAATGGATATACTATTATGTGAAACTGCTTCGAAGGAAGTCGACGGACATCAGCATGGGCAAGATGCATCGTGATATGTAACGAGTGAGGTGTTTGTAGCTGGTATAAATGGGAGGAATATGATGCTCCCAAGTCAGCACAACTGTTCGGCAAATTGTGGACAAATTGAGCCATCCCAGGTCAACAATCTGTGATACCATAATGAGATGGAAGCGTAGGGAGTCAACTGCAAATTTAGCCGCAGTGGACGACCCATCACAGTCACTGAACATGACCGTAGTTGCTACGAAGGAAAATATGTAAAACCCACCATTAGTCACCCGATATGTTGAATGCAGAGTTCCGGGTATCGGCTGGAACACGAATCTGCACAAAAACATCCAGAAATGAGGCTCACAACATGGGTTTCCAATGGTGGGACCGAAATATGGAGCTCCTGTAGCTCAGTCTTCCCTTTGGTCGGAAAGACCCGGGTTCGATTCCTGTCTGTGATGAGGAATCTTTATCTGGTCTCTTTCGACGAAAGGTGAGGTTAGCCGGTCTCATACGGAGGTAGGGTTTTTTTCGCCCGGAAACTCGGGTTTTTCGTTCCCTAGAACAGGCAAACTGGCCCCGTGAACTCACGCATCTACAAACATAGGACACACCGGGAGGCATAGGGCTAACCACCTTATCCTCGAGACGGGTACGGTTTTGAAGGCCAAAGGACAGTTCCGTAACAGGCCATTAGGCCTACATACGTAAAAAGGAAGAAGAAGGACCGAAATATTCAAGCCCCAGATTATCCGAACCAACATTCAGCGCCGTCTCTTCTGTGGTGCAAAGAGCGTGTACAATGAGACGCGGAAACTTGGAAAGCTGAGTTAGTAGGTAGCGACGAATCATGCTACACCCTCTACCGAGCAGATAGGCGGATGCACGGTAAACGTTTCTTACCAAAGTGCGTAACCCCATCTCTGAAATTCGGAGGTGGCGGTGTGATGGATAATGTTCAGTTTTTCTTGGTTTGGCCTCGGAGTTCTCTCTTTGTGGTGCCACGAACATTGAAAACTCGGAGAGGTATCTGAACATTCTGGGCAGTGCAATACTTCCTCCTTTGTGGAGTTTCGATGGAACCGACCATTGTCTCTTTCGGCAAGACAATACACCGTGTCATAAGGCTGCTGCTGTAACTGCGTGGGCTTTGGATATGAATGGCAATTAAAAGACTGTATGGTGAAGCCTCGTAAGTTGTAGACGTAGATGCAACCCAACACCTTGTGGAAAGTATGCCAAACCACATATGTGCTGTAATTCGAGCTATAGGAGGTCTAACAATATATTAAGTAAAAGTTTGTAATTCAGTGGAAATTCGGTATGCGTAGGACTGCTAAATTAAGAATGTGGTTAAAATTCCGAGGTAGAGATTATAATCACTAATGATTTTGATGTTTCTATCGGGATCAGCTAGTGATTCAGTAGAGCAATTTAATAGTGATTTAAGGTATTAAAATTACTCGTATTTTATCAAATCAGTTCATCACTATATACCTGTAATAGACTCCTTTCACTTGTAAATACTTATCAGTGAAAATAGCCAATTACAAGATCGTGTGAGTATTTAAATTATGGTTACATACTGTTCGGAAATTGATCAGTTAGAAACGTTGTTAATTAGATTATGTATAACGAATGAAATGTCAAAGGTTACATAAATATGTAAGATAAACTAATTACTAAATAGTAATTAGTAAACAAGTAATGGAAAAAAGCGAATAGTTTAAATTTTACATCCAAATTCGGCTATAAATAGAAAGAGCACCGAATAATAATAATAGATAATTGTCGGGAAAAATACTCGAGATAAAGTAGCAAAATTAATTCTTGAAAAAAAAAAAGATTACATTTTGATATTTGTTTCTAGATAAAAGTAGCTCATCTATAACTGCAGTGTCTTTGCCATGTTTCATTATTTGAAATATATTAATGAGTTGTAATTAAATAAAAAAAAAATTAAAGGAATGAAAATGAAAAATAATGTTTTTCTTTATTTAGTCGTTCTTGCAACTCACACGTTTGTCTGCCAATATCTGCTATTTGAAAAAATATGTTATAGATTTATTTACTACAAATGGTTTTTATGCTGTGAAACAATACGGACAGGTTCAATATTACTAATTAGAAATCATTATATCTAGCCACGATAACTATAATTCTTACTTAAACTCATATAAATGCACTGCTTCTATAACAGGTTATTGAAAGCCAATGCACCCATTTTGAACAGTAACAGACAGTAAAAAATAAATAAATAAAAGTTCGGGTGGTTGTTCCCCACTGATTTTTTTTTATATTAATTCCTCTATACAGCCTAGTTCATACTAGTATGACAATCTCCAGCTAGCAATCTTATATACTGTATAACTCGAAGTGACATAACTTCGCTTTCAATATCCTCTCCGCGTCTTGTTAGATAAATTCATCATCAGATGACGGCTGACCAACCCATTCTCTACTACCATGATGCAATCCCTCTACACAGAAGTCTGTAGAGGGATCGCATAATGGCAGAGAGAGAGAGGGGGGAGGGGGGGGGAGAGATTGCATAATCTAAGCGTGATTTCCGCACAACTTAGATGGTGCAGTCCCTTTACCGCGTCACCCTTATGCTGACTTAACTACACAAGTCTGTATTTAAGTATTTTTAATTATTAAGTACTGTATCTTAACTTCCTTTCTCTTACAAGTGAAGCTTCTTTTAATAAAATCTACAAGTTAGTGAAGAGCTTAACTGGTATCTTACCAATCTGATTCCTGAACTTAAATTTTATTAAATTTCAATTCAAAATACCCATATCCTTAATATTTAAACGAATTTTTTTCGAAAGCCTGTCCATTCAACTCCTATCCATCCAACACTCTTTTCTGAATTGCATTTACCCGGCATTTCTTCACACTGAACGTTAATCCCCTTCTCAATTCCGTATTTACGTTTCTGATCTTTTAATGTTGTTCTGAAAAAACGCTCAGGTCATCCTTCAGCTTCTCCATCACAAAGAGATGGCACTTAATATTTAAACTATTTATGAATATTTAAAAAAGCAACGACTCTTAAAAGATTCCGTCTTTCCATCTCACGGCCAGTTTCCTTCCCATCTCACTAGGTGTTCTACATTTGATATTTAAAACAGTAAGTTCTTATGTGGCATCGCGGAAATCCAGACAGATCACTTCTTACTGTAGCAATTACCTATTCCTCTATTTCCGTCGTGAGTCAACAAGTGCTCGCTGTCAAGGATATCCTTGATAGCAATCACTTGTTAGATACGAATTAACTTTTCCATTACTTTAGCTTTATACTAGCAAAACACACTGGTTTATAATTCTCCATGTCGTATTGATTAACTCAGACAAATCTCTGCTTCATTAACAAATAGTAAAAGGGCCAACGAAGGATTATTACTGGAAAAAATGTATCCTGGTGTGTATTGGGTAATCTGTGATGGATTACTATAAGTTTCTGTACATTAGTTAAGTGACCTGTAAATTAATTAGCATAGCCAGCAATGGCGTATTATGAATATGTTATTATTACGGGACACATCCAAGCAATCCAAGGAGTAATAGCAGGAGGGCACTCTGCTGCTCTACACACCCATCTCACCATCTTCCTTACAACGTAATTCTCCAACTAAACACAACGACACTCCTACTTTCATCAACGCCATCTACATTCGTTGACCAACAACAACAGTATTATCCCTGTAAATTTCGTGTCCTTATGGTTGATTTGTCTGTCCGCGGGATGAAAAATCCTGTTTCTGAGAAAATAAAACCATGCAACCTCCTTATCCGATCGGCCAATTCATCTTCAATTGTAAAAGTCCATATAAAGAATCCTAAGTAGTATGGGATGCGCTTTAAACAAGATCAAGATAAGATAAGGAATCGTGACGTGATTGGTTGATGGCGTCATTGTCTGTGACGTCATGGGTATGGAATGTTAGGAATTTCCCTGGGGGTATATGTGTCAATGGCTTCAGTTCTTGTGTTTTGGTTCGCGTAAGGCATTATGGGTGATGGTAGAGATAAGGATTCGTGTTGTGATTGGTGGGACACCTTGGTGGGACTTGTTCGTGTTGTGATTGGTGGGACTCTGAACAAGATCAAGATAAAATAAGGAATCGTGACGTGGGTGTCTGTTGTTATGAGATATAGATAGGTGACGTCATTTGTTAGCTGTAAATAAGTGACGTCCTTTGTTAGTTGTAAATAAGTGACGTTGTTGTTTTGAATGGAAAGGAAGATATATTAGAGATAAGGAAACGTGTCGTGATTGGTGGGACACTTTAAACAAGATCAAGATAAGATAAGGAATCGTGACGTGAATGTTTGTTGTTATTGATTTTAGGATGTGTGGAATTTCGCTGGGCCCCCCCTTCTTTCAGAAACATCACGTGGTGTTTTTGGTTTGTTTATTGCCTTGTGGGTGATATTTAGAGATAAGAATCGAGACGATATGCGTTTGGAAATTCACAGTTTCGAGGTATTTTCTGAATAATTTAATTATATGCTATGTCACTCAAACATACAGTTTTTTTTTTCTTCTATAGTATATCCAAAGATAGTGAACCAATTTCCCACTTCAGCTGATGGTTATATTTTATTAACCAAGAATTCTGTTTTTTTAACTCTTTCAGGTAATTCTTTCCAACTACAAGGTGATTTTGTCAATGCATATCTTACACTAATTCCATCAGAAATACAAATTTCTTTAGGAAATAATTTTGAATTCTTATTCAAAAGAAATTGGCAGTCAATTATCCCAATGATAACTGAAAATTCGTATTTTTCACCCACTGTCGATTTTTCATCGTTTTCCTTCATTCTTCTTCTTCGATTACTTCATATGGCACCACAAATAAATAGTTATTTATTATTATTTCACTGATTATTAACTCTGATCGTATACTTTATGGTAACTTTCGTTTACAAAATTCTAAACAATTAGAACTTTTCACAAAGAAACTTTCAAAGAATTTGTGGCTCACCCATTATTTTTACATTACCAAACACAAATCACAAAACAACAGCTGCAGTGGATGAACGATTACCTTACGTCCAAAGTCACTCGACTCTATGGTATTTTCTTATAGTACTGTTTACACTTACCATTCCCTACCCTGACCGTTCCTTCAAAAATGAACCTTTTGCACAGATGACTCAATGACATGTTTTCACATGCTGTTGGATATACTGTTGATGTGTTTTTATCTTACTTTGTGTAGGGAAAGGTAAAATTTTTATATGTGTTATCTGGAGAGTACAAACATTTTTTCTATGCCAACTTTTAAAGAAGAGTTAAAGTTCACGTTTTGTTGGGTTAATTAGGTGCTTCTCTCTCTCTCTCTCTCTCTCTCTCTCTGTAAAATAACCAAATTCAAACAGTTCGGATTTTCGATTACGTGAACGATTTGTTTTCAGATAACTCAAATAATGTCAATAGGTAGCATTAGACAATTTCTAAAATAATCAATACATGGATATTAGTTTTCAACACTTTTTTTCCCGTCCTGGTATTAATTTCACAGTTGTGATTTTTTTAAAATAATTAAACAGAATTGCATTAAGATATAAAGTTGTGGATTTAAATATCAAGATCTAATCAGAATAAGTGAGTAAAAATTCACTGTGGAAAAACACAACAACAAAAACACACATCTTTGTTCATTTAAGTTTACAAATGCACATTTATTTTGCTAAAATACTATTTACAAGTATATTAACTGAGAAAAATTCGAAAACATGTAATTACCCAAAATATTTCACAATATTTAGTTTAGACTCTTAATATTTTCCAAAGAGTTCAATGAATAAAATTTTTTGTTACTCACTATTTCTTGGTTACATTACATCAGAATAGCTGGTCATGCAAAAGAATTTTTAAATCAGATACCATGGTAACCACACTTCCATACGTTTGATATTGTGTCAGTCTGGAAATGACACCATGCCTCCCTAAACATTCTGTGTATTCTTTTGTCAGCAAATATACACAAACAGTTTTTGTAAAATGTTCGTAAATGTCCCAAAATAAAGAATCTTTATCGAATTGGATAAAATCTTGAAAGTCTAATTTTACCATTGATGAATTTAAATGATTAGCGATAATTTTCCCCATTATACGAACAGATGGTAATTCAGTTTCCAAAAATAGTAAATGATTATCAATGTCATACATTTTTGGTGAAAATCTCTCAGCTTCTTCACAACTAATAGAAAAAACTTTACTTCCATCAGCTCCTGTATCATCAGGTATCAGTTCCCCATCTTGACATTTCAGAATATAACACTCACCGAGGTCCATTTCATAGTCAACTCTTCTTTGCAAGTAGCCAAGGATATCAGACCACTTCCTGCATAATTTTTCGCAAGTGGTCCTGGATAAATACATCACAATGTACGTGTCTTCTAAAATAATTTCCATCCTTTTAGAGCGAGGTGAAGAGTTTTGTCTCGTGCTATTTTCCTGAAGAAAGAAAATTTCAATGACTTTTGTGGCTCACCCATTATTTTACTTTACTTTCCTGTACCAATCACCACAACACAATACAATAACTTCACAGGATGAACGAATTGTCGTAACTGCAAAGACACTTGACTCATTTATTTTTCCTTATAGTACTGTTTACCTGATCCTTAACCCTGACCGTTCCTTCCAAAATGAAACTTTTGCACAGATGATTCACGGACATGTTTCTGCATGCTGTTGGATAAAACATGACGACAATGACAGATGTGTGTCACCCTGGGAAAATTCCAAGATATCTTATCTCAAAAACATCACCCACAATTCCATAGCGAAACAAAACATGACAACAATGTCGTTATGTGTTTGGAAATTTCTGGGGAACATGTCTCTCTTTCTGTGATATCACAGAGGGTGACAGATGTCTTCCCTGCAATGCTCCCCCACCTAACTCCATCACCCTAGTCTCTCCCCTCTCCTCCAGAAGATGTCTGCTCAGCCTAATGGAGATGAGTGAGCTCATCTTTTGCGGATATCTTTTAGTGATGTCACCTCCAACTGATACTGATAACTTTTTTTGGGAAAAAAAAATTTAAAAAACGCTTTTTTTATGATCACTTTTTAGGAAAAAACGTGTTTTTTATGATAACTTTTTGGGAAAAAAATAAAAAAACGCGTTTTTTATTTTTTTTCAGGAAAGAATTACCTGAAAGAGTTAAAAAACAGAATTCTTGGTTAATAAAATATAACCATCAGCTGAAGTGGGAAATTGGTTCACTATCTTTGGACAAACTAAGAAATTGGATGATAGAATCAACATGCAAATATCATATATTACTTGCCAAAGGAAGAGAAAAATCAAAAATATTAACGAAGTTAATAGGGAGGCCTGTTCTTGATTTAAATGAAATTGGATGCCCAAAACGTGAAAACATAACGTGTACTTTTAAATGCTTTTGGAAACATAACGAAAGATTCTGTGCTTTTAATAATTCTCTGAAGTATACGTATTGGATTCAAAGAAATAAATATGCAACCCTTAATTTTACTACAGTAATAAATTCCCAACGAGCACCAAATGAAAAATTAACTTTCAGATGAGAGTCACATTGTCAAAAACCATATGATGGCAATTCCACAAGCATGGGAAGACCCTTTGATGTATTTTTCAGTTTATTTATTTATTTTCTGTATTGTTAGATTCAGTAAATACAATTTGTATATATAATATCATTCAAATAAAATGTGTCAATTTAAAAGAACAAATTGGGTGTCATTGATGTGTTATACAAATTTAAGAAAGACGATAACATTTTTTTTGACTCACTGAATTAAAAGTCTTATTTGTTCATGCAAGCCCTCAAATATTTCAAGAAACTGTCAACTCTTGGAAGCAATAGGAATAATCGGGTATTAAATTAATAGCCAGAATTTAGTGGAGAAGATTTCACCTGAGAAGTTACAATACTGTAAGAATTTGGCTATTTTATTTTACAGACCCATTTGTTAATAATATTACAGTCAAATAAAAGGTAACATAGAAATTAACAAAGTATATATTACAGAGCTAATATTCATTTGAAATAATAAGAAATAACTATTTATTTGTTGTGCTGGTAAAAAAAATTTATAAAAAAAAAAAAACCGCAAGGGCGAGTTCAAAAACCTTTTTCTTGCAAATATCCATTACTTAAAATTACTAATGCTAAAGAAAGAAAGAAAGAAAATAAATTCAGTTACAGAAATAGGTTAAGAGCACAAGGAATCGCAGGTAAAATTAATAGTCAATATTGGTTTTAAAAAATTAAATGTAAGCATTAATTTACTACACCAATAAATACTGACGGTAACAAAGAATGAATAATTTTAGCATATGTGTCATCGCAAACATGTCAAGGCTAAACACTTAGTCATATAGAAGTATTTGAGAAATATCCAAAGTTGAGAAAATGCTACCTTTTGAACAATACGGATGTGACTCATGTCATCTTCATGAAAGAACCTTTGAAGAAAACCGCTCGCTGGGGGATATTGCACATGACGAAAACGTAGCATCTACGGTCTATAATCTAAAGGAAGAACTACTCACCTATTTCATTTTACATTATTTACAGAAATTTCGTTCTTTGTGGTTTTGTGTTTGTGTTGTGGTGTGGATATAAAATTCAACTATTTTGGAATATTTTTTTTTTTTTTTGGAATATTTGTATTTAGAAGAGCCATTCTGGAAAGCTGTAAGTAATTTTAAATTATCATTAGAATTTCTAGAATATATACAAAAGGCTTTGTAATCCATTTAACTGTCCGTTTATTTTAATTTATTTATTTAAAAATACCGTAGAGACAGCACCATTTAATTAAATTATTCAGAAAAGCATAGTACCAGGATGTTCTCATTCTGGAAAGAAATGTAAGTTAATTTTTTTTTTAACTTAAACATAACAATTGCTAATTGTAATTTCAATAATCTATAATTTCAATAAGAATAATCATAGAGTATATATTATAGTATCAATATGGATACATTAGCGATTTTTATGTCTATTGTGTATGTGTGTGTTTAAGGGACACCAGTACATAATTTATTATTCAGAAAAGCTCGAAAGCCTGCCGCCATCTCGACTTACTCTAAGAATTCCCACCTTTAACAGTAAAGAAATATCCCAAAATGTATTGGAAATTAGTATCTATAGAAAAAAAAAACTGTATGTTTGAGTGACATAGCATATAATTAAATTATTCAGAAATTCCCTCGAAACTGTGAATTTCCAAACGCATAACGTCTCGATTCTTATCTCTAAATATCACCCACAAGGCAATAAACAAACCAAAAACACCACGTGATGTTTCTGACAGAAGGGGGGGCCCAGCGAAATTCCAAACATCCTAAAATCAATAACAACAAACGTTCAAGTCACGATTCCTTATCTTATTTTGATCTTGTTTAAAGTGTCCCACCAATCACGACATGTTTCCTTATCTCTAATATATCTTCCTTTCCATTCAAAACAACAACGTCACTTATTTACAACTAACAAATGACGTCACCTATCTACATCTCATAACAACAGACACCCACGTCACGATTCCTTATCTTATCTTGATCTTGTTCAGAGTGTCCCACCAATCACAACACGAATCCTTATCTCTACCATCACCCATAATGCCATACGCGAACCAAAACACAAGAACTGAAGCCATTGACACATATACCCCCAGGGAAATTCCTAACATTCCATACCCATGACGTCACACGCAATGACGCCATCAACCAATCACGTCACGATTCCTTATCTTATCTTGATCTTGTTTAAAGCGCATCCCATACTATTATCCTACATTATCATATATACTTTCAATCAACTTTCCTGGTACAATGGGATTATCATATATTCCCTTGTGCTGAGATTCAAATTATACAACCAGTTGAGCACTAGTGCTCATATATTGCATCAATCCCTATTCCCCAATTCGTATTCCATTTATGCAAAACCTCTAGTACGTCCTCCTTAATTTCTTCCTGAATTACTACCGTCAGTGTAGAGGTAGCTGTGAGGGGAATATGGCGTGCACCAGACTGAAACCATTTATCAAAATGACACTCAATAGATGAGCAATCTTAATTGTCATTATTAATGAGAAAAAAATGAACTACTTATATGGAGTTGTTATGGAAATACTCCGATTGTTAGGAAGCTCGATGATAATGTGTAATTTAGCAATGTTAAGCTTGTCATAATATTGCTGATGCATTAAAAAAATAATGCGAGTAAAAGCAAAGGAGACATGAATGTTGGAAAGTACAAGTCATCCTATTCAAGTTGAGAAATTTCGGCAGCTGTGCCAAGACCAAGTACATGACTCAGTTGTTAGTATTTGGAATGGATTTTTCTCTGGGTACTCCCCCCCCCCCTTTAAAATCGTGAATATGGCCTAAAATAAAGTAATTAGAATTACTGCCATCCTGAATGGACTTATGTGGAAGGATGATCCAAACTATTCTACACTCAGTTATTATGATTACGTGCTACCGCCGAAGTTTCGTAGCGGGAGGGCACTCTGCTCCATCACACACAACTCACCGTCTCTCCTATTTAATCCTTCATCTACAAAGTGACACTACCACTATTAACATACAAATTATCAACCACATCATTTAAGATATCAACAGCTTCCTTCTGTTATTCCTCTAACCATAAATCTTATTCATGTAAACGAATATATTTTCTATTCTAACTGCACATACAACGTTTGCAAAAATACTTAATAAAATTCTTCTGAAACCATAACTGGATCATTCACAATCATCTCCGAAAAGCGGATTAGTTCATTTGTTTCTGCTATCTTCACTCCTCCTCCCATTCTCACCTTTTTTTGAAGTATCTACCAAAGCTTTTCAGATTTAATGTGAGCATCTTTAAGTAGCTGTAATTCAAATTTTACTTTAAGAACTTGGTTGGGTGGGATGGACTTAAGGTTTGAGCAACTAATACTTTGAGGCCAGGGTATAATGTCCATAAAGTGGGTGTGTTCTTGGACTGATTTGTTTGTTTTTGGAATGATATGAGGCTAGTGTATTATATCTAGAAATTGGGTGTGCGGTTCGGTCAGTGTGGTGGAATGGAAAGCACGAGATTCTGGGAGGAAAAATCTTGCTACCGACATATGAACCTGTATAAACCACTGTCACTTGAAAATTCCTAACGAGATTCAAAGTCACGTGTTTCCCAAAGGACAAAAGTCACCATCTTCCTTGTATCTATGCAGCTAAATTACATAAATGACAACTAGTGTCACCTATATTGTTAAGTACAATCCATAGTTAATTACGTTAGTCCTAGTTGTCGCTTATATCTACCGTGCTCAGTAGATTATTTATCTACCGTGCTCAGTAGATTATTTACGAGATTATATCAGATGAATTCACTAAAATTTAACTTTTTTTTAGGGGGGGGGAATTCAGAAACGATGTACTCTCAACAATAGTTCGTGAAACATTTTCAGAATTTTATTTCGCAGTTGAAGTGCGAACTGTAATAAATCAAACAAAATCATTTATAAGGTTGTCAACACGCTAAAATAATCAGGTATCATCCTGTTAGCGTTTTACTGTTTTCTGTTTATGAATACGTATTTGGCAAATAAAGAATAAAGACCAAGTCGTTAAATCCAACCGGAATTTAGAGTTCTAGAAAACAAGTTCTTTACTGTTACGTTTTTTTTTTTTTTTTTCACTGATTGAGCAAAAAAACTCGTAATTCTTGTATCTAAGCAACGCAACTTTTATAATAAACTGTCTAAGAAAGGCAGGCGCCATAACCTCAGATTGACAGTTCCGATGTCGTGTTTTCTTCGCTATCTCAACTAGCCTGGAGCTGTTTCGTGCACCTTGATACACTGACAGTGTTTGGGGCTTTCGTCATACGATCTGTGAGTCTGGCAGATGAGATGTCTTTACCTTCTTACGAAGTTTGTCATTTTGGCGTCGAACATGACATTTGTTGTCAGTTTCTTGTCGAAGGAAATACTTTTAACTCGAGCTTTATTATTTCATTTCATTTGTTACACAATATAATTTTTTTTTATAATTTTCAAGCTCATTATAAGAAAGTTTTTCATCTTTGTTTAATCAAGGTCCACGTCTGATGTCAGAAAGGAAAAATAAAAGTTTAAAATATATAAATATCAGACCTTTATAAAAGTAAAAATGCGATCAATAAAGACGAATAAAGGGATCAATTCTTGCTTCTGTTGACATTAATTATTTTTATATTCCCGCTAAATATAAAATATGGAAGAGTGTGAGATAATAGACGTTATCTGACCGTTGCAACTCCTCCCACGTAATCTGGACATTTGAGTTACGTGAAGTATCACGAAGTTTGAAATTTTCCTCATCCCACTCACTATACAAATTGGCCATTCTAAACTGGGTGGTGGGCGTATGCATTGTTAAAAATGCGCATTTTCTCTGTTATTTCTGAATAAATTGTTATATACTGGTCAATCGTTTACTTATAATGGACTGACGATTCTAATAGGGATACGATCTAGCTTTTAACCATTATTTAACACCTAAATATTTTATTATTTTACATTTTTTAAATAATAAATATTATTAATGTTATATATTATTTTAATTATTATTGACTTTTATTTGCAATGCAAAAATCTATACTGACGATAGCTAGTTCAGGCGCATCAAGCCACTTGCATTGCTCAACAAAGCAAATTAGCAAATTCAGTTAACTTTTTCAACTTTTGTGTAAAGACAAAGCTGCTTTCATTTTAAAATAATTCCATTTCAAGTTCGATTACTAATTCATTATATTGTACTTGTCAAGTAAACTATAAGAAAACAGTGCAACATTTTTTATTATTTTATTTATTTATTTTTGTTTTCTTTCTACTTTGTATTAAATTACTTAATTGGGTTGATCTGGGAGGAATTACAGTCGAAAGCTATCAGCGAAGTGAACCGTCTGTCAAATGTCTGTGTTTACCGGCTAGTTTGCCTCTTATGGAATAAGAAAAGTATTCTTCAGATGAAAAAAGCAAGACACTTTTTTGATCTTTGTTTGAAAAATCCTCGTAAAAAGGTCCCGCTCATCGAATTCGAGTCTCTCAACTGAAGGCAAATATAGTGCCGTCCTTGAGATGGCGCTACCAAACATTTGCCTTATTAGTTAATTTGTCAATAAGGGTCTCTATTTATTTGCTGATGTCGAGCCGGCCTGGTTGCCCGAGTGATTAACATATCCGCTCTCCAGCCAAAAGGCTGTTTGTTCGAATTTCGCCATGGATGCTTGTGATTGTCCTAACTCTTTGGGGAAAGGGCATCTGCGACCTCCCACTTTTTCCAGCAGAAGGCTTCGCTCTCAAAAACCCACTGAGGTACGGGAGTGTCCATACGCCGTCAACTGATGTCACATGTGAATAACTAACTATTGATGCCTATTCAAACAGATCTTAAATTTCTGGTGTGGACATGCATTACAATAATTAAACTGCGGGATAAATGTCATGTACATTATGGTCCTCAGCAGGGGTCTTAATTCGTACAGTGAACTTTCAAACAAAGATCAGAAAAGTGTCAGGTTTTTTCATCTGAAAAATAGTTTTCTTGTCCCGTAGCCAGTTTAAGAGAGGGCCAGTTCTTAAGCCGTTCCGTAGTAAACGTATTCCTGAAAGCTCTCTTTATATATACGATCAGCAAATACCGCTTTATAAAACAAGTATTCAGTAACATTTTCTATCCATTATCTTCTATCTTTTTCTGCATCCTAATAGCCCTTCCAGCAAACTGGTATGATTGGATTTTCTGCACCATATGAAATCGCTTTTAGAGCTCGCAATTTTACTCATAGGCGAACAAGAATAAATACACATTGTTTATTTTGTTTTTGTATTACTTGGGGGTTTCAGCTGTAAATGTTGTATTGTGGTATGCTGTACATCATGGAGTAGTGTTAAGACATTAGGCTAAAAAGCAGTGCACTTCCTCTCTTTATTGTCTTAATTCATATTCAGAGAGAACAGCGTGTCATCAGTTAGATCTAAATATAATAAATGCTAATCATTTTCCAAATAATTCAATTCATGAGCCGAACACATCTTTTTCTATTCTGTAGCCCTTCCTGCATGCTTATTCTGAAACCTGAATAGGCTTTTCATTACTCCATTCAGATTGTTCACCAAATGCCATTTTTGCACATAGCGCATGCGCCTGATGAGAAATGAAAACGAATGCACCAAAGTTGTCATGCTCCCTCTGCACAATGGCAACTTCGGCGCATTCGTTTTCATTGGGATCACTCGAATGAAATGTTTAAAATAAATTAAGCAATTAATTGTGCTTATTAAGAACAAATATGAGGAACACTTTTGGCTGCTTTGTGGAGACGTAAAATTCCTTCGCATGTTGCTGAATCAGCTATTTGGTGATACGAAGCTGCCACGTTCTTCTGGGAGAAGGGAACTTCAGGGGCGCATCCTTTTTATGCAAATCACACCCACGAAAGATTCTAAAACTATCGTACATTAGCATTGTGGCGGTCTAAGAGACAGACCGAAAGAGATGATCAGGAAACACTTTTCTAGAAGAATTAACAAAGAAATATATTTAAAAATGGCTGAAGATGAAACCCAATGCAGGAGTTCCCGGTTATAATTTGAATTAAAAACTTTTTTTATGGTTCACACTATGGTTTTCCTTAATGATTAAAGCACTATTTCACAGTGATTTTTTTTTCTTTCAGTAAGCTATTATGATCAGAATTTGTGATCACCTCTAGCTCACAACTACAACCTACGGCTTCCTGGTCATAATGTAATGATAAAGTTGTTTTCTACTCTTTCAAATCTACAAGCTGTTTCTCACATCAATCATATATGTCAGTGAAGTTATTGGATATTAAGTTTCGAAATTGACGAGAATACACTCTTGGACATCGGAGTTGCTTGCTATGGAACTACATGAAGAACACAAACTTTGCCCAGGAAGACATTGATATTCTGGATATACTAGCGCATCAACAATTTCATTGCATGAGTAATTTCCTTTACTTTTGGTGGATCTGACTAGCTTCCAGTGTTGCAAAGTCTTGTTTTTATCGATCTTGGATTTTTCCGGTTCAGAAAATTGTGAAATGCTATCGTCCGTCTCTTTCTTCCTGAGTCTCTACCCAGTCTAGGACAATGGATAGTTTTAAAGTTTTTTTTTTTCCCGATGAGAGAGGATCGAGGTGTCAATCTCACTATTGGTGAATCTGGAGGCATGCCCTTTATTCTTTGAAGCGCATGCTCTATTTTTCAGGTGATAAGGAACAGGTGCCACTTCTTCTGAAGCACACTTTTAAAGTAAAACCTGGTAGCATATCATCTTGACGAAAACACTGTTGGTATCCAAATTATTTATCAATTCTTATTTTTCTCCAACGGTTGAAGAAGAAGAATGATATGAGGTCATATTTATATTCAGATCTTGTTACAGTGGTCCCGTCTGCACTATCATCTCGTCGTCATCTAGATAGGATCACTGTAACAAGATCTGAATAGGGAACCAGAAAACATAACTTTCATTCGTGCAGAAGGTGAATTTCCTGCATTTAACTCTTTCGAAGTAAGTTTGGATTTATTGATGATTGTTTTGTAATTATTGTAGGAGAGCCTGTGTAGCTCAGTGGATGTGAGAACATCCACTGAGCTACACAGTGGATGTTCTCACACCACGGCGCTTGACCGCACGAAGGAAGCCTTCTTGGTTTCGAATCTAGTCGGCGACTAGAAGAAATTTTTCTAAGCCCTTTTTTTCGACCGGTTCCCGAGTTAATCGATCTCTGGCACCGCAAGCGGGTTTTTTCTCCTGGAAACTCGGGTTTTTCGTCCCATATACTCAAGAAAATCGACCGTAGAACCCACATTATTTCAGGCATTAAATACGAGTGTTAGGGACTACGAGATGGCGGCATTTGTTGAGCCGTCTCTCTTCACTGCGTGCCGCTTAATTAGTAATAGTCTTGGGCCAGCTATCTCTGATTGGGTACCAGTGGAGATTGAACTGCCCACTCAGTCTCCAAAATTAGATAGGGCTAAAACGGCCTTGCCTACTCCCCGTATACGGGAATAAAAAGACGTTAGCTGATTTTTTGTAGTTATTGTATAGGCTGAGAATGAAGCTGGAGCTTTTGTCTCAAGGCAAAAGCTAATTCGATGTGCTAATTGTTTTTCCGTTGCAATCTTGACATACTTGTTGAGAAATCAAAGCTTTGATATTTGATGAAAAATTTTATGCGGTGGAAAATAAAGCCTTCGTTCCATGACGAATAATTTATAACTAGATAAGAGCAAATGTTTGTTTACAAAAAATGGAAACAGTCTCACTATGGAAAGAAGTTTCAGAGGCCATCCCAACTGTAACTCCAAAAAAACTCCAATGGTGAGTTGCTGAGGGAAAGGTGTTCCATAGGAAAAGAAACATGTGTGAGATATGAACTGAGAACTTGAGCTTTAAGAAACAGTTCAAGATCAATTGTTGGATGAGTAGAGATGGTTTTCTGGTATTTCAGTCAGTCGATGGACAATTTGCAAATCACTGCTTACAGCAAATACTCCAACACATCTATCTTGGTCAGTGGAAACAGAAAAATGAAGGCAGCTGTAAGGAGGATAACGTCACTGCTTGAGTAGTTTGACAGCAGGAAAACAAGCATTAGTAGGGAAAGAAATCAGAGTGATTTTCAGACTTTGAGGAGTGGTAGACACAGCAGATGAATAATGAGACATGGAAACCTTAAGTTAAAGAAAGTAAAAGAGGGGATTCAAAGTTTTGCATTTTTCTTCATGGAAAATCAGACAAAAGAATCAGAATGGCTGAATTTGTAATATCTTGTATTGGAAGGAATCACAGATCTAATTTGGACAGTTAAGATGTACAGTGATTGATGTAGTAACCAACTGAGGTTCAGTCAAAAACATGTGCGGTGTGCATAACAAAAGCACATCAAACAATTGCTTTCTCATTCATTAGGAAGCTTTGTATATTCCTAATGTTGGTTCATTAGGAACCAACTCTCATTAACATGGTTCAGATGGTAAACATCCCATATTTAATAACTTTATCGGATCGATTATTGGCGCGATAGAAAACCAAACTTTCGTTTATAGTCATTCGCAAACGATGCCTTATATGGAGATCATATCATGAAACTAAGCGATGGATTTTGATAAATTTGAGGTGGAAAACTGAAACTCATTAGTGGAATGACTTTTAGTTACTGCCCCTATGTATATTCAGCAATTATTAGGGACCATGCTTAGTCAACCAACAGATTTTGATACAGTTTGATATGAGGAAAGGGAACAGCAGCCTACAATTAACTCGATGAACAGAATAATTAGCCTTTCTTATCTTTATGTCCAATAACGAAACCAGTTGGAATTCAGGTACAAACTGCGCAATACCTTACTAGTTATCATGTGTAGGTTACTAGTTTGTGCACTGGAAAGCAAGCAGCAACACGTGGGATTCCACTCAGAAATCGCATTTTTGAATTACATTACTTAGACATACAGAATCGACGCTTTTGCTTCTAAACCTACATAGCACTCATAATGGTAGGAAACATTTACTTTGACTATAACTTGCTAGAAACGTTTCTAATATTAAGCAGATTAATTTCCACTAATAACTGGCTACTTTTTGAAGTTCGAAAATTCGAAAGAGTAGCGCACTAAGGGGAAATGAGGCTGAAGAAGGTAACTGGCGTTGTTCCTAGAGTCCTGAAGGTGTCTCCCTAGCGAGCTAAATTGGATTGTCTTGGCTGTTGGGCTAATGTTCTAAGGATGCAAGATCGCTTTAACAATGCAAATTCCCGAAGATGAACGAGTACCTCTATTTGCTGTTTAAGTGCATGGTTGTGTTTGTCTCGTGCATAATTCCGTACCTGCCATTAAGTGACAAACATTTTTAAATTCAGTCGAATCGAGACTAGATTTCAAGATCTATTCATTTCACCAATCAGATTTCAGCGTTTCCACTTGAATATTAGTTTATCAGACTAATAACTAATTCTTTGCCATTTCTCTTTTAAAACTAATTTTTACTCCAAGATCCGTAGTTTTGCAATTTTGCAAATCCCAATCTCAGGACTTAAGTGGAGAAAATTACCGACTATTCCTCGGCATTTAGAGTTCATTCACATTCGTTTCCTTTATTTGTTGGCGCTAATCCGATTATGATGAGTATTTTAAGTGATGAATGAAAGAAAGAAAGCATGACCGCGTTGGATGTACTACTGAAACTGTATACTTTTATGATCATTTTCAATTAGCACCCACTCTCTACACTTAACGGATTTACTTTAAACACACATTAACAACCATCCTGCTAATAACAGTTTGAATGAGTCGATTAATTCATTACACGTGCATTTTGTATTTATTAATGATCATCGGTTTACTAGACATCAACCTTGCAAACATAATGATTTCTAATATGAGTGGTGCTGAGTTCGTCGAGAGTGATAATGAACTGCCAGCTTTGCAGAGGATTAAAGTTGTACCATCGCCAAACTAACTACAACTTTTCACTCATCCCCAAAAGATGCTAGTGTATTTACAGGCAAAATACACTGGCCACATATCTTTAGTTGCTTTGGCCATAATTCTAGCCCACAACTTCTCCCCCCCCCCCATTCCCACACACATTTTGTTTGATTGTACGAGACGGATTCTCAAGCAGTCATTTAGTTGCAAATATTTTCTGATGGCTCAGCATATACCTGTAAATGTTCTTCCCCATCATAATATTACGACAATCGGTTCTCAAACTTCTGAATTACGTGCTCATGCGCGCATCAATGTCTTCAACAATTCTTTGTTTTTAATAGGATCATTGTCGATTTATTTTATTTAATTGGCGTATGATGATACAACGGCAGTGAGTCCCCTTTTTACAGGGATGTACGGCACCATCTCATCCCTCTCATTTTATCCGAGCTCGGGCCCGTCATATAGCTGACGAATCAGGCCTATGGCTGGGTCTTAAGTATTCCTGATTAATCCGTGTGTGTGTGTGTTTACGGGGAAGGTTTGCCTGTTCTGGGGGACGCAAAACCCGAGTTTCCGGGAGCCCCTCCACCTTCGTATGAAATCGGCTAACTCACCTTTAGTCGAAAGATACCAGTAAAGGTTCCTGACGTCACGGACGGGAATCCAACCCAGGTCTTACCGACCAAAGGGCTTCGTCTCTATCGACTGAGCTACGGAGGATCATTGTCGAGATATTTTTTTTCAGTCAATCATAATTTCTACGGTCATTTTCAAATGACATATTTAGTAACTCACGTTACTAAAGGGACGCTGTACACAGGGCCGAATTTAAGATCTACTGAGTTCAGATTACCTGCACTGAGATGAAACTCTGAGCTGTAGCTTCTCTAGTTTATGCGTATATTCGGCCCTGTCTGTGTGTGTGTGTGTAATAATTTGTTTGCACTTAACCAAGCCAACGGAATTCATCACGTAAAGAAAGATTTGTTTACGCTAAGAAAATCTGAGTGCTGTCAACGATGGGAGTTGAGTAATAAACACAAGGAAGTATAAGAATCATCGCATGAACGCTATCCGAAACTGAATGAAGCGCTACGTGTGTTATCGCGCGAGTCAGCACCAACTTCCCTGCTTCACGTGCCACTTTAACTGCCCTGAGATATTCCTTATTTCACAAGACGGTGTCTTTGTTGTAAAACAAGAAAGAAACCGTACATACGTCTGCAAAGCAATTACTTCTGCTCGGATGTTGAAAGTGGCCCCAACCGTAAAGGGAGAATATAATAAGCTCTTGTTGTGCTCTTTGTCCGCTTGCTTCTTATTAATGTTTGCTGATTCGACTTGTGCCTTTCAGGAAACAACCCATTGAATTTCCTTCTTTTAGTATATAATTGGAAGCTTGTTTGCTTTGGTTTATATTAAAGGGGTGTAATACGCAGTTTCAATATGATTCAGCTTTTTTTTTTTTTTCCAATTCACGTTCTTCTGCCAATGCTCTGACATGATCACGACATTTTAACATAGCAAATTTAAGTATATGATAGACGAAATTAGAGAACTCGCAATGCTTGGTTTATTTATATAACTTATCCGGTTTCTTGAATCGAATACTTTTAACTTTACTGCAGAGCTGTTTTTAGCTAAAATTTGGACGTTAATATTCTCTCCCACACACAGTCGTAATGCACATGATCTTGTTCCAGCCTTTCTCCATCTCATCCCTTTTAATTTCTATGTTAATATTACCTGTCTGTCTTGGTCAGCTATTTTGTCTATTGCAATCATTATCTGTTTTTATATTTATAAAATTTCATTAATTCCTTTATAAAATACTATACTGTAGCATTTTATAAAGGTAGGGCGAAAGGTCCACAGTAGCAAAATAATTAATTTAAAATCCACCGTGTCCTTCTAAATGTTCCCATAGAAGTGTCACACTTCGTTCTACGTCCTATATCTACCTTTAACATGGAAGTTGTCAGACACGCAGAAGTTTGTCTGAGGCAGAAATACATTTGGAATGCAAAGCGGAATATTATATCTCAGAGACGACCGTTTGAAGCGATATTATAGCAAGATGAAACGAACGATTAAGACACGAAATGCTTCATGGGAAACATTTTCAAGGAGTATTTAAAGAAGAGAATAAACAGAGCGGGATTTAAATGGATGAGTGGCGTTAGTAAGCAAGAACCACATGAAAAGAAGCTGATGTGGGAGGAGGAATAGAAAGAGAAGGATGAAAAAGTGGTGCCAGCACGACGGAGCAGCAGAAGGTAGAAAACTGGTGAGTATGGTAAGGAAAACAAATTCGGTTTTATTTCGAGATCAAACTAGCTGAGCAGTTTAAAGGAAATCCTAGGAATTCTTTAAAGTGGCAAGTAAAAGGGAGAAAAATATTATGGAAGAATGACTGAGGTGACTGTATATGGTAAGAAGGTGACCGCACGAGATGAAATGGTTATATTATTGGACGACTACTTCGTCATTGTGTATTTACCATTGGCAAAGTAGTGGGCAAATACCATAATACACATATGGTATTCACTCCCAGTGTATCCTATGCCTGTAGAAGCGCGTGTTCACGGGACCAGTTTGCCTCTTCTGGGGACAAAAAAAGCCGAGTTTCCGGGTGAAAAAATCCTCCACCTCCATATGAGATCGTGCAACTCCTAAAATTGTACAAATCCTCAGTCCGCCCTACATTAGAATATCATTTTTACATATGGGATGCTGCACTAAAAACGTTTCTAAGAATGCCGTTTAGAAGAGAGCGATCAGGTTAACTGATGATCTTTCTTTCTTTCTTTCTCTCTCTCTCTCTATATATATGAAAGTGGGAAATGACAGACGCCATTTCCAACTTTCCTTCAAAAGCGTAAACACAAATGAGCAAGTGATCAACATCCGTTCTCTGTCCAGCTCAAAATATACCAAAGTAATTTTCGTTCATTGAATCTGCTTCTTTGCTTTGGAGCTGTCTTCACCGTATAGTTTTCCCCAAGAACTACGACTTCAAGTTATTATCAAAACACATTCATCTGTTTCTTCTTTCTTTTTGACAAACTTACCCACACTTGCCATTGATTTACTGTACTATGAGTTTTACAACCTTTCATAAATGGGATTGATATACATTATATATCCATTGTATGTATTTCATCCAGGCAAAAAAAATGTTACAATGTCCGATCATGGGAAGAAAATACATGAGAATAAACGTTGATGAGTTGGATATCTTAAAAAGCTATTACGAAATCTCGATGTAAATACAGTAGGGAAATGGAACAGGATATCAGCGCTTGTGTTTAAACGGGGGAAAAAATCCGGTAGTTTTGAAGAGATTGTTTACTTTGTTCTTGACTTTGTTACATTGATAAATGAGCGGAACGAGGTTAAGACAGCCATTCCTCAAAGGGGCGGTGGGGAAATGGGCGCCAAAAAAAAAAAAAAAAAGACTAACTTATATGCCGATTTACTTTTGTATTTCTGGAATAGATGAATGTTAAAGTCTTGTAAAAGTTGATTAAGACCAGTATTTAGGAGTGTCTGCGCGATTAGCCCAGTGGTTACGCGCTTCGCAACCATATGCCTGGGGGAAGGAGTCCTAGATTCGATTCCCGTCAGTGATGTGAGGAGCTTAAGGATCTTCCTCAGCCAAGTTAGCCGGACTTGGGCGTGGACAGCAGGGTTTTTTCCCCAGTTTATCCTGAGGTTTTCCTCCAGCAAAGCAGGGAAACCGGCCCAGTGAACACACGCTTCGACAGACATGGTATACTACCGGGAATAAGGAGTAACCAACCTATCCGCGGGATTATCGGTTACGGAAGCTTAGGCGGTAAAATGTGTAGGCCTGCGCGAAAGCGTAACATAGACTTTAGGAGTAAATAGGATGTGATACATAAGTTTACGATAGACAATATGGTTTTGATAAGGAGAGATCTTATCTTAATAATCTGCTTTTATCGTACGTATGCACTGCTAAATGACTAACAAATCAATTCGGAGAGGCACGGAGAGTTAAAGTACCTTTGGATGTTCATCACCATCATAGTTTATTCACAATGTGAAAAGGGAAAAGAGATTTATATTAAAAACTAGGGGGAGGGGGGTTAAATTTATTTTTTTTTAATTTAAATTTATATTAAAAACTAGTCCAGAGTTCCGGACTGGTAGGCCGGTTCTCTTGAATTCTGATGACTCGAATTTTGAAGACTCGACACTCAGGGTAGCCCCTGAGTTTCAAAAACGTGACATACAGACGTGCCATAAAAAGGCTTATCATTATATATACTGTATATATAGGGTAGATTAAAGATCGCAAATTATAGTCTTCCAAGTCTCTCTATCTTGAGCTGACTGGTAGATGTCAGATGGAGTTTTACAGTTCAGCCTACTGATGGTTTCACATATGTATTGCCAAAATTGTTTGCATGGTCTTCCTCTACTGCGATTGACATCTTCTGGTTTGTACAAGATGATGGATTCCAAAACGGGTGAGACTTCAGGATGTCTGAGTTGATGCCCAAGTCATCTGAGTTGTAGTTTGTTGACGATATTAACAAGTGGTTCTTGCTTAGCCAGATTTAGCACAGTAAAGTAGTGACACGATCCATCCAAGTGTATCCAAGGGTCAGTCTGAGACATGTAGTTCCAAAGGAGTTCTGTAGTTAGATCTGTAGTTTTTTTTTTTTTTTTTGGTGCTTATTGTCCAGGTTTGAGAACCATACAAGAAAATGGATTTACTGGTTGCATGGTATAGTCTTAATTTTGTCTTTAATTATATTAATGATGATTTCCAGATAGGGAAGACTAGAGCCAGATGTTTACGTTTTCTAATATCATTTTCTGAATTGCTGATGTAAGCCAAGGTATTGAAAGTCCTTTATTCTTTCTAAGTATTTATTGTTGATATGAAGAATAAAGTTTTCACAACCTACTGAGAATACTTTGGACTTTTGGATGTTGATCTACAGACCAATAAGTTTAGCTTGTGCCTCTAGTAGACTGAGATGTATTTGTGCATTTGTTGGTTCTGTATCAATAAGTACAACATCGTCAACAAAGCTAAGCTCAGTTATTTGCATGGTGTAGGTGGATGTTCTGATGTTAAAACCAAGATCTTCAGCGTTGATGGTCGGGAAGATGTAGCCCAAGTACACTGAAAACAAATAATAAGATGCTAGTACATCACCTTGCAGGACTCCTGTTGTCACCGGAAAGGATTCAGATGTTTCTGTTTTAAAGATTACTGTAGCATTGTAATCTTTATAAGGCACTGAGATTGCTATGAGTTTTGAGAGTAGACCATAGAAGCTGAGTATTTTAAACACTGTTTCTCTATTAGTGGAGTCAAACTTTTTTTGAAGTCTTTAAAGGTCAAAATGAGTGGTAAGTTTTTATCACGTGAACCTTCTATGATTCTTCCGATGCAATGTATCTGTTCTACTGTACATTGTTTTTTTTTTAGAAATCCAGTTTGTTTTTTTTTCTTAAAAGTGGTGTTAAGTAAGGTTCTTTTCTATTGAGTATCATCCTATTGTAGATTTTAATTATAGTTGATAGCAAAGTAATACCTCTGTAGTTATCCATTCTATTAAGACTGCCCTTTTTGGGTATAGGGACAAGAAGGCCTTGCTTCCATTGTTGTGGCATTATTCCAGTGTTTAAAGCTTGATTCATTATGGCAAGGAGATCGGAATATGTATTATACCCAGCATTTCTGAAAGTTTCTGCTCTGATTCCATCAATCCCTAGGGACTTTCCTGCTTTCGTTTGATCTATTGCTATTTTTAGTTCCTTTTCAGTGAAGTCTTCGCAATTTATTGACAGAGTGGTGGTTAGATACAGGTCCGCTAGCTGACTTGAATGGCGGGGATTATCAACATTGAGTAGTTCTTGAAAGTAGTTTCTCCATTCTTTCAAGTTCTAATTTACTGATAGCTGTCTACCGTTTTTGTCATGTGTGACAATATTTCCACTTCTTTTTGTTTTATGATGACAGATATAATTTATCATTTGAAAAGTGTTTCTAGTATCCCCAGTTTTATTATAATTTTCAAGTTCCTCGCAGTATTTATTTATTTGATTTTCTTTGTCTCTGATCATTAGTTCATTTACCTTGTTATTTAAAATGTCTAGTTCATCTTTATTTATTTAATTCGTGTTTAAGCGGTAGAGTTTCCTTGCTTTATTTCTTTCATCTATATATTTTTCAGTTTCAAGGGTAATCCATTTTTCCGAGTCTTGTTGCTGTTTCCAAGAATTTTGTTGGATGTTATGTTTATTGCTTCGATGATACCCTTGTACTTTTCATTAACTGGATCTTTAAGAATATTTTTCATATTGTCTTCTAATGTGCTGTGGAAAGATACTGCAATTTGTGGGATATTTAGTTTGTCCCAGTTGTATTGTTTCTTTTTAGGCCTGTTATTTTTAGAGGCTTTTAGTGAAAGTTTAATGTGAGCACTCTGACCAGATTATTCTGGTCAGAGTTTAGTTCAACCGTATTATATGCTTGACAGTTCTTGATCGATCTGATCCACTTTCCATTGATTAGGATGTGGTCAATTTGGGAATGAGAACCATTTTGATGTTCCCAGGTCAATAGTCTTCCTTTTGGATGTGGAAATTTGATTTGGGTGATTACCATGTTATGGCTATTGCAAAAGTTCATAAGAGGATGTCCATTGTTATTTGTAGTTTCATAATAAGTATATTTACCTATATTTTTAGTAGTACTACTAGCAAATGTCTTTACCAATTTGGGCATTAAAATCGTCACCAATGAGTGTGACATTGTGAACTGGGACGTTCATGACAATTTCAGAAAGATCTTTATAATAGGTGACTTTGTCTTCTAGTGGAGCACATTCTGTAGGAGTATACGTGGATATTATTGTCAGTTTTGGGTTGGTACTTATAATTATGAGGAGAATTCTTTCAAAACTTTTTCAATTGATGTTACTTTTTCTGCTAGTTCTTTCTTGAGCATTATTCCAACCCCTCCAGTACCATCATTGTTTGCTGAGTTATAAACAAATCTCCATTTTTTGTCATCTGATGATGTTTCATTCATTTCATGATTCTCAGTTCTCCATATAATGTCTATGTTGACTTTTTCTGCTCTTCTAAGTAGCTCAAACTTTTTTTCCAGTTTTCTTGAGTGTCCGTACGTTATATGTTGAGACGATGAGATTAGATTTCCATAATTTAATTTGATCATACTTTCTTGTACCTTTATTCAACCAACAACTTCCTTCCAGGAAGTTGTTGGTCGAATAAAGGTACAAGAAAGTGTGATCAAATTAAGGTACAAGAAGTAGCTCGTTTCCTTTCGTAATCATTTAATATTGGGTGATTGGCCCTAATATGCTTTACTAGTCACGTTAGCCTACTGAGAATTTACCCAGTGTTTCCCGAGGGGCACCACGAGGAAGTGTGACTTAGGTTTTTACCCACCATGGATGTTCAACGGATAAGAAAAATCCGAAAACCTAAAATTGAGTTTAAATGGACCAAAATTTGTTTTCAGAATCCGAAAACAGTCTTACATATTGATTTGGATTTCCATTTCTTAAACTATCCAATAAACCCTCGCTTCTACTGCTATTCTATCTTTTGCGGGTTTTCGAAAAACACTGCATCGGAAAAAAAAAACATCCCGTTCGTATTTCGCAAATTCTACGAAATCTTCTATTACGAATATCGCCATAGAAATAAAATCTCAACCGAACAAAAGCAAAAAAACATAACAAGTAAGAAGAAATTCCAGTGTAAAAATGCCACAGATCAAAGCGTGCACACGTTTTTCTGCCCTTTTGCATCCGTAGCTCAGCTCATATCGACGATCCTCTATAGACGGAATGAACTGAGTACGAATACCGTCTAGGATGCGAAGAACTTCGTAAGGGCTTTTCATCCAGCAAAAACGGGAAACTTGGACCGCAATTCCACAACAACTCGCGTCCTCTTTCGAACTGTTCACTTCTCAGTGGAAGGTTCAACTTCTTAACGGCAGAGTTATTGACTCTTCTTCGGGTAAGAAGGAAAAGGAAGGAAAACATTACTGGACTTTGCAAAGCCTTTGACTGAACACCCAACTAAGTTAGTGCAGAAATGAGGGTGGTTGAGAGCGGCTGTTTCTTGATGACAAGAATAAGAGGGTAATGCTTGAATGATATCAAAGAATAAGTACAAAGAAATAATCAAACAAAATGAAAGCGACAAGTGAGAATAACGCTAACCTTGGACTTCAACTGATTTTTCCCTTAGGACGGGTAGAGGCCCCTGATTATTGTTCACGGCGATTTAATGCAGCCAGCACGCCACTCCTCTTCTGCATCACTTAAATGCAACTATATATGCCTATAGATCTGTATGTTCACGAGGCTGGTTTACCCGTTTTCGAGAGAAAAATCCTCCACTTCCGTATGAAACTAACTTATTATTTGATTGAAAATACCTGATAAAAGGTTCCTCACGTCATAGACGGGATACCAATTCGGATATTTCCAACTAAAGGGTTCGTCTATACCAGAGCATCTTAAACTGTGCGTCGAGACCCCAAATGGAGTCGCGTAACCGAATATGGGGGTTGCGAAAAATTTGGCAAAACAGTAAAAGGTTTCTGAACGCGCAATGACCAAAAATTAATTTAAATTCGAGTCTATTGTTTGTGATTCTTTATGTAAATGATAATATTATATGTATACCAAAGAATTGTTTTAAAATAAATTTCTTTATGATTTATTATCAGTAAATATTTGATTTGTATACCTATTTTATATACTTATATAACCAGGGTCGCGTAAATTTTTTTTCGGTGAAAAGGGATCACGAGTGGAAAAAGTTTAAGAAGCGCTGGTCTACACCAACTGAGCTAGAAAGGCCCCGTCCTTGGGCTGCTATTACTACCGGTATTTAATTTATATATTAATGATACTGTGGATGGGTTGGGAAATATAGAGTTTGCTGATAATGCTTTTTCAGGAAGAACTGCAAAGAATAAGTCTGTCATAATATTCACTGAATTTTGGATGACTTGAACATTATGACCAAAGGAGAATGGATGCCAGCTTCATGATAAGAAGCTCTTTCGTAATTTGGTTTTGTTACATGTTTCGTAATTTGGACCGAAGAAATTGCAGAATGAATGCTGTAGTGGTAGCAATGTCCTTCAAGAAATTGAGAAGGCCAGGGATATAGTTGCGAAGCTCACGGGCCATAATGCAAACATGGCAAAGATAAAGGATAAGCTGCTGCTGTTTTGAAAAGGACATTTACGATTAGGACTAAGGAAGTTATTTCTTTTTCTATTACTTTAATGAGATCTTCAGCATTTGAACAAGTGCGTGCTACTCTGGTTTCCTGGGTGTCAATGATATGTGAAGAAGGGTGCAGCGCAGATGACTGAAATTATACATAACAGAATTACGGAATGCTGAAGGAGAAATTAAGAAAGTGGATTGTAGAACCATCGGGCTGAAAAGAGGGAAGAGAATATGATAGTGACTTAAGTTGCTGTTTCAATACAGGATAGAAGGAAACAACGAGAGGCCATTCTTGGAAGTTGAATAAGAAGGTGGTGAACAAAGGAGCGAAGAGCAGATTTTCATGGCGAGTGGAATATGTGTTGCTTGAGGAGATGGCGCGTGGGACTGATAGCGAATGACTAAAAGTATTAGGCATTGCATGAGAGAAAGATAGTTGGAAGAGGTTCTAAGGCTCCACGAAGGACTCCAAATCATTCAAAATAATCAGATCGACTTTGTGTTGAATTTTCTCGCATTCACTTTACAACTAGTTTTTCTATCACAACGAATTCAAAACTCTTAATAAACAAGAAATGGCTCGTGACTTAATATACATGATGTTGAGTGCACATACATTTTGGCTCGGGGATTTTCTTGAAAAAAAATTTTACTATTTAAAAAAACGTTGTGAATTGCTTTATTTGCGAGCTAATTATTTTAATTCATAGCAGAATAAAAATTCATTTATTCTAGATTTGAATAAAGTAAGATTTTCTTATACATATGCATTTAGATAAAAGCGTTTAAAACTTTTTTTTTTTTTGGTCTTAATTAACCTATCGCTGCAGACGTCATTACAGTATAATGAATATATCAATCTGAGGCCTCTCAGCATGATTTGGTTAGTTCTGAAATAAGATACTGCTTGCTAGACAAGCTAGAACGTACACCTGTCAAACATTTTCAGTTAGCCACTATTAAAGCATTTATAATTAGCTTCCTATCTGCCGTAATAGTCACTGTCAGTTAGTGTTTGACGTCACTAATGGTGGCATTTTAGTAAGCTGTAGATCTCAATATGTGCGAGAAGCATGTCATAGAAGTAGCGTATTAAAAGTCAGCAAATGAACACAAAGAATATGATTCCTTGCAAATATTTATAAATTTCTGTAATATACGAGCAGAAGCATCGTTGCTAATAGAGAAAAGTAGCTTAACTGTCATTTCAGATGTTCTCTTAATGGAAAGATACATGAATCTGATGTTAGTAATCTCTGTGCCCATTCCCCTGAGTGAGGGAATCTATTTGGATAACATCCCTCCCCTACAGAACAGGGTTGCTTTCTAGCGAGAGTGTTCATTATGCTCAATTAATATCTGTTTAAGGGACGACAACGTGTAGTTAGAGCATAATCATGCTGCCTCTATTGTTTCCGTTAAGCTATTTTCGGTATGGTGATGTTTACTGCGTGTTCGTCGTGTCAATTAATCAGTCTTAACGATGATATAAAGTCCGGCCACTCTCCACTTCTTCCCTTAGGTAAGGCTTGCTGTCACTAAGTTTCATTAATGTTTTATGCAACCTCTCCGGTCTCGTGTTTAACTAATGACGCACCTTTATTTCCTTCATTATTTGGGTGAGTGGGATGGGATGGGCGTATAATGTCGTTCACTTTCCCCAAACAATAACAAGGTTACTCAACAGTTGAGCTTACAAGAAATGCTATTCAATATTACAGTTTGTATTTAGAATTATAAGAATTACAAATTTCTTTTTCTTCCTGCGGTATAAGCCGATTTTTGTCTGGAACACACTCGCAAGAAATTCGCACTTTCACAGCGTGAGATTGTCTAGAGATTCTTCTAAATATTTTCTAAGGAAACAAAAATGGAAATGAATCACTCAGCTGTCCATGATGAACGCAGTTAGCGTAAAGCCACAATTCAATCCTCCGAGGTCAAACATTCAACGTTATTCCAGTGGAGCATCTGCTGCAACTAGAAGTTAGTCATCCGTCGTTGCTAGAATAGCAGTTAATAAATGCTACAGAACCTCAGATTCTGAGAATAAAACGAATAAACTATTTATTCTTACTCATACCAATAAGGTACATCTAAGACTTCTAATGAAATTACTCAATTTCCAAAATCTTGGTAGTGCTGCATATTGGAAGACCATCAGTGTAAGTTCCCTTAGCACCGGAAGGTCCACTGCGGTCGAATCTATGAAAGTTCATTATTAGCACCGGCAGTAAATAGACTTTTAGTTCCCGTGGGAAATTCGTAGCTAAATGGGTTTTATAGCGCGACAGTTTCGATAATTGGTAAAATATCCTGGAGTCGTTCTGACACCAGCGCCCTTGGCAACTGCTTCAATGCCAACGCGTTTGTACGTCTCTGATTATTAGATTGCGAGTTTTTTTTTTTTCTTTTTTATACGGACATGTAAAGAGTAAAAGTATACTTACAAATGATATTAATACTTCGAAACATTTATTAAAGACCTATAGACGAAATCTTTTATGCTCTAAGAATGTAAGAATAATAATAGTGATTTCTTTCAATTCAGATTTTGCTCATACAAAGGAACCTTTTTTTTTTAAAGAAAAAAAAAACTGCTTATATCACGGAAATGGAAAGCCTAAATTACGCATTAACGCTCTTTGAAACAAGGACCGCACATTTAGATTAATAAAAAATATATTATTTATTATAAATTATTATATTATTATTAATAAAATAAAAAATATATAAATATATCAAAATACAACATGTTAATGCTGTTTAGTTGCCATTGTGCTAACAATATCATGCGCACCTAGCGGACAACGTTAGAGATATGACAGTTCTTGTAGTTGAGATAGGAACTGAGTTCATTTTAGTTGTTTCTCATCTATTTTTTTTTTCTTTTTTTTTCCCGATAAATGTTTTGAATGTGAAGTTCGTTTCTGTTAAACAATAAAAGTCAGAACTCATAACACAATTACGAAGACTCGATTTTATCATTCTTAATTATATTTAATATTGAATAAAGATCCCACAGAGATTTCGTAAAGCTGTGAACATTGAACTGGAATCAGCACTGGAATATAATTAGAAAATTTAATCATATGCCAGTACCGACTTTAATAAGATTGGCGTACCCTGTACAAGTATTATTTTCTTGGTTCATAACTGACGATCATTAAGGCCACTGACCTACCGGTTATTTCACGGCAAATCTATGCCTAGGCACGTACTGTTTGTTAAATTTTCTTGTCCCGAGAGCCTCGCGGCTACAAGTTATAATTCGCGGACAGATTTTTATGCTCAGTGCTGTAATTATTGAAGCCAGTAAGGTTTTACCAGAGGATTAGTGAAGGGCAGCTTCACATATGACAGCCGCTTGCTAAATATAGTACTTGCGTTGTTTCCAGACTTTATTTACAATACTCGGGAGGATGAGCAAAGCCGTAAAGTAGACGAACCCTCACGAAAAAAAAAAAAAAAAAAAAAAGAGTCGTTCATCTCCATGGTTATCAAGTTCTATCGCGAACCGATAGTTTCTTTTATAATTTACACACTTCCCTTGACCTACGTTTTTATGATTGGTGCCACCGGATGGGCACATCCTAATAACTTTACCACCTGCGGAGCAGCGTATGAACTTTGCTGTATAAAATAAGTGAATGAAAGTTCTATCACTTTTTTTTTTTTTTGTCCAGTTCTCAGAAAAGCAATTTCGCTGCATTCCTTCCAGATTCCATTAGCCGTAATGATGATAATCTGTGGCGCTGCACTCATCATGGCAGACTCGCGATATTTCGCGCAAAGAATTAGAAAACAGATGTCTATAAGACGTGATGTAGCATCGATGGATAGAGAGAAAGATCGAGAGATAGAAAAATACCAATCTGTTAGCCGCTATAAATACCTTGCACGTACTGCAATGGAAATCGCAAGCCTAATACAAGCAACTTTTATTAGAATTATTTTCGGAACCTTCATTTTTTTATTTTTTTATTTTACGATCGCGTGTGTTTCGATGACGTCACGCCGCCACTTAACACCTTATTGAAGCGGCAGAAATGAGGTTTCTTGCCCTAATTGGTCATGTGTAGGTGACATGAAAACAACGATGCTCCCTAAGGCTTCAAATTACCTGCCATCGTATCAATACTTGTTTCTTGTGAGTGAAGAAAGATCATTACGTACAGAGGAAGTCCATTTACTAGAGCGGTGGTCGAGGGAAAAAAAAAGGGGGGGGGTAAAGGAAATGGAGCGTAACATTCGGAAAGTTTGTCTAGACCTATCAGATCAGATGTGAAAACGGAAAGGGAGGATATAAGATCAAGACATGAAAAACAGCAAGTGAGAAACATACGCAGAAACAGAAGATGAAAAATTAAAAAGAAATAAAATCACTTGGGGATTATTTTTTCGCTCACCAATGCTAATCTTCTGTTATATATGTACAATATATATATATATATATGTTGAAAGTTTTTTACCTTGTAAATAAAATACGTTAAACATACCGAGAAATTTTATACTGGGTTTTAACCCTTTTCCCAAGTAAGCAAAACAAAGTTTTGCCCGTGAAATATATTCATGCCGGAGTTACTAGTATATAGAGGCTAATAACTTCCTATCACTTGCCTTAGTATGTATCCTATAATGCAAAGCGCACCTCCTTTTAAGCGTGTATAGCTAAATAGTCGTTATTCGAACGGTGTGATTTTACAATAATATGGACCAATTAACTAAAAATATTCCATTGACATTACATTAAAGCTTAAGTATTATACTGTTTCGCTTTATCTCTTTTTAAACTAATTAAGTCCCCCCCCACCTCTGAAGAGCATAATCTTTACTGCTATTCATATGAAGTAGGCTATCCATAGTTACCCATGTGAGAAAAAGCGGAACATCAAATCAATGTGCTTGTAATTCGGAGCATTTAGCCTCGAGAAACTTGCATCACCTGATTCAATTCTAGAATAGAGATGGCGGAAGAAGGTATGTCTGGGCTCACACCGATCAACGCTGATGCGTCACCGAACTCATATCTATTAGTTTGTATTATTGTTATTACCAGAGCCCTTCAGGGAGTCAGGGACTCGTCGAGGGAAGCCACATGTCACTCACACCACTTGTGTTCACAGTCTCCGAAGGTAATCCATTCCAATCACGCACAGTTCTATCAGAGAAAAATGTATCATCCCTTCCTTAATTGCATTCATTCTCAACTTCCATCGATGCTCTCTCTCTCCACAATCTATATAATGATGTAGGCCTCGAATCAAGGCCTTGTAAAGAGGCAGAATGATTTCCTTATCCTTACATGTGAATGTTGGTTTCAATCGCGATTGAAACACGCATAGTGGGAATAAAAGCTTCTTCTAAGCCTTAATTCCAACTATACACGTTTCCAAAGTGCGAAGTTCGTCGTAACTTGAGGCTCTCTGTTCAGGGCACGCGCATGTCTGCATCCTATCAATACATATTTCGACATGAATTGGGGTTGTTAAATAAACATCTGATTCATGTTGTTGAATCAATTTTCAAAGAAGCCGACAATTATATATTATTTGAATTACATATTTGTATACATGTGTATAAAATATAGCTTCCTTTCATTGTTTAATTAAATATTATTTTTCTATTCTTTATGATACTTTGAACTGTATTAATTTCTATTTTCCGCTGCTCAGTCTTTATTCTAACGTCCAGATGCACTGCACTGCGAAATAAAGGCTAATCAGAGATACTAAGAATGCGTAATTTCAACTGAAAATCTATTCAGGCGATAGCGAGGAAAGTGTTTATTTTTTAGGCTGCTATTTTGTTTCAAGACGGTGTCCAAATAAACAAATTACTTAAGAAATAGCAAAAGATGATTTTAAACATATCCCAAAATTTCATCAAGATCGATTCAGCAATTTCGATGATGATGTGTTTTTGATGCCCGAATAACCCACATCATTTTGATTTATTTCCTTCACTGAGTGGGAAAATGTGCCTTAGTTCGATGCCTGATATACCGATAATGATAATATTCTTGTTTACGTCTAAGAAAGTTTGACTCATATCTTTACGACCTAGCAAGGAGATGATTGTTGCTAGCTGGATAAAGTTTGACTTGTGTGGTTCATCCAAAAGGGTGACTGTTGTTCGAAAGAGTAGTAACAAAGAAATGGATTTTAATTGCCTAAAGAATGACAAATCAAAATAAGTATGCGACAAAAACTTTAATTTCGAACATCAAATGGAAAGTGATTATAAAGTGAAGATAGAAATAAATGGGAATTTTTTTTAAGGAAATGCTGCTTATTGACAGTATTCTCAAAGAGATTGAAAATAGGAGACAATGGATGAATAAACGTATACATTTAAATGTCCTTAGCAAAAGTCAAGAAAAAAATAAATCGCAATATAAATCTCGAAGAAGTAATAAGAGAAGCATGCGGAGAGGACAAAATAGGCCTAAAATAAAACAACAAATTAGAGAGGTGCATCAAAATATAAAAAAGAAATCACGGACCATTCAAACTATGTGTATGAAAGCGAATATGCTCTTGATAAACACAGTCGTTTTGAACATCCCTCGCAAAACAAAAATCTGGGATAATTGAATGAAAAGATTGCAGACCTATAAGCCACGTAACAAAACTGCTGTTATGAATGTTGCTGGAAAGAACAAAATCAAAAATGGCAAGCGAAATAAGGAACATCCAAAGAGAATTGATGGAAAGAAAAGGAACAAGGGATTACACCTTCAATCAAAATGACACTGAAAGAAACCTGTTTTTTTATCTTTGTTTTGTATATGTGTTACGGTTAAAGTGATAAATCGGGTTATTATTAATAATTACCGGTTAAAGTGAATAATTTATGAGAATTAATCACTTTAACCGGATAAAGTGAATAATACCTAGAGGAGTCTGGTAAATGTAATAAAAACATGTTTATAGGTTTTATATATAGGTTTTCATTCTCAATAGAAATGATAACAGCTTAGGTTAGGTTAGTTTATAATGAAAAAAGTAAGGAAAGTACTTCTTTTGCACTCAATGAAATCAGAAATCAGAAATACTTATAAAGTAACCTAACATAACTTAAACTAACCTGGATGTCGCATGTCGAACCAGAGTGTAGTCGTAGTTTGTCGTGAGCAGATTAATGGGGATGAAAGATAAACATTGTTGTGGGCCGAGCTTAATGATTGCTGGCAGATAAATGGGGATAACAATTAAAAGTTATTGTGGGCAGATGAATGGGGATTATAGATAAATCAGAGAGGAACTGATCAGTGTTTTTCTCCATTGATTAGGAAAGAGGTACAGCAACGACATTTATCTATAATCCCCATTCATATAAGCCCACAATAACTTTTAATTGCCCGCAATCATTAAGCTCGGCCCACAACAGTGTTTATCTTTCATCCCCATTAATCTGTTCACCACAAACTACAACTACACTCTGGTTCGACATGCGACATCCAGGTTAGTTTAAGTTAGGTTAGGTTACTTTATAAGTATTTCTGATTTCATTGAGTGCATAAGAAGTATATTCCTTACTTTTTTCATTATAAACTAAACTAACCTAACCTAACCTAAGCTGTTATAATTTCTATTGAGAATGAAAACCTATATATAAAACCTATAAACATGTTTTTATTACATTTACCAGACTCCTCTAGGAATTATTCACTTTATCATGTGGTTAATTCTCGTAAATTATTCACTTTAACCGGGAATTATTAATAATAACCGGATTTATCACTTTAACCGTAACATATATATTACACACACACACACACACACATCAAAGGAATATAAATAAACTTCTTTATACCAACGATACTGTAATGACTGCTGAGAAAAGGACGCGTTAATTAATAGAACAGATAAATACTCAAAGTAAAAATATAGCCTTACGTTAAATTACAAAAAAAAAAATAAATGATAGCAATCGGAGAAAATAATACCCCAATGTTAAAAGTAAAAAACCAAATTACAGAACAAGTTAATGTTTACACTTCCTTAAGATATTTCATTATGCAGGATGGAAAATGCTAAAGAGAGATTAAGAGAAAGTACAAAATCCCAGAATGAAAAACAGTAACGCATGAAAGCAACAGAAAAACTTGACAAAAATGATTAATTGCTTTACATAGTTGGTTTTCTTTATGGAGGAGAAAAAACACGAATACTAAAGAAAATAGGAAAAGGATTCAACGCTGTCGAGATGATGTAAGGAAAGCACGGATGACTTTGAGGGATTCCGGAAGATGAGAAAGGAAGTTATAGTGAATATATAGAAGAGAAAAATATACAGACGGGCCATCTTGTGAGACATGAAAGTCTTCAAAAAACTTTTATTAGAGAGAAGAACTGAGTGAAAATGGAAAAATAAGAAAGACAACAACACACGTGGTTCTTGGATAGGGCTGAACTACGTAGAGTGCAAATGAAAATGCTGCAGATAGAAATACGTGGAGATCCATAGTAGCCGATTTCTTGCATGAAGACGACAATTATCATCCTCAGAGATACTAAGAATACGTAGTTTCTACTGAAAATCTATCAGGATAGGATTTTTTTTTAAAGAATGAACAGTGAGCTGAAAAAAATATATAACTTGGCGACTCGAAATTGTGTGATAAAATTTAAATGAATTAAATTCCGTTTTATTAATGACACACTTAAAAACTTTTACCAACGGCCAATGACAACAGTATGGGATTTTTGTGTTAGCGACCAAATTAAGCATTGTTTACAAACAGTAGGATAAAGTTGCTTTTTTATTGTTAGAAATTGCTCTAAAATTGCTCTGCTATTCCTTAACGTAAGGGACTGCGTTCTTTATGTTATATCCATTGGTCGTCGCATTGAGTAATGGCAAGAGGACTTTCTTTTTTTTTTTCTTTTATAATTTTTTAATCCTTATTAAAATAATTTTTATAATTATTTTAAAATTGCATTTTAAAATAACGAAAACTATTGCCATGCAGTAAGCGTTTTTTTTTCCCAGTTCTATCCAATATCAATTAAAAAACTATGCGTCTCTAAGTCAAGCAGTTTTAAGTGCAGGTTTATCAGGCCAAAAACCTGCACTAAAAACTGCAGAATAAATTTTTGTGTCAAAATATGTTTATGGTTCAAGGGACATACAAAAGTTAGTATTGAAGCTGAAGGGGACAAATTAGCACAGAGCACAGTAAAAAGCATCCGTCCGTCTGTCTGTATGAATGAAATGTCCTCATTTTATGTTAGATATGCTCGTCTGAAGATCTTGAGAATAATTAAGACCAGATGCCCAAGGTTTATTAAGGCCTACAGTACACTAAAAATAGGAATATTCCGTTGGATAACAAACAACGAATACCTTCAAATGCCAGACTCCTTTTAGGATCCGTCGTCCTCGCCTCATTGGCTCAATAGAAAAGACAACTTGTCTAATAGGGATGCTGCAACTTGGTCACTTTTGCATCCCGCAGTTTACTGCTTTATTTTTTTCACTTTTATGATCCTACATTGCTTTGTTGCTATGGTAACACCGCCAACTGTTGATATACTCAAATCCAAAGAAAGTAATTATAATGAAAATTAAAACTTCCAAGAAACATTTTTTTCTCCCCCCCCCCCCGTGTTCAGTGTTAGAGGATGAAAACAAGTTGTGCAGTAATAGTCTTTGCTTCTAAGTGTTTCCTGTTTTATAAGAAACGATGGAAGAAGCTGTAGAATACGCGGCAACCCATTCTCGAGTGGGAGCACGAGGGAGATTCGTTGAATGAAAAGCTATTTTTCGCCAAGTGCTCTTCACACCACGTTTTCACTTACATGCTACGTGCAGACTTCGTCCTCCTTCATCTCAAGTGTTTATTACTCGAGGAAACGTGGAGAGGCGTTATTTATACTCGGTGTTCGCCGCATTTTTCCGGTTTTTCTGTGAATTTCTCCGTTCAAGGTTAAAATCTTCTTGAGAATCGCGAGTGCTACTTAACCGAAGGGAAGAAGGGGAAAAAAAAAGAACAGATGGAAGTTCTTTGCGAAACTGAATTGCCACATCAGAAGAATCTCAAAGGAAAAGTAACAAGTCTCAGATGTTTCTTGTTTTTCTATTCTATAGAATAGTCTCGTTTGTTTGGTTGACTAAAACGGATATGGCGTTTGCTTCCATAACACTAGTTTTTGCTTAACTACACCAGGTGGTGCTGTCGTCAATGTAGATTATCGCCATTAAAGAACATGCGAAGTTCTGGTAATTAAAAAAATAACGTATCTTTCTACTCCTGGCTAGAAGATGAATTTAAACGTCGTGTTACTGTGAACCATAGCAGTAAGAATTACCTTCTTGGATATCCCTAGAGTACTGGAAACATGCATCTTTAGCGGTGTGCTGTATGGATCTGAAACGTGGGTAATAAATAAGGAATCAAGAAAGAGAAATTTTGGAATTTCAAAGAACTTGTTACAGGAATATTCTAAGAACAGAATGGGTTCAGAAAATCACAAACGAAGGGCTCTATCGGAAGATAGAACCAAAAGAGAATCTAATGCAGAAGATTATAAAACGCAAGGTGCAATTATTTGGACACATCTGTAGAATGAGTGAGGACCGCAAGATAAAGACATTCATGTTTGGTATTGTGGATGGTGTAAACAGAAGAAGCAGACCATACAGAGAATGGATAGACGATATAAAGGACTGCTGTAGAATGGGCGTACAGAAACTGCGACACTCTGCACTGGACAAAGAAAGGTGGAAGAAGATAGCGAAGGAAGCATCGGACATCAACGGGCAGTGAGCCCATGGTTCGTGATGATGATATCCCTACTTGACATCCTCTTCGAACACGGGCGGGATTCTTTCTCCCTGGAGTTCTTCTCCAGTCAAGGTGGCTAAAGCCGGTCACTGAAAATACAACCTGATGAAAACGGTGAGAGTAGCGATTTAACTGAGATTAGATACCATTTCATGAAAGCAAAGTGAACCGTCTGATTCTGAATAGGCGTGGTATAGTCAGCATGCCACCATAATACACATATCTTGAGTTTATTATAACACAATTCTTGAGTGTGGAAAGTCAAGTTGTCACATTTCTCAAATAAGAATCTTGCTTAAATTTAAGAATTTGCTTTAATAAACAAACTTGATGGTTTATGGAGCTTGTTTCACCTTTGCCATGAGCTGCTACGACGTTACCTCATTTCTTTTAAAAAAAACTGGCCGTAAGATATTTCAAATTTTATTAGTCGTTAAAACCTCTTGTAGTTCTGTTCTCTTCGTAAAGGGAGAAGAAGAAGGAACTTGTACGGATTTCACTTCAGTTTCTTCAAAATTAAAAAAGTAAATGAAAATTTTCTCATCTACAGTATGAACATACAAAGAAAATATACAGAATGAGATCAGGAACAGGAGGATTTACCAATAGGATTATGATCACAGGACAACTACATGGAAGATGAGTACCAAATCATCACTGTCTGAAGGACTTGGAATATGCAAAAATACCATCCAGATCTTTAGAGATGCATAAGATGGGAATAAATGGAAAGCCATGGCTGTTAACCTTCGGATCGGAGACAGCACTTGTATGAATGAATGGATTGCTACTTGATGCCCATTACAGATTTTGCCATTAACTAATACCGTCCTTATTGCGAAAATTAAACCAATTAACCCCCCCCTCCGGATCCAATTTTCTCATCGTAGCCTAGTCGTTGTCAGCACAGGGTTGAAAAAACTGCAAACGCTGCAAACCATAATAAAGTTTGTTACCAGTAAAGCAACACCAATATCTGGGCTTTTACAAAATACAACCGATAACAAATGATGTTTCCACCAGATCGGCGATAATGGCGAAAATTTGTCCCCGATATTGATGACGTGTACGTGAAATGTGATACAGACCCGGTGCGATGCTCGAACTCGCTAATAACCGAAATCGGAGAAATGAGAATTCCTTTCGTTCTTAAGTAAGTAAGCGGCACTTCCATTGATTATTTACCGCTCTTGATTTATTGCCGGGAAGAGAGATATATCACCGCAAATCTCCGAAGGGCTGTTTTCTGACAGCTTACTCTCATTTGCTTTGAATCACAACACATGCCTGAGATTCTGCAGATTTCCGTCAAACCTCATTACGGCTGGTATTGAAACCGGACGCAGTTCCAGATAAAAGCACAACTTTCCGCCGATTGTATTAGTTTCGATAACCTTTATGAAAGAACAGGAGAAGAATGTGATGCCCTTTTCCAGCACCTTAGTTATTAAAACTCAAACGAGTCTCCATCCCCTTTCCCCCTAAGTTCAAGAAATGAGGATGTTATGCAACCATTATCCAATTTTCTCTCCATAAACTGATAAAATTGTTAACTGGCGTCATCTGTATGATTTTCACAGATTGGCGATGGGATTTATTTTTTAAACTTGAAAATAATGTAATAATACTCGTCACTTACAATTCAATATTTGAAATCGCTTAAATGTTATTACTGGTAACAACGCAATTACATCTTGTAGGATTTTAGAATTAGCTTCATTAAAAAAAAAACGCATATTACCATAACTGAAGGAAATGAAAATTAAACCAGATGAAAGGTGATTTTCATCGTCCGATGAAACATGTTGCCGCATCTGTCCTCTAGTTTGTCTCTTTTTACATCCAGCGACACTTTTAAGGAGCATACCAAACACTACAGAGTCAAGTGTAAAAGAAAAAAAATATAGGATGGCCCGCTAGTAATACATCGAGAGGCTTTTTGACAGGCTAGAAAGCAACCCTACTATTACTTTTTCTGTTTCATCGTACCTAGCGTGAGATTCAATGTAGCAATATAAAGAAAACACCGCAAAGGCCATACATGGAAAAGAGAATGGGAGCTCCCTGCTTTGACAGATTTTCACACCCATTCTACCCCAACTCAAAACCATTTTCATCACCATTAAAGACGCTATAAATAAATACAGCAACACAGAGAATCGGAACATAAAACCTTCCACACAAAAAACGGAAACGTTTTCATATCAACTGATAAAGACATTCTGCTCAACCCTTTTCGTCAAAAGGATGGTACGTGTGAATTTATCAGAAAATGTCATATCTAAAATCCTCTCATTTCTACATTGGTGCAAAATTTCCTAGACACTCTTTAATACATTCATTCACTGTCTTCATCCCCTCCTCCAGAACTGACAACTGCTCCGACCTCTTTATTTATCTCTAAATAAAGCTTGGTTTTCTGCAATCCAAACCATCCATCCATCCATACAGTGAAGCTTTTCTTTGGAAACTTCGATGTCCATCCACAACTCTCGATTGAATAACCGACATTATTCTTACCATAATGAAGGCTTTTATCTCTCTTTCCACGTCTTATTTTTATAACAGAACGTCTGATATAAGGGAAAAAGCCCTTTAAGAATGCACTGAGTCTACAACAGCTTGCAACACATAAAAAAAAATCAGATGCTTACATCTAAATATATCATCGTAAAGCCTAAATACAACAACGAACATAAATCTAGCTTAAATGGGTAAAACAGTCTGTTCTTTCGCCAAAACTGTTGATTTCTTTTTATGCGACTTCCTATGAAAGGCTAAATCAACAGTGATTTTTTTTTAATTTTCGTACTTTAATATATTTTTACATAATTCGGAACTCTGCTCAAGAGACCAAACAAGGAACATTTTCGTCACTTCACACCTCCGATAAGCTGACGGTAATCTCACAAAGGATGATGAAATTCATCCAGCATCTGTAGACATTCACAAACACCCAAGTCCACGGTCGAACCCTGGAGTGATCACAAAATGTTGTACTTCACAATCATTCCAAGTTTCAAGAACTTAACCACTCAATCTGCCATTCTTCAACGAGTTGAGAAAAATCTCACTGTTATAAAAACCACAGGGTTCTTTCTTAAAAGAAAACATCTCACTTCACTTCCCCCTTATCTTACAACGATATTCATATCTCCAAATAGAATCGGGAAATCTAACGTTCTGTCGTTTTCTGACAGAAACATCACATCCATAACCTCGTCAGCCTCCATAAGAAAGCCAGCGGTGTCTCCTCCATTCAAATCACAACTTTTCTTCTTCTCAGCTCCTAATACTGAGTAAATCCCTATCTGTCGAACCTCAGAATACAGTTTAGAGCGAGCATCAAAAACTAAAATTGCACAATACTATACAAAAATGGGCAATCCTATTAACTGATGACTCGCTTCTTATATACTGTCTTTCTCGTTGGTGTTCCGTTTCTGCTTTATTTCTTGTTTAATGAGGCTGTTCCCCGATGGCATTCACATTTTTTCCACTTTCTTTTAACAGTGTACAAACATGAGCATCTACTTTAACAGTTCAGCGTAAAACTTACTGAAGCAAATTCTCATTCTCCTCTTTCATTCCAAATGTTTCTGTTCTCAGGAACACCCTTCTCTCACACAGTTTTTTTTTCTTTAAGAACGTCGACCTCCAGCTATTCATGAAACATAAGTTGTTTTATCTTAAACATTTGCCCACACATCCACCGATGCTACGGGTTTTGTATCAATAGTTCAAGCGATTTATTCATTTATTAAAAAATAAATCGCTTAAACTATTGTCATAAGCGCGCTCAGATTACGAATTAATGATAAAAGTGAAAAAAAGACTTTGATGAAATATGACATAATGGAGATAATTTGTTTTTAAATATTTATTTTCATTTTGAAGGCATACGTTCGTTGACTCTTTTCCAGTGCTGCATAACGTTTATTTCAAAACCAGATATTTATACCCTACAGGATTTTTCATAAATACTTAATGGGGAGAAAATATTGGATTTACGTACCTTTCATTCACGAGGATCATATGTACATCTTGAAACTACCTCTGCATCATTTTAACCTAAATGAAAACAATAGAACTTTCAGTACTACGTAATAAAAATGATAACTACTCTCAAAATATCAACAACAATATTTAACAGTATAAGAAACAGACAACTGATTTTATTAAGGAACAGTGATTATTACAAAGATATATTCAGCGTGTACACTGAATGAAAACTTGGGGTGGGAAGGACTCCTCCTGATTCAGCCTTCTTGTCTGGAGAAACTTCATCACAACAGTTAAACCCAAAGCAGTTTGCATTATATGCACTGTCGACATAATTTTTCTTTGAGTAATTTTTATCATTTGTAGTATAATTTCATCATAATTAGAATTGTTTTCTATAATTTTATTATTAAAATCCTACTGTAACCAAAAACTCGAAAATTTTAGTAGCGATTTTTAAAAAAACATCCAGGCAGAATTATTTGAGTTTATTATACGCATTATTAACACGAGTTTGTAAAGACGAAAAACATTATCTAATATATATTATATGCATCTTTAAAAAAGGAAAATATTATAAGACGCAATGGAAAGAAAAGTGTAAGAAGATACTACAGTAGAACGATTGTAATTTACAGATCCATTCGTAGGAGTTTAATGTACGGACTAGCAGAGTTAGGTATTGTTGTTTAATAGGTTTTATGACAGTCTCACCCACCAATGGTCGTAAACCAATAGTGATCTATCTAAAGCGACATGAATATAGAAATTAGATGGACGAATTGGCAGCACTGTACTTGAAACATGCCTATATGCTGAAGTAAAGATCACAAGAGATTAGGTTCTAAAACATTACGCTACTTAGTCTGTGACCAAACTAATCTTCGACCGTACATGCTTTAGTAAAATTTCCTGAAATTCTTCGCGGATCCCCAACTTCAGTGTATGAACCGAATTCAGCATTGGAGACTAGCAAATGGCTTAGTTCAAATCCGCATTATTTGAACAGGAATGAAGATCGAATTGTTGTATTTTGTTGAATCAAATTTTGCCTTTATTACTGTAGACTGTCTATATCATGTTGGAAATCAGATTTCGTACCGTAACTAATGAATACATGAGACAGCATCGATATTTAATTTCTCTATTTGAAGAAGTGCCTACCTCAAAGTTGTGATCAAATGCTAATAATAGCAGCGGAAATAGCTGCATCTTTAGTTAGTCATCATTGGAGATGCCAGTTTGGAATTAGATGGCGGTGATCTTCTTTTAAGGAGTTCAAGCAATGTTAACTTCCCGACAGTGTGTCTGAGTTGCAGACGCATTGGGGTAAGTAAATCTGAACAGCAATAATAACTTGTGCGTAGTTTTCACGATGACGTGGAAGAGAATGTTATCACTATACGCTGACACAATACCAGAAGAAAGTTCTCGGACTTTTATAACTTGATTCTTTCTCCGACGTTTTAGATTCAATCGCGACATTTGCCATAAAAATGCGTTCCATAAAAATGCATTTGCCATAAAAATGCCTCGAAATTGTTTCCACCTCATTAGCACCTAAAACCGAATCGTTTTTCTAACTGACACGATATTGTTTCATTTCCTTAAACACAGGTTTAGATGGTGGCAGAAAAATGCATGGTTGGTTTCTTTTCTTAAAGTCGAGGCGAAACGAAATGACTTTATAATTCAATTCACTAAACCAGCGCTTCCCAAACTGTGGGCAGCGGTCCTCTTGGGGGCCTTAGGTTTTGTTGAGGGGGACCGTGAAATAATGAAAACAAATTTAAAATGTTTTATGACTAAGTAGATTTTTTTTTTATTTTAAAAGAAACGTATTTAACTTTTATTATTTCTTTTTTGTTATTTTTTATATTTTAATGGAAAAATTCACACATTGGTGTTGGTTCACAAACTTTGCTTCCTGCGTATTTCGGCGCTTAATGAATATTAGTAAATATTGCTTATTCATATGTTTCATTTCAAAGCAGTAGTTAATTGTATTTACTTCGATGCTCTCCAGGGAAGCTCCAAATCTTCCTGTCCCTTTCATCACCCGTTCGTAATCAGGGACTGTTGATATTGACTTTATATACATATCAAAACTCGTTTTCTATTATCACTGTCATCCGAGCTAGTTTTCTGTTACCAATAAAAGTTTCGCATACATATACTTCACACATGAAAAAAAGCTTAAACAAGTTCATGTGGGGAGATAGTAACTCGCTTGCAGTGGAAAACAACGCCCCTCCCTAACAACCGCTATACTGCAGAGGCAAAAAAAAGTACTTTTATTATGCCAGTGAATAAGGTATGAGGAGTCTGTGTAATATATTTCTCAACAAATAGTGCAATTAGAGACAACTGGGATAAAAACACACTAATTAATGAATCACATGTCCCCTCATACAGAAACTATGCTGTAGAGACTGAAACAAAACCATATGTTGCATTGGCAAACACACTATCTAACTAAAAACTATTGTTATTAATATATATATATATGTGTGTGTATGTATATATATATATATATATATATATATTAATGTGGCGATTAGTTTTTACTCGGTTGTTATACATTTCAAAAAATAGATTTAATGACTCCAAGACCGAGATAACATATAAAGATTTTAATGATAAATACTACTAGTTTCGGCATATAGCAGCCTTCTTCAGGTATTTATAAAGGAAAGGAATACTAATAAACATTGAATTATTTAAATAAACAAACTGGAAATTACAGGTATAAATTGCCTCACATAATCGATACATAAAAACGTTGTATTTTTCAAGTTGTTCCAACTGGCGTGCCATTGTTTGTTGCAATTGTGCGTGCAAGTTCACGTGAACGCCAATATTGAATAACTGCAGCATGGCTATCTGGGATGTTATAACTTAAATTATTATTTAAGTGGACCGGGTTCAGTAGGATTTCCCGTGATTCTACGATTTTTCTTTCAAACTCATCTTCACAGCGAAAAATATTTTCTGATCTATTCCAGCATACAGAGTGGCTTTGTTGGTCATCATTAGGATTATTTGAAAAAAGAACATGACTGGATAAAGCAGTTGCATGAGATCTTTTGTATGAGATGTCTCTCTTATGCTCTTCTATGCGTTGTTCAATAGATTTGTTAGTTTGACCAAAGTATGGGATATTGCAATCACACCACAATTTATATACTCCAGGGTACTTAAGGTTGTGATGAGTAGGTTTTGGATGGCTGATTAGAGAGCGGATTTTTGGAAGTGTGGTGAAGAAGGTCCTGATATTATATTTTTTAAGGACTTTAGCTATTTTCTTAGAGACTGTGCTAATGTATGGAATAGAGATGCTACCTTTAAAATTAATAGTCTCTGTTGTGCACTGCTTAGGAGGGTTCAGAAGAAGTTTCTTAATTGTTTTTTCAGAGTATCCATTTTGTTTAAAAATAAGAGTGAGGTGATTCATTTCTTTTTGTAGTTCATCTTGTTCATTTAAGAGAGAACGTGCTCTGTGTCCTAAGGTAGATATAATTCCAAGTTTTTGTGGTGGAAAATGATGAGAAAGATTATGCAGATATCTATTGGTATGCGTAGGTTTTCTGTACATAGAGATTTTTAATCTTTCAGAGTATCGTGTAAGCATAACATCCAAAAAAGGTAAAGAGTTATTATTTTCTATATCAGCAGTAAATTTTATATTAGGATGTTGGATGTTTAGATGACGAAGAAAATCTGTGAGAGCTGTGTGCCCGTGATTCCAAATAATGAATATATCATCAACATATCTTTTCCAAACTTTTGGTTTAAATGAGAAGGAAGATATGGCTTTCTTTTCAAAGTCTTCAAGGAAGATGTTAGCTAGCACAGGGGACAAAGGGTTGCCCATTGCCAGGCCTTGTTTTTGTTGGTAAATGGAGTCCTTATATCTGAAGTAACCAGAATGAATGCAATGTTTTAATAAAGTGAACATTTTTTTGGATAATTTATCCTGTAGTAATGTAAGTACCTCGTCCGTAGGAACGTTAGTAAATAAAGATATAATGTCCAAACTAGCTAGAATATCATTATCATCGATGGGAATATCTTTAATATGAGAAACAAAATCTGTGGTGTTTTTGATGAAAGATGAAGATTTATTGGAGAAACACTTGAGGTACTTTGCTAAATATTTTGAAAGTTTATATGTAGGTGAATCAATTCCTTCCACAATTGGGCGAAGAGGGATGTTTTCTTTATGAATTTTTGGAACTCCATAGATGCGTGGGATAAGAGGATGTAGAGAGCGTAATGAGAGCCGAATATTATGAGGAAGTTCACTCGCAGTCTTTAACAAGTTGTTTGTACGGTTTTGTAATTCTCTTGTAGGATCTTCCTGAAGAATTGAATATATTGAACTATCTTCAAGTAATTGAAGCATTTTGTTGTGGTAATCTTCAGAGTTGAGGATGACCGTAGAGTTGCCTTTATCTGCAGGTAAAATAATAATGTTACTGTTCTGTTTTAGATTTTTTAGGGCTTTTCTTTCAGCCACTGAAATATTATCTGTTGGAGGTTTGGCATTATTTATAATGAAAATCGATTCAATACGAAGAAGTTTCGCCAAATGATTAGGAATGAGTGAACATGCTTTTTCTATTTTTGTAAGAAGAGATTCTTTAGGGATAAATTTTGGTGAGGGAATAAAATTGAGACCTTTGCTAAGAATATTCGTTTCTGCATCCGTTAACATATGAGAAGATTTGTTCACTACAACCTTTTCAGGATTAATACGGGCATCACTATGACCAGATCTGTTTTGTATCCTTATTAGATTATCAAATTTCTTGATAAGGGTGTATTTATTCTTGTTTTGTATCCGTGTGGCTTGTGCTTCACTGTTAATGATAAAATCATGTAAGTTAACATTATCCATAATTTCTTCAAGTTTTTGAGTTAAACATCTTTTAGTGCTGAACAAAAAAGCTAAACTACGTTTTGTGTCTGTAATTCTTTCGCTGAGGAGATCCATTTTAGCATTACGATAGATTCTTTTAGCGCGTTCCGTTGTTATCTTTTCTTTAAAAGAGATGAAATTGGGAAAAACTGCATGGAACTTACAACGTTTGAGGAAAACTAACCTGTTTATTTTCAGTCCTATTTTCTTCAATGTTCTTTTAAAATTCCTTTGTATTTTCATTAGAGACGCCTCGTCATTTAGGCTATAGATGTGGCGATTAGTTTTTACTCGGTTGTTATACATTTCAAAAAAAAATTTCAATGAACCCGGTCCACTTAAATAATAATTTAAGTTATAACATCCCAGATAGCCATGCTGCAGTTATTCAATATTGGCGTTCACGTGAACTTGCACGCACAATTGCAACAAACAATGGCACGCCAGTTGGAACAACTTGAAAAATACAACGTTTTTATGTATCGATTATGTGAGGCAATTTATACCTGTAATTTCCAGTTTGTTTATTTAAATAATTCAATGTTTATTAGTATTCCTTTCCTTTATAAATACCTGAAGAAGGCTGCTATATGCCGAAACTAGTAGTATTTATCATTAAAATCTTTATATGTTATCTCGGTCTTGGAGTCATTAAATCTATTTTTTGAAATGTATAACAACCGAGTAAAAACTAATCGCCACATCTATAGCCTAAATGACGAGGCGTCTCTAATGAAAATACAAAGGAATTTTAAAAGAACATTGAAGAAAATAGGACTGAAAATAAACAGGTTAGTTTTCCTCAAACGTTGTAAGTTCCATGCAGTTTTTCCCAATTTCATCTCTTTTAAAGAAAAGATAACAACGGAACGCGCTAAAAGAATCTATCGTAATGCTAAAATGGATCTCCTCAGCGAAAGAATTACAGACACAAAACGTAGTTTAGCTTTTTTGTTCAGCACTAAAAGATGTTTAACTCAAAAACTTGAAGAAATTATGGATAATGTTAACTTACATGATTTTATCATTAACAGTGAAGCACAAGCCACACGGATACAAAACAAGAATAAATACACCCTTATCAAGAAATTTGATAATCTAATAAGGATACAAAACAGATCTGGTCATAGTGATGCCCGTATTAATCCTGAAAAGGTTGTAGTGAACAAATCTTCTCATATGTTAACGGATGCAGAAACGAATATTCTTAGCAAAGGTCTCAATTTTATTCCCTCACCAAAATTTATCCCTAAAGAATCTCTTCTTACAAAAATAGAAAAAGCATGTTCACTCATTCCTAATCATTTGGCGAAACTTCTTCGTATTGAATCGATTTTCATTATAAATAATGCCAAACCTCCAACAGATAATATTTCAGTGGCTGAAAGAAAAGCCCTAAAAAATCTAAAACAGAACAGTAACATTATTATTTTACCTGCAGATAAAGGCAACTCTACGGTCATCCTCAACTCTGAAGATTACCACAACAAAATGCTTCAATTACTTGAAGATAGTTCAATATATTCAATTCTTCAGGAAGATCCTACAAGAGAATTACAAAACCGTACAAACAACTTGTTAAAGACTGCGAGTGAACTTCCTCATAATATTCGGCTCTCATTACGCTCTCTACATCCTCTTATCCCACGCATCTATGGAGTTCCAAAAATTCATAAAGAAAACATCCCTCTTCGCCCAATTGTGGAAGGAATTGATTCACCTACATATAAACTTTCAAAATATTTAGCAAAGTACCTCAAGTGTTTCTCCAATAAATCTTCATCTTTCATCAAAAACACCACAGATTTTGTTTCTCATATTAAAGATATTCCCATCGATGATAATGATATTCTAGCTAGTTTGGACATTATATCTTTATTTACTAACGTTCCTACGGACGAGGTACTTACATTACTACAGGATAAATTATCCAAAAAAATGTTCACTTTATTAAAACATTGCATTCATTCTGGTTACTTCAGATATAAGGACTCCATTTACCAACAAAAACAAGGCCTGGCAATGGGCAACCCTTTGTCCCCTGTGCTAGCTAACATCTTCCTTGAAGACTTTGAAAAGAAAGCCATATCTTCCTTCTCATTTAAACCAAAAGTTTGGAAAAGATATGTTGATGATATATTCATTATTTGGAATCACGGGCACACAGCTCTCACAGATTTTCTTCGTCATCTAAACATCCAACATCCTAATATAAAATTTACTGCTGATATAGAAAATAATAACTCTTTACCTTTTTTGGATGTTATGCTTACACGATACTCTGAAAGATTAAAAATCTCTATGTACAGAAAACCTACGCATACCAATAGATATCTGCATAATCTTTCTCATCATTTTCCACCACAAAAACTTGGAATTATATCTACCTTAGGACACAGAGCACGTTCTCTCTTAAATGAACAAGATGAACTACAAAAAGAAATGAATCACCTCACTCTTATTTTTAAACAAAATGGATACTCTGAAAAAACAATTAAGAAACTTCTTCTGAACCCTCCTAAGCAGTGCACAACAGAGACTATTAATTTTAAAGGTAGCATCTCTATTCCATACATTAGCACAGTCTCTAAGAAAATAGCTAAAGTCCTTAAAAAATATAATATCAGGACCTTCTTCACCACACTTCCAAAAATCCGCTCTCTAATCAGCCATCCAAAACCTACTCATCACAACCTTAAGTACCCTGGAGTATATAAATTGTGGTGTGATTGCAATATCCCATACTTTGGTCAAACTAACAAATCTATTGAACAACGCATAGAAGAGCATAAGAGAGACATCTCATACAAAAGATCTCATGCAACTGCTTTATCCAGTCATGTTCTTTTTTCAAATAATCCTAATGATGACCAACAAAGCCACTCTGTATGCTGGAATAGATCAGAAAATATTTTTCGCTGTGAAGATGAGTTTGAAAGAAAAATCGTAGAATCACGGGAAATCCTACTGAACCCGGTCCACTTAAATAATAATTTAAGTTATAACATCCCAGATAGCCATGCTGCAGTTATTCAATATTGGCGTTCACGTGAACTTGCACGCACAATTGCAACAAACAATGGCACGCCAGTTGGAACAACTTGAAAAATACAACGTTTTTATGTATCGATTATGTGAGGCAATTTATACCTGTAATTTCCAGTTTGTTTATTTAAATAATTCAATGTTTATTAGTATTCCTTTCCTTTATAAATACCTGAAGAAGGCTGCTATATGCCGAAACTAGTAGTATTTATCATTAAAATCTTTATATGTTATCTCGGTCTTGGAGTCATTAAATCTATTTTTTGAAATATATATTAATATATATATATATATATATATATATATACACTATTAATATATATATAACAATATATATATATATATATATATATTGTTATTAATATATTGTTGTTAAGTAATATATATATATATAATAAATGTTATGGCAGTTTCACATATGGAATTCGGTTGAAGAGAGTTAGCATTTCAACTCAATTGTCAGCTATGCTTTTATCTTTCGGTTGCGCGATACTTTGTTAATACCGCACCAATTATATGAATGTTTCAATAACCTGCCTTTGCTGTCCGTTTCGCGTTAGGCTTAATTACCGTAAAGGGAGAAAAGTCACAAAAGAGAAAAAATGTTCCTGGTCCTGGGATTCCCTTATTCAGGTAATATTCAATAATTTCATGTTATCAGTCTGTGGTGTGCCAGTATCGGTAAGTGGTGATATTATTTAATCTATTCTATGTTAAAAGATTTAACCCTGAGATGGATAAGTGGCTGATAAAAAAATAAAATAAAAATTCCCGCAAACAATCAGAAGAAGCAGAAACAGACTCAAAAAAAGGACAGTATTTCATATTTTACCAGAACAGCCCACATTATCTTCAGAACCAAACGGTAAGAGGCAAAAAATGTAATATATGCATTTGATTTTTGCAATATTCGCTGTGTATGTTTTGTATTGAATATAAATACAATAAATATAATAATAATATATCTCTATTACGATTTTTTTCGAGGGGGGGGCGTGAAATATTTTAATTTTTGCAAAGGGGGCTCTGACATCCAGAAGTTTGGGAAGCACTGCACACTAAACGACAAGACACCCGAGAGTTGTTAATCCTCGTTAAATGGGTAAGAAGCTTATGTTCTAAATAATTACGAACACAAACTCATATCCAGCTATTCATTTCGTTCATTTGCCGTCACATCAGGCGGAGATCATCTTAACTCATCTTATTACCATCACAAAAATAGCAAATGAATTCATCGCCGTTTCGTTCACAGTCCGAAAAATTAACAAATATAACGGAACCGAGAAGAATCAGCGAACGGAGTTCCTTACCGAGTAATTCGATCGCGAATTCACTTGTAATCAATGCACTTGAAGGCGATGGCATAATCAGAAGGCTCACGAAGTATTCCGTGGACTATATAATTAGGCTATTCCTTTGATTATTAACGAATGTTTCTTAAAATATCTCTTCTCTATTCGATGAACGCAGCCAACACAAAATGCAATGAAAGCATTAGATCGAGATGGAATTAAGTAGTCACAATTTGGCTTTGACTAATGAGTTCTACATAACTTTATTAACGCCCACACAATAGTTGTAGTCTCGTGGAAATATTGTTTACAAAATATGTATAAATTTAACATTAACTGAAGATGATATGAGGGCCAAGAGCTTGGCTTTATCCATTTGTTCCCTTAAAAAAAAAATCCGTGTTACGAAACAGATAAAGGAATTCAAATTCCATTTAAAAGTTGTGACCAAATACAATACTTCTAATGACGTCATTGACTTCAATTCTGATAAACAGTAAAGTCTGTGGTCGTTGCGCAGGTTCCAGTGAAAAAGAACTCTCATGTAGCTGAAAAATTAGTTGGTTCCATTAGCATCTTCAAAACTCTAATGTATGCATTATTCTTGAAGCATACACAAGTTTACTGTGAACTTCTGTTCATGCGTGATTTACCCAAAACTCTTATCCTATTTTCTCAACAAATGTAGTCGCCATATCAACTAATCTGTAAACATCCCAAGATTATTTCCCTCTACAAGTATCTTATAAATGAACACACACTCCAAAAGCCTTTCCCGATTAATTTCGAATGCGATCGGAGATACAATTTTTTTAATAAAATTTCATTCGATGGCATACCTCTGGAAATCTAGAATCTGTCAGGAGGCTAATTAGTCGCGTCGTGCTCTGGCTAATCTTCTGTAAGTAAATTCCTTTCTCTGTCAAGAAACAGCGAGTAGTTTTCCATTCCTATCAATCTAACGCTCAACGTCTTAGGATTAAACATTTGCTACATTCTGATTACGTAGGCCTCATTAACTCAAAACTTCTTTACCTTTCTCTAAATCTAGAAAGAGATTTGGGAAATCTGCTTTCAAAAATCCTTCATTAAAATACGAATGTTTACATTCTCATCTAATAACTGCCAACTTACTTATTAAGCAAATTATTTTGATGGATTTCCACAGCAATGAATATATCATACCGGCTGCATTAATTTCATCCTAATTATTTAATCATACTACGGACATTTTTCTTTCTCTCCTACGTGCGCTTCGCCAACCCCTGTGACTTGTATTTGCAAGAGGCTAATCCTATAAAAGTGTACGTACATTGGGAACATCCGGTGTCAAGATTAAAGCGTTTGCAGGCTAATCCCAAGAGCCCAGTAACACACAACGAATGGCTTCGTGTCAAGCCCAGCGCATCATCATCCAAAATTAGCCTTGAATTTGTACAAATAGAGAAAAATTAAATCATTTAAATCCAGTTATACATCAAAGAATAGGAAACATCTGTTTTGGATTTCATAGAATTTTATTTTATTTTTTTATTGAACACGGTGACATGATCATCCTGTAGTAGTTCACAGAAAAGATCGTATCTTCAAAGAGAGCCTTAACCACTTTAATGACTATTGAATCTTTAATTTTAATTCTGTATGCTCTTATCATCGGTGCATTACAACCGATAATGTTTATATATTAGCCACTCTGCAATTATCTATGTATAGATAATTTATGGTGTCAGAGGGCGCTATGATCGATTGGGAAAAAAACAGGAACGGCATTTCTTCCATATCGAATTTCGCCACTTCGAAATTGTTTGGAATTTCTGTCGAAGTAACTACTACAGTATTTACTGTCCGACCACAGAAGCGAGAGCCGTCGCTGGCAGATTGCCAAGAAGAGTCAATTCATGTTGAAGGGGAGAAAAGAATACGGCGATGTACGAATTCGTCACCAACACGCGAAATCACGTGCTTTGTACATAAAATTTTCCGACTGTTGTACAAGCAAAATAGTTACCACTTTAGAAACTAGAATGTTCGTAAAAGAAAAGCAAATTTTCCGACAAACACTCATCTCACGAAACGCACTGATTACCCTATTATCGGAATGGATCCGCCTTCTTCTGCCATGGGCAGAAATGTCGAGGGATCTTGTATGTGTGGTCGCACAGCAGGATAGTGTATTTTATGCCTATTAAACGAGTACGCTTTCTGCCCGTTTTGCCGGATGAAAAATCCAAATTTCCAGAGTTTAAGAAAAAAAAAGCCTCATATATCCGTATGAGACCGACTAACTTGGGTAAAAGCAACTTAAACTGAATCTCTCGCGATTTTAGTCTCAGCACAGGAAAGATTCCATAGAAAGAATGTTCACATACTAACCACAGTTCGTGATGTTCGAATGCTTCATGCCTGTATACTTGAAAAGAAGATAAATAAATCCGCCTTTCATCTTTTGTTCCTCCGAGAATGAAAAGCAAATTTTAATTAAGTGTGCATTCTCAGAGCTACTAATTATAAGTCAAGTTGAGAACTTAACGTTGCTGATTTCAACGAATCAAGAGGAGACGCGCAGCACGAATTTTACTACAAATCCGATTTAAAATGTTGAACTTCTTAATCGCTCTGTCGTATTAGGCGAAATAAGAAAAATATATTTCAGACGTCCATTTTCAATTTCTTAATCTTTTAAGCCGATATAAAGTTCTTTTTTTTTCTTCTTCTTTTCTTCCTATCATTAGGCTTTGGAATGACAGAACGAGTTAGAGGATGCGAACGTTAGTATAAACGGCGCTAAGTACGGTCCTCAACGCTCAACCGAATAAAAGCAAATGCGCGAAAGAAAGAAGGGTGAAACACGAAGAGGTAAGTGATTGATAACGGCTGTGTGATACCGCAGGGAGCAAAGAAGTGAGGCTCCATTAGGGGACGCTTCACTAAAAATAGCTAAACGATATTGGACATGCTGGAAGCGAGTGCAGCAATCACACGCGCTTGTGGAGAGTGTCCTTGGGGGGTTGGAACCACTCGTAAGGTTAATTACATGTAGGCGTTTATGTAATCGGGAATCTAAGAAGTGACGGAGATAAGATTAAAGAAATAAAAGGGGGGGGGAGAAGACTCTTAAAGAAAATTTGATCATCAGAGAAAGGGGTCGCTGAAAGGAACAACAAAGAAGTAGATCACGAGCTGATAAGTGTTACTAATTATACTTCACGTGGCAGCATTCCAAGAATAGCTGCACACTTGATTTATATTTCTTTTGTGTGTGCTTTTACCTTCGTATCTAATTAGATGACTTTTCTTCCTGTAAGGGTCGGGTGTCATCTCCGAATGAGCGAAATAAAGACACAACTGTTTTGGTTTTTATTGAAAGAACGCTAAAAATGTCTCTCCAGAACGGTTTATTTTTAAATGATATGCACTGTCTTTGAATAAAGTCGTCTGTCGGCATCATTTATTAGAGAGAAAGGCTGCCTTCGAATGATCGATGAATCTTCTGTTTTTATTGGGGGATTTTTATGTCAAAAAAGAGAAGAAAGCCTCTTTTAATGCAATTCAACTACTTTTGAAGATCGACAGCATAACAATATCAACGCTAAATACGATTATCAATCTTTTTGACTTCATGCAAATATTGCAAACGATTTCTTTGACGAGTTGCGCAACAGATTCAAAGTTATTGTTGAAGTCTACGCTAATATACACGGCTAGTAATCTATACGATTATTAGTAATAACAGAGCACCAAAGCTTACTCGATATCTACAGGTTCGAATCTCGTCGAAGATAAAAAAAAAAGTTTAGAAGGAACTTTAGATTGATGATTAGCTGGTCTCATATGCAAGAGTTTATCCTCCAGGACACTCGGGTATTCTATCTCGCTAAAACAGCAATATTCTCGTGATCTGCGGTAATTTCAAAAACATCACCATTGTTTTTCCACAATGGCGCATTTCTGAACTCGACTACTTCCAGCATCCTTCACTTAATTTTTTTTTTCTCTCTCTCTGTAACCCTCGCATTGTGTTTGCCAAGTTCATGAAGAAGCTGATGATCTGGTGTTTGATGACCCAGCTGGGGGAGGGGGAGGCTGTCTCACACTTTAGAAACGCTTACCCCTCTGACGAGCGTGATATATTTTTCAAGATAAGTGAGACCACCTCTAATGGTGTACGCTTACTTAATTTCCTTACTATTTTCTTCATCAAAACACATTGGTACGATTGAATTGATGCGATTCTACTGCAAGTAAAATACGATACAAGAATTAGAATAGTTATAATCGATATTTCAATGTTTGTCTTACTAAACCTTGTTAATTTTAAGATTCGTGCTAGAGAAAGAAATGTCTCCACGAGTGTGACAAAGACCTTTTTTCCCCTCCTATTTTTGTTTGCTTCTTTGAACATCAAATGTCCTTTGGACTATCTCATACTATGCCTACTGGAAGTCCCGTGAGAAAATCGTTTTAACTACACGAACAAATCTCCTATCAACAAGATTATCATTATTTTTACCTCTTATCAATAAGAACAGGCATAAGATTTTTTTCTGTTAGTTGATCATAATTTTGCTTTTTTTTTTCCTTTTTTAAATACTTTCCTTCGAATTAACTTCCTAACAAAATGATGCCAACATGAGTAACACTCAATCTACAAAATGCTTTTTTTTTTTTCTCTCCTCTAACAAGATGATAATTCTGTCTTTTATCAACACTTCGGCACATCGATAGTCGGGAACAATATACTTCGATATGAGCTAATGTGGACGATTATGCCATTAGACATTATGAAATGTCACACCGACTTCTTAATAAGAGTATTTATACTCACCCAACGAAGCATCTCCCGTTTCTCTTCTCATATTCGCATCGTCGTCTAAGGGAAGCCTGAAACCGAACACTGCGCGTGTGCGTCTGACATTCTTATTACCGAGAGATTAATCCAATCCGTATAACAGACAACAGTCGCAAATCTTCACGGTTGGTGTAAACAATTTTGATACTTTTCTGTTCGTTCCATTCGATTCTAAGCAACTTGCCTATTTCGGGCTGGTGGAGGTCGGATGAAAAGAGAGAACGTAATGGCTCGTCTAAGAAGCGTCTCGATTACACCTTGTGTATCTCCTGTTTCATTTATAATTAACGATTAGTCCGTAACAAAGGGGGCGGGGAAGAGAAGGGAATACCTAAGGGTTTCTCGATGTTGTCCCAAAAATAGTTTGATTGCCGAAGTTATTAGTACGAAGCGTTCCCGTGTCGGATTCACTCCGACATCTATTTCTGGTGAACTAATAACCATTTTTTGTTTTATTTTTGAATGATTAATTAGGCAAATAGATACCATGTAGACGATATTTGAGCAGTCGAAATGCCATGTGATAGTTTTACCATCTCAAAATAGTCCGTGGGAACACAATACGCTCAATTATTCTCTCTCTCCCCCTAATAAAAGTGAAAATGAATTGTGAATGATAGCAGGAACACGGTCATACATCTTGCTGCTCGGGTAAATGGAAGCAAGCAAATCAGTTAGCAGTTCACTCACATTGAATATCTTCTGTGTTTACCAGTGATCAATGTCATAAACAGGTATTACAAATTCCGAAAGTCAATGCATGAAGCGCAGTAAAATCATAAACAAAACTGGCTCGTTACTTAATTAGGAAGAGCACAAAACAATGCGAGAAATATCACGATAAACACGACTTGTGCGCGCTAAAACTGAAAAACAAATAATAAATAAATAAAAAATACAACAATGAAAAATTTAAAATTTGTTGAACATTACATGTATATTTCATTTGAAAATTACATGTATTCTATAAATAACTGTGTTTTATATTTGTCAGGAAATTCAACTAAATTGCAATTTCAAGACTGCGACACTCAAAAGCCCATTCTTTTCCACTCACCGCTATATTCCTCAAGTTACTGGATAGACAGATCTAGAATGATGGATATATTGCAGTCCGGAAAACAGACACCACTTTGTGCAACCATGATATTACAGTTATCCCTTGATTAACTAATCCCTCGATGTTACCGCGTATATCAAAATAGCGTTAATCAAATCTAATAATCAATGGTAAAAATTACAATTCGTCCATGATCGATTACTGTATTAATAATTCGTTTTATATGGTACTCTTTTAGGAAAGATAAAAAATGAATGCAAAGCAAATGTTTAATAAATGTTTGTTCCTACATTAGTTACTGCAATTTTTTTTATCAAAAAAAAAAATTATCAAGAGTCGTTTGAAAAGGTTTAGCTTTTTTCTATAAATAAATATTTATAGGAAATATTCTACGGCAAATGTTCTACGATAACAAGCAAAATGACTCTCTAGATTCGGCAAACAAGCATTCTTCGATTAACATCTGGATTCACATCCATTACTTGCTGCTTAAGCGATTCTAAACTGCGAAATATTCCATCCAGTTCTTTGACTGTTTTTTCTTTGGAACCTCATATTCACATTCCATTTGTTCGTTGTCTTCATATGTGCGTTGTTGTTCAATTGCAAGAAGGTCGTTGTCACCGAAATCTTTTCAATTTGAATCCAATAATTCTTTAACATCTTCTGCATCAACACCATCAAAACCAAGGTTTTCACCAATTGCAACGATTTCTTCAACCACGTTGTTCACAGAATTTTGAAAACCACCTAAATCATTAGGCGCATTCTAGCAGAAGGTTTTTCCAAACGGCTCTCATGCAGCTAGAAAACACTTGCTCCCACGAGTCATCATGAATGTTTTCAATGGCGTGTTTAATGTTAAAATTTTCCCAAAATTCTTGGAGCGTAATCACGTTTTCTCCCGTAGTTGTTTCCACTGCCTTTGAGAATGCCTTTTTAAGAAAATAGGCTTTGAAAGTTGCAATAACCCCCATGTCCGTAGGTTGTAACAATGATGTCGTATTTGGTGGAATTTTGGTACATTTAAAGGCGCGTTAATTAAAACTCTTGCGCGTATATCAAGGGATTGTCGCAATTAATTTTTCTCGTTAATCAAATCCCGCGTTAAGCCAGGGATACCTGTATAGTAATGTGACGTCGTTGTCATAACTAACTGCGTGTAACTGCTTTTTTTAAAATATTTTTTTTTTTTACCTTCGTAAGCTAAAAGTGCCAAAATTATCCCCAAGATTCTCATGAAAGCTTTAACTCTGACAAATATTAGTCATTTTCTTACGCCCTCTTTTGTCTAGCAAAAGAATCGATGGCTTCATTAACAGCAGTTGTTATTTGCTCTTTTATTCCGAATGCAACGATTATGCCGTCCGCTGTTTTTGTGATGACCTTTACGTTAAAGAGTATAGCTTGTGTGTTATCTGAGTTTTTGGAAGAGATAACACCAGCGGATGATCATCAACAATAGGTGACGCGAGCAACATCATTTAGACACGCGTTGCCGTTATTTACTAAGAAGCAATATTCGCGTCTGGAATGACGTAAGCAATTACTTGAGTTCTTCAGGGAAGATGTCGATTGGTCGCTGTGAAAGAAACGGATGACGCTAATTAGCTGAATTTCTGGTATATGAAGTAGACACATCTTTCTCTCTCCTCCCCAGAGTCATGTATGCAAATATTTTGCATTTGTTGAGGCGAGCTCTGAAACGAGGGTATCTAATACGGTGATTGCCTTCAGTTTGAACAAACGCCTGAATCGCCGTCTGTACCTCTGTGCGGTTCAGCTATTGCGTTAATATATATACAGGGTGTTCGGGATAAATTTGACATATTTATAATTAATTATATTTTTCCGTAAGTTACATGTATTAACACACACTTCTCTTCATTTAAAAGTTTGGACCCTTCTTCATTCATATACAAGATGTCAGAAAGGATGGATAGCTGGAACCCACCTGAATCATGGAAGAGAATAACTTGTATCATGATGATTCGTGCCCGCCATCAAAATAAGGATATTACGACTGCTGCCCAATGCTCCCTGAATACAGTAAAAACAATCAGGCATGAACTAGAGACTTGCAATGGTGACTACGAGGATGTAGCAAGAAGAAAGATCCCTAGCAGACGATCTGATTGCGTTCGTACAGCAGAATTCCTCGCAAATCTGCAGGAACAGGTGTTGAAGAACCCTGGCATTGGAATTCGGGCTTTGTTCGTGGAGTTGCTAACTGTAGTCAAGCCCTGGATAACAAGGGTAGCCAATGGTAGGCCGTATGTATGGCAGCAGGATTCGGCCCCTTGCCACACCTCTGGGAAAAGTCAAAAATGGTTGTCTGAAAATTTCTACGACTTCACCAGTCCAAATGTTTGGCCTCCAAACTCCCCAGACCTTAACCCCATGGATTATTTTGTATGGGGCGCAGTTGAAAAAGACACCAATCGCACTTCCAGTAATACAAAAGCCCAGTTAATGGATAAAATTAAAACAGTTTTTGCGGCCCTTCCCAGGGAGACTGTAGCATCAGCTTGTTCGAGGTTCCGAAGCAGAATTGAAGCTGTGATCGATGCTAATGGTGGTTATTTTGAGTAAATCTTGTTGATAGTATTGTAATTAACTCTGCCTGTAATGTTTTTTTGTCAATTCATTAAATTTAATAGATACAAAGAAGATTTTCTTTTTCCTTACGAAACTGTCAAATTTATCCCGAACACCCTGTATATATATATATATATATATATATATATATATATATATATATATATATATATATATATAATGATCAATTTAAAGAAAAAAATATAGATATTCAAGACTTAATCGGTGTAATACATAATCAACAGCGCTCTTGTACATAGTTGTATTAAACAGATGGTCTTATATAAGAATAAGTTTAGTGTTTATTAAGGGATGCAATATTTAATGAGGAATATTTATTGCTAACTTTAATATTCTATACATTAATATAAGTAGAACTCAACAAAAATGTGGAAAATGTTATTCGCCATGCAAAAAAAAAAAAAAAAAAAAAAAAAGTACTCTGCTCAAACCCCACGTTTGTTTGTTTTTCTATTCTTATTCTACTTGGTCCAGTCTTCAGCTATTCGCCAGCTGGAAAAATGTACTCACAACAGGCGAGCATATTTGTCGACTCCTGAAATATACGTGTATAAGTGTCATGGAGGCAGGGCCAGCCTGCTCTATAAAAGGGCCCGAATGCAAGAAACCTTTTGGGGCCCTAAAATATTTTTCAAAAGGTAAAAATTAAAGGATTCGAAATAAACGTATTGTAAAACTTCTTACCTGCAAATGATTTTGGCACAGGGAAAAAAAAAACATTCGAAATATAACAGGTTAACATAATGTTTATTGAACACAAAACACAAGTATTAATTAATTAAAATAAATAAATATTTAACACAATCAAAAGTAACCTGGCTCACCAACTACGCACAAAAACTATTTACAATTAATTATTGTTTAAAACGTACATAAAAACTTGACCGAAGATAATTCTTTATCAATTTCAATTTGCTAAAAGAACGCTCGCACTTGCTATAGTAACTGGTAACGTAAAGAAAATATTTTCAATACAGTTAGCACATTTGGAAATCGTTCATTATAACTGTTATTTAATATATATTGCAATATGTCTTGCGCGTTATTTACATTTTTTGGGTCCAAGATCAGTTCTCGTAACAAATCAATTTCCTGGATTAAGGCTTCATTTACATCTTTGCTATAATATTTTACAAAATCCCTTGAGCGGTTTTCTAGTTCATTTTTTTTCTAATGTTTTTATATCAGTGATTAATTTAAAATAAGAAATAACATCGGGTATATTTTTAAATCTCTCATCTATTTGTTCAATAACAGTATCAATCACAACTTTGAAAAAGTGACATCTAAATTCCTCTACCGGGTTTAGTAAAACTTCATCTGCTAGTTCGGAAAATAATCTTTTTCTTTTTCGAATTCTTTTTTCAGGGATGTCTTTGGAAATATTCAAGTTTCGTGCTATCATTTTTGCGTCGTCTAAAAATGTGTTAAATTTTGATCTTAAATTTTGGATTTCATTTTTAATTTTATTCACTAAATTAAAAGCAGAGTCGAGAACAATTGTTTTTGCTTGAAATAGTTTGTTGATTCTATTAATTTTTGACAATATTGTAAACCACACCGATAAGCTTAAAATAAATGGCATTTCTTGTAATGAATCTAGTAGACATTTAGCTTCGAATACTGCTGTGTTATCGTTAATTGCACCAATAAATTCTTCTAAGGCATTATAAGTTTGTTCAAACTGTGTATACACTGCTTTGACTGCGTCTACTTTGGCTTCCAATCGAGTATCACATAATAGTTTAAGCGTAATATTTAAATGCTTTTAAACTAATTATTCTAGATTGTACGCCTTTATATGTTCCCTTCATATTGTTATCGTATGCTTTCCCTCTACAATTCATAATATCTAAATCAAGCTCACCTATTCCTTTTAAAAGCGAATTTGCTAGTCCTTCACTAGTCACATCAGTTACTTCAATAAATCCTATAAATGATTCATTTATAATTAAGTTTTTGTCTACAAAATTTACATATCTAATAATTATTGAAGTTTGTTCCTTGTGAGAAATATCAGGAGTACAAGCTATTTGGATACTGTAATATATAGCTGCTTTTATATCGTCTTTAATTTTATTAAGAACTTCATTACCTAATGCAGCAATAATTTCCTCTTGAAATCTATGCGCCAAATGATGCACAATTCTTTTTTTCGTATTCTTAATTCTGTTTACGTGATCCATTAGCACAGGATCATATTTACTTAATAATTCTATTAAACTTAACAAATTTCCATTATTCGGCGTTCCTATTGTTTCATGGGATCCTCGAAATGACAGATTATTACTTGCTAAAAATAGAATTACATCTACAATTCTTTGGAATAGTAATTTGTGATGTTCGGTTTCTTTTATTAATTTGATTTGTTCTGTCAAGAGTCGAACATAAATTAAGCCTTTTTAATAATTCTTGCCAAGCAAGAAAAGAATTAAAGTGACCAACAGAAAGCTCATGATCTCGAATTACAGATGACAGTTTTCTCCATTTATTAAAACCATATATAAATCGTGTTGATTAATCTTTTCCTCTTCTTTTGGAAAATAATACATAACAAAAGCAAAATACTGAGTCTTGAGCTTTTGAGTAAACTAACCAGCTGCGACGCTGAGTTTCACCATTTGGCATTTTTGTTTAAATAGTACGATGTAAAAAATGATCTACCTCCAACATTCTTAACCAATGCATCTTGATGATGTTGTTTACGTCCGGTTTTAACACAAAATAATCTAAATTTATCAGTTATAATATTTGGCGACAAACCTGGATCATTTATATTCACCTGATCGCCATCGTTATTGTTTTCATCGTTATTTACTGTATCCAAAACCTTTGTATAACCGGAGGAGTCTTTTTCTACGAATCCCACAGTTTCTACATTTTCGTTGAAAAGTTGTGTAGCTTGTTTGGAGTTTTCTGCTTCAGTTGAAGTTTGAATTGCAACTGCTGAAGTCGTAGCAATTTCGTTGTCAGATTTAATTTGTAGCCATGAAAACAAATCTACTTGTGACTTTTTGAGATTTTGCTTTTCTTCTTTTTTCTTTTCTGCTGATTTCCTTTTTTGACACCCAGAGGGATACTTTCTTGGCATGGACATTATGGGTTAGGCTTTGCCTGTCGAATAAGTAAATAATATTAAATATTTTTATCCCACGAATTAACAAAAAGCTAAATATGTACATACTTTTTAAAATATTACAATATTTTAGCTCAAGGAATGTGTTTATTTTTTCGTTTGTTTACTTCAGTACATCAGTTTCACCCTTATCTATCACTATAAACTGAGTTGAGATCTAATCACGTGCAGATAACACTTCATAATCCTGAATATTGAAAATACATTTCACATAGTTTTAAAAATAACTTACCGTATTTACTGGAATGTTACTGGTCCTCGCGTATAACTCGCACCCTTGATTTTACTTTGCGAAAAAAAGAAATTGAAAAGTTTCGCGTAACCTCGCACAGAGAAAAAAAAGTTTAATCACGTTCACCTCATGAAAATTCGCTCATAGCAATAGATCCCGTGGCAAACCAAGTGCCCTCCATACTAGCCAATACGTCTGCAGATGCAAGTAAAAGCAGGTCGTTTTATTGTATCACTGAATAAGGTACAAACATTTGCAGTCTGTGTAATATATTTCTCAACAAATAGTGCAATTTGAGACAGAAGTGATAAAAATGGCACTAACTAATGAATCGCATGTCCCTTCCCCCCAAAATTATGCTATTTAGCCGCAAGCAAAACCATATGCTGCACTGGCAAACACTAAAACCTAGATGTGTGGAAGTCTGTCCCCCCAGCTCAAATGCAGAGAAACAAATCAACAGAAAGTGTTAAAATTCGTAGACTTGTTAAAGCTAGGAAATATATAGTGAATATTGTTATGGCACTTTCAGATATTGAATTTTGTTGAAGAGAATTAGCATTTCAATTCAAAAATTGTCTGCTGACTTTTATCTTTGACTCGAGAGATCTTTTGTTAATACCACACCAATTATATGCACATATCTTTACTGGCCTAGTACCATGACTGTCTGTTCATTAGTCGTTCGTGAAGGATTGTTCATTAAGTATCTCAAGTCTTGTAAATTACTGCTAATTTTTGCTTGAAATGATGGGAAAGCAGATGGTGCTATTTGGGTAGGATGCACACAAGGAAACTGCTCTCTAGGCAGGAAATAGCAATTGCAATATATGCGGGGATTTTACGAAAAAAACTGAAAACTTTAATTTCCGAAAATCAATGTAAAGGAAATTTGCTTTTATATCTAATAAGTTAAACATATTAATTGACAATAAATACTTCCAAACCATATTTTAATGACTTACGATTTAATAAAATCCAAATCCAAATCCACTTTAGAAAACGGATACGTTCTTTATGAAACATGAAAAGATATATCAAATGATGGTCAAGGAGTCCCGCCACGTCTGGATGGCTGACGAATAATGCAACAACTGAACTGGACAACTTGTACATCAGTACATCGCGGAGATATAGATGGCTTGGAAATGGGATGTTTGTTTCTCATTTTCTTATTATTTATTATTATGAAACAGTTGGTAGAGATTAATTAATTAGTGCATTTTTATTTGGTATAGCTGTACTTAAAAAATTGTATTATATTAAGTTAAAATATGTGTCAGCGAAGATGTTTGAAATGTATTTTTTTATTTAATTATTTTTTAAGATGAGCCCTGGGTTGCGTGCCGGAAAAAGTCATTGGCGTGCCACGTTTGGAAGGCGTGTTAAGGGTTGCCCACCCCTGCTCTAGACTAACCATACATAAAGAATATAATAAATATTTTTTCAACGGTTTCGATAACGAGCCAAATGATATAAATGTGTAACAGATTAGAAAAAAAAACTAATGATGAATCAGGCATTTTAGAATTTTAGGGTAAAAACGAAATTATGTTTGTTAATTTTTATACACTGCATAAACGCATCAAAAGGTTTAAGCAAAAACCCTAATATAATAGAGAAACACAGAGATGTTATTATTACCGGGGCCCCTAAAATCCTGTGGATGAAATACCTTTAGTTATAAGCAAAATTAGAAGAAGAAAAAAATAAAAATATTTCCGCAAATGTGTACCGACTGTGCCCACTCGATCGTCGGGCCCGGGTGCATTGCACCCATCGCACCCTCGAGATGGCTGGCCTTGCATGGAGGGCTGGGTGGATTAAGGATTTGATGAAACTCTGCTCTGGAGATCAAGCACAGAACTCCTTCTAGCCGTCTTTAGGTCTCCACATAAACGGGACGGTGATTTATTTCAAAGGACGACGAAATTCATCTATCACCTAAACACATCCACACATCCACAAAACACTCATACCCAGCATGCCTATGTTCAAAGATTAGAATGGCACTGTCGAGTTTTTTTTTTTTTTTTTTTAACTTATTTTTATCCCAAAATATTGTTCAGCTGGTAAGGTCATACGGTGTGCAAGGGTAGGATCAATAAATAGTCATTATATAATAATCGTAATTCTCAAAGCATACTTCTTCACGCGCAAAAAGTTTTTTTTTTTTTTTTGCTTATTTGTTTATACTTTTCAACTAAAGAATATAATTTCTTAGCATATTTAATTTATATTTCCAGGCTCTTCAATATCTGATCCCAAATCGCATGATATTACAAGAATGATTGCATACTACTCAAATAATGATTTTTCCAGAAAAGAGTACCTCAGGATTGGTACTCTGCATTTTTATCTACTACACACCCAAGTAATATTACACAAGTTTTACAAAAACCATGAATATGTGTGTCAAAACAAAGATTCCCATTTATATTTAGTTATGAATCAGCAATAATATTGCATAAGTGAACAATGGAATGGTTGCTAGGAGATAGTAACCATTCCATTGTTACCACTTATGCATTATTATTGCCATTATACTCGTAGATCATAATGTACCATTACAAAAATTGTTTTACAAGATGCTTGATTTTTTCATTTCGAATGCCGTCAGAGAGGAGGAATCTTATTTACAAATGGACGGGTTTTGTAAATTTATATATATTTAAAAAAAAAATACTCGATTCCTCATCTGATGATTTTTTTTATAAGAATGAGTTAAGAAAAATAAGATCTTTAATTTAAAAACATCATTCCAGTGGACTGGGTTCCGAATATTATTGAATATAATTCAATAATATTCGATCTATTTCAAGTGGTTTCTTTAAATATTACTTTGGATAACCTCTAACGACAACCTCTAAACTTCAAGTGGATAAAATTAGATTTTTTTTTTTTTTAATTTAGAAAATAAAACTAATTTCTCTAGGAAGATCTAAGATAGCTTCATAAGGAGTATATCGCAAATGTCATAAAACGATGGATTATCAATAAGGAAAACACGACAGCGTCCCCTAGCGACCTTCTTAACGAGTCACGTGATCAAAGCTGACTTCTGCAACCATCAACGCGAAGTAATAAGGTTTTTGACCTTGTGATGCATTCACAGTCGACACAAATACATTAGCACAGAACGTATGCAAAAATGGGTACACCTGCGGTCTTGAGTGGCATTTTCCCTGCCTATCTTTCTATACAGAGGTTTAGATTTCGGTGGAATATCAGGCTCTTATGAGCATAGCAAAGAAAATGACTATTCCTTATGTATTTTTTTAATATTAAAAAAGAATCATATTTTTATCTATTTACGATAGTCATGCCGGCGGTTATAATATGCTTGAACAGTGTTACCTTTTATGACTAGAAAGATGGTGGATAGGAAACCATAAAAGCCTTGGAGCACTTGCTATAATATAATTTTAGCACTTTATTTTTTCAATAATTCTTTATGCCGTGAACTTCAGTGCAGTTTAAATTTATTTTAATTCTGTTAGCCTCTTTCTGTGTGTTTAATGCGGGTCACAAGTGTTTACCGCATCCGTATGGACGAAAGGTTTGCACGTTACTGTTTGTGTCAGATGCAGCAAATCGAGTTACTGTCCACTTGTATTTATTATTCCCTTGACAGCAGAACCCTTGACGACGGGGAGTGTCTGCTATTTATTTGTTTCGCCGAAATAGTTTACGTGAAAACCCCTTCCGCTAAGGATTCGGGCAAGGAATGCCAGGATCGTTCGTTAGAATTCTTCTCCATCTTGTTGCCATGTCGCCTTGGACTTGCCGGAGGTCTTAACGCACTGGGGGACACCTTAAAGGATTTGGTTACTTAGGTGACGACATTGCGAGCGTGGTTTAGCAAAAATAGTGGGTGTGTTTTTGTATTCTTGTCGCTATTCAGAGATCGTGTTTGGATGACAAAAATGGCGTTTTCCGTTACTTTTTTTTTTGGGGGGGGGACTAGAACAACCACACATCTTACAAGAAAAAGTTTTAGGACAGAACAATTGGCCCTAACATCAAATTAAATGAACATCGTCAAACTGTAGAAGGCGTAAACAAAAAAAAAAAAATGAAGACAATGTATTCATCTCAGTGAGATTAATGCATTATTGCTATGATTTCAAATTGTAAGTCTTTGTTCATTTTCATTTTTCAGAGGGGGGGGAACTTAAATCCTATTCCTTTGTTTAATATTAGTTTAATACTTGCGTCTCTAAAGATAATTAAAGCTAATATTGGAAGCTTAGTATTTTTTTTTTCAATAACAATTGATGTTGCAACAATTAGCCACACGCAACAATGAAGACAAACGTTTGCTGTTTTCACCAAAATGAAAAGCACAATTTTGCTTGTCATTTTTGTGAAAATGACAAAGACTTCAAGAATTGCCTTTTGCCTCTTAGATAACACTTTAAAAAAAAAAGATTTCAGGTTTAATAGTGTTGCAAGCAAAAATAGTAGTTGGCAACCTATGATCTAGTGAAATGTTTTCCTAATACCATACGATGTTGTCCATTAGATCTTTTGATTAATTAGAAAAAAATTTCAGCAATATATTTGTTTGTTTTTATCATTTGCTATGGTCAATAGATTAGAAGTTTAATTGCCTCAAAGTTGGCTGAGTTTAAGTTAAATTCACTTTTACTTTTAATAATTAAAAATAAGTGGATTTATATTACTGCTGGCAGACAAGAATTCTTCATATGTTTCTGAAAGTTAGTTGCACATTTTCGTTGATTTAATGCTAAGAATGAAAGAGTGGTCAACGTAAATAACAAAAGAAAGGGGGCGTTGTGATCGTCTGTAGAAATGATCAATTTGCTCTGGACATATCGACAAATTTGTCACTTGAGCCAGTTTGAAATCAAATATACACAGAAATAGCAAACATCTGAAAACGAAGATAGCACTAAAGTTTAGATTTATTAAAAATGTTCATGCCCAATACCGAACTTTTTTTTCTCCATTTGTCTTGTAAATACATAATAATAATCTTAGTTTACGCATAAATAAAAATGTTCAAGCACTTTTTTTCTCATTTCAGAAACTGAATTCCTAATAAATGTGTACTCGCTCATAATTACTTTATAAATGTGTCTATTTTTATTTCATTTTATTAACATTATAAAGCTAGCCATTCATTGTGTAGCTGAATGTTACAAAAGGACTGCAGATTTCTGTTGAAAATAAATCACAGTAAACTACAATTATACTATTATTGTTGATATGTTTTATATTAAACGCGCCAATAGCTGTGTGGCAGTCCGACATAAGATTTATTCAATTACAACAGTTTTGGGTAGCAGTCAAAAAAATACCCTCACAAAGTCACAAACCAGAGACTCGAGAGAGAGGGAAGGAAAAATCGTAATTTTTCGCTCTGACAAACAGTTGGTGTTGTTGACCAAGGAAGTGCAAATTCCTAGAGGATGCAACTCGAGAAATTCTATTTACAACACCTATCTCGTAGACATTCTTTAAATCTTTTTTGTGCTTTCTGTTGTTATATTGAAGCAAAGGTGAAAACACATTTGCTTTTGGAGATGTAAATAATAAATAATCCAACTCTCTGGGACTTTATTCTACCTTTATGCACTAAAACTGTGATTAAATACCTTAAAAGATTTATATATACAGTGGTATCTCGCTAATCCGAACCTCTTTAGTCCGAATCCTCCAATAATCCGAACTGCGGTTTGCAAGAAAAAAAAGTTTTATTTATTACATATTATTATTTTGTGTACAATTTTTTTATTCAATAATTATTATTTTAATTATTATTATTTATTTTATTATTATTACAGTACAGCATTTCTTTCACACTGTCGATTGTACGGTTATACTGTACGCCTATTTTGATTTATTGTGTGTTCATGTTTGCTTTTTTATACTGTACAGTACGTACTGTATTGTTGGCATGAATCACAAATATACACAAAAAAAGAGGAAATTCAAAACATGCATAATTTGGTTAAAAATATAAATCCAGATGTTGAAAATTCACAAACAGATATTACCGAATGGATTACAAGTAGAACCCAAAGTGAATTCGAAATCAAATCAGATGCTGAAATTATAAATATGACGCTACAGAATGAATTAGAAGATGATGATGACGATGAAGAACTCGAAGAGAAAAAAGTGAAACATGAAGAGAAAGTTGACAGTTTTAATATGTGTATAGAATGGGCTAAGCAGAATGATACGCCATTCCACAAAATTTTATTACTAATGCAGCTCCGAGAAGAAGCATTCGAAAAAAGTTTAGCTTCCAAGAAGCAAAAGAAAATCATTGACTTTTTTACAAAGAAAAAAAAAACTTTTTTGTATTATTTTGTGAAACTTTTTGTGTTGTGTACAAGAAAGTGATATTTTTTGCGAAAATTAAGTTACGTACTGAACTGTGCAATTTTATTAAATCAGAATCCTCAACAATATAGGTACATACAAATTAACTTTTTTTACCAAAATAAATTTGTGTTCTATATTATTTTTTAAGTTTTACATTACAGTACATTAGCTTTTTTCTATCAGTTACTTAATTTATTTACAGAATTAAATTGATGTACCATTAGAATCTGATTATTTTTTTCTTAAACGCTAGTTATTGATGTCTCTTGAGGAGAAATTCGATAATCCGAACCTTTTACTAATCCGAACGAGCGCGGTCTTTATTGGTTCGGATTAGCGAGATACCACTGTATATATAATATCTTATTATTCCAGTCCCAAAAGATTGTGGGACTAACTACTTAGCATCAGTTTAAAGAAATCGATACAAAACTTCCACATTCTCGTATTTGGGAGGCGTCAAAATTCACAAATTTAATCTGACAGTTAATGAAACTAAATAAATGTTGAAGATTTCTCCATATTTCATAATTATATGATGATCTGTATTATGTGTGCTTTGTATATTTACAACATCATAACTGTTTTGTTGCGAAGTTCATCATACTTTTAGCACATCATATTATTTGCATTCTCCTAATAATGCATTTTACAAATCCATGCAACTGGAAGCGATTCCAGAAATACCGCTAACTCTATCAAGCCACTTTGAGCCTCCATTCAGTAAGGAGACTAACGGTGTCACATCGCGCGATGAAAATCATCAGCCGTAAAGACATTCGCAAAACAGCCATGCCCATGGCGGAGGTTTTGTGATAGTGCAAATATACGTTTGTTGGTTGCGCTCAGTACGTAATCACACAAACACGAGCACCTAAATAAATGATGAATAATTAAATTTGATGGATCCGTTGTAGATCTGTGTTCTTCCCTGTATTACCTCGTTGATCCTAATTGGTTTTGCTGCGTTGTGTTTAACGCTGTTATTGCTAATTTACTATCACTCTGTTTCTCTGCTGGTGAAAATATCATGCTTGCTGACATTTTTAGGATATCACAGCGCGTGGATCTTCTAATTTGTTTATTTTTTGGTTTCTAAACCGAGTTTTTAGGACACTTCAATTTTCATTTCAAGTGAACCTCTGTAGTGCTAAAAACACGTCTCAATATATGTCATCACAAGAAAAGAACAATTGCATATTATACATCCGGCACAGACATATTTCTTGCATAAATAAAAGGACACGCCAAACAATCGCAAATTCATCTTTGAAAAATTAAAAAAAAAGTATTTGGTTTATAAACAATTAAAAGAACTTGCAGTTGTAATGTTTATGTTCAGACACATATTAATAAGCTGTTATGCAATGAATTTCTTTCTTTTTAATCCAGTTTAAGTTAAAGTTTACTCACTGTTCTATTTATTCTATAATTTGGCAATATTTATATATTCCGGGTCGAGTTGTTTTGAGTTATGGCCGAAGCAACTCGGGCTATGAGACCAATGTATTGTCTTAATTGCGTGTGTTCTTCTGGCTGACTTGTCTGTTTTGGGGTTAAAGAAACCCGAGTTTCAGGGTGGGTTAATTCCTTCGCCCCCCCCCCCTATAAGACCATCTAACTCACTTTCAATTTAACAGTTCTTATAAAAGCTCTTCGCATTCGAGACAGAATTTGAACCAAGGTTGCTTCTAAAATGAAGAGTGAAAGCCGTGACATCCTCGCCACTAGTCTACTAAGACACTCACCTAGAGACGAAAAGGTCTTTTTATAATCGTAAGATATTGTTTTTACGCGACACTTTGACCATTTAAGAAGATAAACATCGCCCTACATTTTTGCCAGTAGTGTAGGCTTTTGCAATGAACCTTGTCCTGTAATAATTAATGAAAATTTGAGGGCCGTTTATTAAGCTATCTTTATGTTCAGCATGCCAATCGTATGCGTAATATTTACAGGATTTCTGATAACACTGAATAGTCTCAAGCTAGAATATCGCTCCCTCTCCTCTTCCGTATCTGCTCCTTGCAATGACGGAAAACTGAGGCCTGTCGGTGTAATGCAATATTCCCATCCAATGCTTGGTTGGATTTAGTTGAATCAGTCATTAAATCCTCTTCCTAACACCTTCTCAAATACTCCCTGTCAGCCCTTCTATTGGGATACTCCGTGATCCCAGCATGCGCTACTCATCCTAGGAAATCTCCTTCTAAGACTTTAAATAAATAAGCAGCACTACATCGGGAGAATGAAGCAGGTTTGTCATTCTCGTGGCCAATGCGCATCATTTCGTTTAATCCACCTGAACAAGGTCACACAATTTAGCATATCTGCTGTATTCGGTGAGTTACTTTACTAGTTAAGATGCACGTAGCGCCCTCTTTACAGTTTTTTTTTTAAGATTTTTTCTTTTATAATTATGTGCTCGTTCTCACATGGAAATGCCCCACAGAAAATCCATGTTTAAGTTCAACAAATAAATAAATATTAATGCTCTCATAACAGAAAATTCAAACCCTACACCCATTATAACTATAACTGATTTTATGACAAGATGACCTTGCAGAAGAGTCGTCGCATCCAGAGCCACTGCTGTAATAACATCGAATCAATTATACTATTTCTCTATTAGCTAAGTCTAATCCTATTTGGGGAGTTGTGAATGTTTTGGAATTACGACTGAAGCAACTTGAGGATACGAGGCAAGTGTATTATATAAGTGCGTGGTTCTTTCGGTTGGTTTGGCGGAATAAAAAATCCAAGATTTAGGGAGGAAAAACCCTGTCACCGCCATATGAGACGGGCCAAACTTACGCGTCCTAGACGAAATTTGAACTTGTCTTTCCATCAAAAAATAAAGTTGCAACAAGGTCAAAGATACTTCTGTTTCTTACATGTTTAGTGGAATGTGAAGAAATATGATGCTATTTCGGTGCATATCCCTTCAAAATTCTTGCATCTATGAGAAAGTGATTGAAGAAAGTCTGTGACAGGGAGAGGGATTATCAGTTAATCAGAGTACCCTCGTTTGGATAGCATTCTCGGAGAGATTTTTGGCGCAGTCCCAAATGTGTAAGTAACATGCCAAACTTGGGAGGATTTAGAATTTATGCAGTGTCAGTCGTACGGGTGAACCGCATTGTTTTGAGCAGAAAAGTGTATCTAATTTTTTTTTTGAGTTTATGGATGTGACATGATATGTTTGCATCAACCAGGACGAGATACCTGAGCCCAAGAATAGCGACTTTCTTTGAAGATATCATCAAAGAAGATACTTAGGAATGAAGCTTAGTCCTTATTGATTGAAATAAACAGGTTGTATTTTGATGGTATTGAAGTGCAGAAGGCTGTGATCCTCCCATGAGAGAATAGCAAATTAGAGTTCAAGGCATTACATTTCCATGTAATGCCTTCGAGATATTGACACATGAATCATTCGATCCATGTGTCATGAATAAAGAGGAGAAATGGAGATTGCTGTCATCAGCAAAACTATGGACAGGATTTGAGATGAGAATAGGCCAGAAGAAGAGCGTGAATAAGGATACAACAATCGGAAGTACTCTAACATTGATAAATTTGATGAAAGTCTTATCCTTAACATGGGGGTGTATCGATTAAAAAAACCGTGTTCCACACCACACTTCCTTTAGCATGTTTTAACAGTTGGGAGAATGTGGCCAAAATTCGTTGTGTTCGCTGAGCTGCTGGGTCCCTGTTCTGAAATCCAACGAAAACCGGCTCTGGGTGAGGGGGAGACTTGTCGAATAGATTGTAAACAATCGTGTCATTATCATCTGGAATTCACTTTTTGCAGTGTGAGCATCACTGAATTACCATCGTTGAGCATGACCTCTTGTAATACTGGGTCTGTGGGGTAGCGGCTCCTCCATGAAAACTGAGGTTTTCACGCAGTCAGGGCTTTAAAAACATGGCACTGTTCGTTACTCACTCCTATGCGATCTTGAATGACGGGTACAATTTGACACTGCTTTCTATGAAACTGCATTCTTTTTTTATTTTTTATTGATCACTTTTCATTTTCATAAAATACTCTTTAAAATGAAAGGAAAGTTAAATGTCTCGGAAATTCGTATTACACTCAAGCTTGAAACTCCAAACTGAACGTGGAGACTTGGAATATCTCGTATACGTAATATTCTTAAATCGCCATCTTGCGTAGTATTTATTTAAAGATTTATTGCACTATGTGTGTGTGTGTGTGTGTGATCGCTTTGCATTTTCTTCTGGCGTATTGCAATACTTTTTTGCGAGCACAGTATATTCACTTATGAGTCGAAACATTATGACCACCCAGCTGTTTTTAGTCAAACAGACTGAACTGTTGACCCGAAACAAGCCGGTGGTGGCAGTATCCTGGTGTGATGATCGTACTTACTCCTCCACTTAACAAATCTTGACTGCTAATTCTTACCTCAGATCGTTTCGGACTATGCGTTGCCCAACATGTTGACGACGTTGCCAAATGGATCTGGACTATTCCAGCAAGAAGATCAAGTGAAACGCAGCATCCCCTATCTAAGCCAGTGCTTCGTTCTTTCGCTGACTTGGTGATATTATTCTTCCTCGTTGTTACAGAATACCTCAGGACATCTTCCCATGGTCTAGTGGAGTCAATGACAACACAGGCGCAAGTGGTTATGTCCGCCAAAGAAAGTCCAACATGCTACTTGATAAGGGGTCATAATATTTTGGATCATGGATGAATCAAACGATTGGTAGCTGGAAATTTGGCAAAACAAGTGGGCAGACGTCACTTAAATCGTTGCATTCGACTTTATCAAATAGATCACGCTTTCTTGTAGCATTGATTTTATCGATGATACAAGCAGGGTCATGTTTCTATTCGACGCTCTGTGGTGGATCGACAAGTTATCTTCAGTGAGAGAGTATGCAGGCAGAGTTCACCTAACTCACATGTTGGTTCAAAAGGTAGTTAGAGATATCCAAACTTTTATGTTTATGATTTTCTGTGAGTTGTTTGTAAAAAAAAAAAGATCATTTTCAACAAATCTGTTGTGGATGGCTCCGTACGCAGAAATGCTGTTAATCAATGTTTGGTTTGCTACTTCAGAGAAAATAAGTTATCCGTTTATTTTATTTTATTTTTTCAATGTTATTATCAGGTTTGAGGCAAATGCATAGCCCGATTCTCAGTAACCTACTTTTGATTACGTGAATCCACTCGTATGTAAACTACATACGAGTGGATTCACTAGGTGAAACATTTTTGGTGTATTGTAATGCAAACCTTCGAAAAATTGCTGTTCTTTGATACGTACAGAGGCGATCTTCACGACAATCATTCAGCAAGACAAATGATTAGTCAAAGCGAAACAGTTCAATTAAATAACGGGTTTTGCGCTTACTTTTAGCGAACAAACAAAACAAAATGTTGTAGATGATATGATTATTATGTGACACCTCGGAGGGGTCAAAGGACTTATTATGGGGGAGGGGACATGCAACTCAACACAGTCCATTGCCTCCATCTACTCACAAAGGCACTATCCATCCATTACGTATCTATACACTACGCCATCTACTGCCCACCAGTAAACACAGTTGCATCTGATAATATTCTTCGTATAATCTCGAATGTAATAATTTTCGAGTATAATTCGGAGCATGAGACACTTCCAGTTTCATCACATTAAAAAAACTAAATTCTTCAAAGAAAGTTCTTTCTGAAAGCTGGATTTGCACGATTAATAAACCGTCCATTCAAGTTTTCATTCACACATAAGCTAGACATACAGCTGATGACCTCATATTACACTATTGACGTCCTAAACTGTATGCCTAGCTTCACTTCAACACAGATAGTCTTAAATTTACTGTAGATGGGCCTCTTAAAAGGGTAAAACAACCTTAAATACGACCCTGATTTCATGACATGGAAAAGTATCTGAACAGTTATTCTTAATTACTTAATTTAGATATCTGAATTGTAAAACCTAAGCAGAGAAATAATTTGCTATAAACAAAAGTGTTAAAATGACGTTTATGATCCGATCCGCGTATATTAAGTAGCTCAGTGGAGTGGATTCGCCTACGCAGAAGGAGTTGTGTTTAGGAAAGAGATCTAGGGTCAAATCCTCCTGTCACGAAAAGGATTTGGACGCACGATACAGACAAACAAATATTCCCCGACCAGCAGGCGGTACAATAAATAGGTCATCCGATTACAGTCGACCCACGGACGTGGAAAGCGACTCGAAGAAGCGTAATTATTGAAAGCCCCTCGTTCGCAACACTTCGTCATATAACGGATCGGGAGACGTTTAGCATTTCTGATTCCGCTCTTGTTTCTAGTGAGAGCGAACTTCTTAGATCGGCGGATATTACTCTTCTACGTACGCACATCGCAAGTTATTGTATGTGTGTGTGTAGTACTTTGCGTGTTATGCACATGCTGCTAAAATTTAGGAAAAATATTATTTCGGCCGATTAACTTGAAATATTGAAGAGATTGGAAAAGGATGGAGTTCTTTAGATTGACATTACTTGAAGATTTACACGTAAATAACAATAAGGACACCTCGTAAATATTCCGATAAGATTCGTTCATATCTGCTATCATACGCCCAAACTAAGCTGCATTATTTTCCCCCGTAAAATACGTAGAAGGCTCTTTGAAACTTACCGATCTCTGGTTACTGTTGCATGATTAAAAAAATCTTTTGTCCACAAAGGAGAATGTGATCATTCGAAAGACAATTTATATTCATATATCAATACGAATAAATAAATAAGATTTCTCCGTTTGATAAACAAACGAGCCATGCAATTTTTCTGGGATTACGATTCCCACTCCCATCCTCACTCAATCTGCGTTAGAAACAGATGAGCGCTTAAATCTCTGCTGTAAACAAAATAAATTCTAATTCAACCCTACGGAACAAATCAACACAACTTTCAACACAACAACAACTCCCGTATTTCAAGGAAAACAGTTGCGAAACAGATTAATCAAACAGAAATACTTTGAGAAAGCTCCAGAGCAGATGCTAATCAGCTCTTATGTATTTTTTTTTTATGAATAAATGTACAACAAATAGAAGGTACATCCTTCTATTTGAACTACTTTACACCGTTTTCAAAAAAAAAAAAAAAAAAAAAAAATTAACAAGGATTTTTGGAGCAGTGTTATTTGTCGTGAGTATCTCTTTCAATGAAACTAATCTGCACGAGCAATTTGTTTTTCGTCGCGACAAATGTTTTTAATGTTAACCGGTTGAAGCTGAAGACAAGAAATTGTTCGTATTAACGGGAGATATCCCATAAAGTTTGTCCTCCAGAGCAGTCGCTTAAGCGTAATCATCGTTGACTTGTGGAGACTCGTAATGAGCACTTCAGCGAATTCCTTCTAGCTTGTCTTGTTTACAATGACAAGAAGAGACATCAACTAAAAGCAAGTGAGTGTGTGCTACCCACTCTTAAAAGCACATCAGAAGACTCGGGAAATGTCGCATGGAGAGAGAGAGAAAGACATAACGGACTAATATCTCCACGTCATTATTGGGAAGGAGTCGTTAAGCCCACGATGCCTTTCTATTTAGCTAATTTTCGTACTTGGAAGCCATCGCGGGTCTCAAAGACTTTCTAGAAATAGTTCACGACAACTGGGATTGCTTAACTTATTAACTAAATCAAATAATATGCATACGCTAACCTCCCCTCCCCGCCTACTCAGGTACTCTTAGAACAAAAAGACAACAATGAAATAAAATAAACTGAACACGTGGGATATAGATCACGTGTGACTATCTCCTGTGGCTAGTACATCAAATGGTACTTAGGATGACGTCCAAATATATTCATTTCCCATCAATCAGATTTTTTTTTATAGAAATCTGAACGAGACATAACTTGTGTAGTTTTTGTGTTCGTTCTACCAACGGCTATCTTCGACCACCCATTTGTCTGGAATGTGATCCCCAACCAGTTGTAGACTTAACTTACGCCTTGACTTTCTTAAAAATTCCTCACTCCTTACAACTCATCTTCAATTGCCTGCACTAAAATCCATAAACAGCATTCATTTCCCCTTTAATGTTGTCAGCGTATGGGAGTATTCAGGATACCAGAATTTGAATCGGAGGAGAGGTATTGGTCAGAAGTTACTACCTCCTAGGCCGGAGTCGTTACAGGCCTCGAAATGTTCTATATCTGTAGATCTGCGTATTTACAGCCTATTTGCCTGCTTTGAGGGGGTGGCGAACCCGAGTTTCGGGGATAAAAAATTCGCCGGCTAACTTTCCTTTCGTCGAAAGAGACCAGATAAAGGTTCCTCACGTCATGGACGGGAATCGAACCCGGGTGTTTCCGACCAGAGAGCTTCGCCTATACCGACTGAGCTACTGAGGCTTCCCCCCCCCCTCCTTAATAACACACTATAAAGGACAGTCACCTGCATTATGAATTCTGTATTTACATAAAAAGAACTATTTATGTTGTTCGCATGTAAAATGATGTACAATATGAAAATAATTTCAATATTAAATAATACTGGAAATCTCTTCAAAAACAAACCACTTTTGCGTTCTGCGACAGACACGATTTTAATACAATTTTATAATTTAAATCATAAAATGCATTAAAATATTAATCACTGACCTAATCATTCAAATCTTGTGGATTTTCTCTTCTCTCTTGTTATTTGCCGAATTCGTGGTGCTTCAAGAAATACTGCACGCAGAACGTACGTAGGTTATTCGAGAGCAGTATATACGGTCCCTCGCTTTTCTTAGCTGTAAATCAAAATCGGTTCTGAATATAAATTTGTCAGTCAGGTATTCTTCGTAACGAAAGGATATTCGGAAATGTGCGAGAATGATTACGAACGCCGACATGTTTTATGTAGGCGTTTGCATTTTGAAGGTAGTACTGAATATTAATCGCTTTTGTTCACTAAAAGTTCGAACCGCGCCATCTGTGTGGTTACGTCCCTTCCTTTGGATGCTTCAATTTCATGTTTCCCCAGAAACATTTCACTAATGCATGCGCATAATTTACATATTTATATCTTTTGATGATCCTAAAATACTCATCTCTTTTGATGACCTTACTTTCAACTTTTCATGTATTTTATGAAAACTTGCGATCCTCATGTTTCATCAATAGGCTCTCTTTTAAGATCGGAGAATTTATGCATGATTTTCATTCACAATGAAACTCAGTTTGTTGCCTGTTGGATAAAATATGACAATGTTATCAAAGCACACGGTTCTGTTTATTCGTATCACGTGACAATGACTACAGTTTTGATTGTTATGCGTGCTACTCATAATCATTTCACGCTCTTTCGTCACATTGTTAGCTTCTCATTAAGATCATCGTTATAATAAAAATGTAAAATCTCCTATTTAAATTACTATATATTTTTAAAAATTGTTAACAACAAAATTGTAATTAAATTATTATTTGTAACTATATTAGTAAAAATTGATTATTAAAAATAATTAAATAATTGGCTTTAAATTATTGATACACCACTAACTTTTTTAAATTAACTAATTATATAAAATTGAACATACGGTGGAAGCAATTAGAAAACACAACTCGCTTCTAATTGCAGCCTGGAATGCTAACGGCCTCACCAACAAGACACTAGAACTACAGGAATTCGCACAAAGACACAACTCGGACATAATGCTGATCAACGAGACCAACCAAAGACCTTCCAACAACCCAAAAGTGAGAGGATACACAACGTACCGAACGGATAGACTCAGCACTAGAGGGGGAGGAACTGCCATCTACATCAAACCGTACCTCCGCCATAATGCCATATCTAACCCACAGACTACCAACCTGGAGACTACAGGAATACAAGTCCACACAAACAATGCTGGAAGCCAGCCTCAAGATATATGCCTCCTACAACTCACCAAGCAACCCTCTACTGACAGCAGACCTGGATGCCGTCCTTGGCACCACAGACCCCACCATCATAGCAGGAGACTTGAACCCCAAACACACAGCATGGTTCAGCCCACTAACAACAGAAGTGGACGCATTCTACGCAACACTTAACTCAGTTGTGGTAGCAGGACCCACTCATCACAGCCCTCATGGCAGATCAGATGTACTTGACATAGCTATCCTTAGAAACATCAGTTATCAATACCAACTAGAGACGATCAATGAACTATCATCTGACCACAACCCAATCCTGATCAAACTTGGCACGCAAGTCGAACTGGCCCCCCAGCACACCTTCATATCATGGGATAGGCTAACCAAAATCTTACCAGAATACATTAGCCCTGTACCCATCATCCACAAAAAAAGAAGAAATAGATGAATCAGTAAGCAATCTAACAAACCAAATCAAAAAAGCACTAGAAGCAGTCACAAAAACCACAACCAATCACCCAACCAGACGGCTCCCAGAAAACATCATGGACCTCATCAGAACAAAAAACAAAGCCAGGAAAAGATACCACAAAACAAGAGCCCCACAGGACAAGAAAACACTGAACAACCAAGTCAGAAAAGCACTTCAAAACCACAGGAATCAGGATTGGGACAATAAACTGTCATCACTCAACCCAGAAGATCACACAATATGGAAATTTCTGAAGATCCTATGCACCAAACAACCCTCTACCTCCCATGTAAACTGCACATGGAACGGCGCACACTGATAAAGAAACAGCAGAAGCAATAGCAGAAAACCTAGAGAAACAATGCAGCCCATCATATGACAACATAAACATCACCCACATATATAAAGTCCACCAGCAGGTCAAGCGTACCTTAAGACAGCATCAACCCCACTACTCCAATGGAAATAACCAACATCATTAAACATCTAAACAACAAAAAAAGCTCCAGGTCCAGATGGAATTACAGACAGAATCATCAAACTACTTCCTCGAAAGGCTATTGTGCACCTGGTTAACATAGCCAATGCAATACTGAGGATACAACACTTCCCTACTGCATGGAAAACAGCCGACATCATACCAATAAAAAAGCCAGGAAACAGTCCACAACTCCCACAAAACTACCGTCCAAAAAGCCTGCTTTCCAACCTAGGAAAGATTGCTGAAAAAATCATCCTCTCAAGACTACAAGAAAAATTAGATCAGTTAGGAATAATTCCAAACGAACAATTTGGCTTCCGCCGTGTACACAGCACAGTGCAACAAATACACCGACTAGTGGAGCATATCACTCAATGATACAACTGGAACCTTCACACAGCTGCAGTCTTTCTGGATATTGGCAAGGCCTTTGTCAAGGTATGGCATCAAGGATTACTCTACAAACTCATTCCGGCCAACATTCCAACAAACCTTACCCGTCTAATAAAATCATACTTCACTGACAGATCCATGCAGATAAAAATAAATGGCACCATCTCAACTAGGCGCCAAATCCTGGCAGGAGTACCACAGGGATCCCTGTTGGCTCCTTTACTTTTCACAATCTACGTGGCTGACATTCCACAGCACCTGAGGAATACCATCACAGCCCTATATGCTGATGACACAGCTATAATGACAAGATCTCTCCGCCCACACCTGGCGATCAGTCGTCTCCAGGACACCATTACAAAGCTAGAGAAATGGTTCTCGGACTGGAGGATACAAGTAAACCAGATCAAAAGCTCAGCTATACTATTCACCAGACGCAAAGCCTTCATCCAAGATGACATTCAACTCCTCGGAAAAAAGATACCATGGCAGCCAGAAACCAAATACCTTGGAGTACAGCTAGACAAAAAGCTACATTTCAACAACCACATCAAGCTCATAGGTACAAAGACATCCAGAACCATAGCCCAACTCTATCCCCTGACCAACCACAACAGCAAATTGGATACACGCAACAAGCTGCTACTATATCAGATGGTAATACGACCAGTAATCACATATGCATACCCAGCATGGAGTCACACATCCAAATCTAACATCCTGAAACTACAGAGGATACAGAACAAATGCCTGCGGATGATCTTAGACTCCCCATGGTTCGTCAGAAACACGCAGATCCACAGAGAAACCGGAACCCCAAACATCCGTTCTCTCACAGATCCATTTCGTTAAAGTTCTTCAGCAAGGCACACTCTCATCTCAACCCACTAATCAGACAAGCTTCCAGTTATAGTGAACATGACTATTACAAACATAAAAGACCCAAGGCAATCCTGCTCTCAGCAGAACAGAGCTAACTCTATAGTTCACAAAGTGCGAGCATAAGGCTCACAACCCCCACCCCCCATCAAGCTTCTCGACACAGAAAAAGGGGAAAACAAGAAGCATTTTATGCTTCTTGTTTCTCCCAGCAAGCCAGTAACGTTGTTGTTGTTGTTGTTAGATAAGAGAAAGGAGTGACCGTGAGATGCAGTGATTAATAGCCTTGGAGGATAATGGATGGCAATGTTGTAGCCAATGAAGTTCTAACTGAGGCTCGGCTGTTGCTGTTACCCTCCTGCCATGATCAGAGCTTTAATAGCTCAATAACACCTTATCCCTACATTGTCCTCTACAGATAACGGGGAAGATGAAAAGCATTCTTGCTTCGCCCCTTTAAGCCAGTCCTTATAAGGACTATAAGATAAGAGAAAGAGATCTATCTCCATCCTGGAAGGGTAATGGATGGCAATACTATAGCCAATGAAGTTTTAACTGAGGCTCGGCTATTGCTGTTACCCTCCTGCCATAATCAGAGCTTTATTTATATAGCCTTTAGCTAAGAGATGCATTTGACATCGAAAAGCGCCAGTTTTATTTAACGATTGAAATAAATGGAAAACCAACTACTTCCACACCGTATAGAAATATCTGTCCTTAAAAATTTAGTTTATAATATTTTGTTCAAGTCGTTATAAATCAGTACGTTTTGCGAAATAATCTAAGCAGAGCTGTATCATTTCCAACCTTAAGCTTTCAAGACTGTTCCCTGGTGGATCTTTAACGATGGCAAATAGTTGTTATCCTCTCGAGCTAGACAAAATGATTTCTTTTTCATGAGAAAAATCTTAATCACGAACTTGGGTTGTGTGATATTCAACGCTGACCACTGTTGCTATCTTTAGTGTGTGTGTGGCACTTTTAAAATAATTGGTTTTGAGTCTCAAGAGGGCAAACGTTTTACACGAAAGTGTGGGCTATAAAATGCGACTCCTCGGAATTATGAATGTTAAATGACTCCAGGTTATATTGCTACGTGCGTGTTTTATGCGCGGTTTCTCTAATCCCTCGGATCAGTTTTTAAACGAAAATGTTTTCGGGTTTGTTTACAAGGGATGTCGACGTCAATGATTTATTTTTGTTAAGTTGGCAACGTGAAGCGTATAGGTTGTCCCATGCGGCGAAAATCTTCTCGCATACGGCACTTCGCCGCCGTCTGTGCTAATACTTAAAATACTCTCCATCTAAAATTGACGAACATTACCGTTTGTTAATAAAACTGTGACTATTATGAAGTATTTAAAAATTGAATTTTTACTGGATGAAAATTAATTATTTAAAGGGGAGTTGCAATGAGATTTCAGGCAATTGATTAAGAACATTTCGAGTTTGGTGCGAAATATTTGTATTACTTCGTGAATAAATAAGCTTCGGCAAAAAACCTTAAAAAAGAGAGAATCGGTAAAAGACGAACAAAGAGCCCACTCTTAAGAGATGCATCTTTATTCGGGCAATACTTACGAGAAAGGAAGATAGAGGTGTAAAGAGAAAAATCAGCTTTCTGCTCATTTGCAAATCACACTTACTATGCTAATCTTCGGCGCAATCTTCACGCGCAATTTCATTAAAATCTCACGCACTTTTTTTTTTTTTTTTTTAATACCCCAAAAGAAAGGTGAGTGAAGATCAATGTTGTGTTCGGGTTCTAATTTGCAGTCTTCATTTACGTCACTTATTAATAGCAAGAGGACTAAAGCATCTCTCATTCTAGAATCAATTTCATGGGAAGATTCAATTTCTTCCTCTTCATGATAACAATCCTTTATTTATTTAGCAGATCCCGTCTTCAGAAGAACAAAAACAGCTGAGAGTCGATGATGTGACCATTAGCAGCAAGGGTGATTAAAAATTGACAACCATGTACAGAGTAGAAGCACGTGATGATGGGTTGTAATTACATAGCGCTGTATTAAATGATTAAACATCCAAAGATATCTTTATCCGAAACTTGATTAGTATTGATTTAATGGTTTTAAGAGATATGTTAAGAGGAAATCTAACACGCCCTTTCTAACGAAGAAAATCTTGGAGCATTTATTTAAAGACAGAAAAAAAAAAAAATTCTGCAGACTTGAATAATGTTAGCAGTTCCTGGAATCGCACGAGGAACTGCAGTGTTTCCAGGAATTTGACGTGAGCTCTGAATCATTAATGCCAATCTCAACGCAACTGCAGCTCGGAATCGGGTGGTTTGTGCCATTAAAGATATGGGAAATCGTAGAATGATGTCAGCTGAAAAAGGTGGTTGCGCTGTCTTCGAGACTTCACTCGAGCAGGTATTAAGTTACGCGGTGTAGTTAATTAAAAGATAGCGGCAGAGGATAGAACGGACATTAATCTGAAATAGATCAGAAAATTCTTAGTTTTAAGACTATTGTATTTGATCTCGTAAATCATGACGCCAATAACAGATCAACGTCTTCATTGAGTAGTGTAGCTGTTACATCAAATATATTCCCGCTCATCACAGTTCCCGATAATTATTCTTGGCGTAAGTTATACGCTAACACAGAACCATTCTGGAAGTAAAAAGGTAGCCATCACACCATTCAGCTACAGATGGCTCAACCTGATCACACAGTTTGTTGTTGACTACGTCAGATCGCTGCAAGTAATTAGAGATGTGCATCAGGTGTTATAACACTACACAATTTATTTTTGCTAAACAAATAGTGTTTTTTCTCTCTCTCACACAGAAGAAAAGTTAACTGGGCAGTTTGGAACTCCAGAAGAAAGAAAAGAGACATGAACCTGAGAAAAGGGAAGAAAAATCTAATCTTTAACGTCAGTAAAATTAAAGATTAGATTTCTGTTATTAACTCCGGTAAAGTTAATGACAGGAATATTTACAATTATAAACGATTTACAAAAGCTTCATTATAATTATGGAATTAGAAGCGATGCACTATTCGAAATCCCTACTTGATATTCAGAAGATGAATGTATGGATGTGGTTGGTTAGAATTATAACCAGACCAAGAATGCTTCGATGTATATTATGTCATGTTTTTTTTTTTTTTTGCCAGATTTTTGTTAGGAGAAAAATACCCCGGTATGAACATAGATCTTCTCATAACCGAATGGACAAAAACATCCCCAATGCGACTATGTAATAGACGCTAGGAATATAAAAGCAAAATCAATTTGAAATTTGTTGCAAATACTCGAACTGCACAGGTGCTAAAAATGCGAAATACTTTTCGTATGTTCCTAACATTAAGAAATGGTGGATAAGGCACAAATCATACCTAATATTATAATTTTTTTTTGTATGTTCAATGCCGTTTGAATATTTGTTTCTCTTTATATGAAACTTAATTTTTGAAATCTACATTTCAAAAATTAAGATTTTGAAATCTTAATTTTTGAAAGCTACATGAAATAAACACTCCACCTACCCATAAAATGAGTTTTAGGAACAAGGCATCTTGCAAATTAACATCAATCTTTCTCCTAACTCAATTACGACCTCCGAAATTGTGTTAACGATGCAGACACTTTGGACATTCTGGACCAACCTCAGCGGCAAAGATGTCTACATAATTCCTTAAAACTGTTGAAAGAATTTTATGGTTGACCTTTCCATTATCCAGTTAGTGGTGCCACTTATATGTGGAATTTTTATCGTGTACTTACATTCATAGAGTACCAACTGTTTTTTTTTTTTTTTGTTGAACTTTCAGCCAAAAAACTGCTATTTACCCACATATTAAAGAATCCATTCATTCACAGGTAATGCTACTAACTTTACACTAAATTTATTTTCGTTCTCACTTTAGACTTAAAAAATCTCAACTTTTTATTTTTAAATAACGAATTACATTCGCTTTTGTTTTTTCAGAGAAAAAGCTCATCGCTTTCAGAGTTTCCCCCCTTAAATAATACTTTAATATACACAACAAACTATGTCCCTATTTAATATCCACTTTACGAACAAAAAAACGAAGAAAAAAATTACTCATAATTCATTGTTAGAGATATTTCAACTGACAACAATGGCATTTTATCTCCACTAAGCACGTGTTGTAGTGCGTTTGATGAAAAATGAGATGAGTGAATATAGCTGTAAACGGAACAAAATGCTGACATTTCGTCAGTTAAAAAAAATCTGGTTTGAAAGAGCTTTTATGCGCTAATAAAAGTATTTAGTAGACTCTCAAACCAGGTTGTTTGGATTTCCGTTAAAATCTTCTGATACATGTTTTTCCTTTATTTTGTTACTTAAGACAACGACATCTTAAAGTCTATTTGAGTATTAGGGGATAATTACATAATTACGTTATAATGATGTTAGAAAAATGCTTCTCATAACTTAATGAATCGCAAACGATGCGATAATTAAGACTTACCAATTACGATAATTGCAGAGAAAACTCTGAACTGGTTATTGTAAGCCTATCGGGTAGTCATCAATGTACAAAGTAAAAAAATAAAAATAAAAAATTGAACTGTATTACATAATCAGTGTTTTGTGTACAAAACAAACTTATTTGAGAGATGCAAGAAGAAAAAAGCACGCGGAAGGTAAGACAGCATTACAGAACTTGAAACATCGCAAGTCTCCATCGTGACGGGAAACCAATTCTCATTAGAGTTCGCAGATGAGCACGCGCTACATAAACAGCTGCAGGTATTTATTGCGTCTTTGGCAGAATACGTAGACGGTGTCGCACTTGGCTCTTGTTATTCGTTCGTTTTTTCCACCTGCCCGACTCCCAGATATATGGCCGTACCGTGCAATATGACAGTAATGTGACACGCGCGATGAGGGCCACTGGGGTGAAAACCACCAAACCAGATGGGATCGCGGTTAAGGCGCGACATTGAGACGAACAACACACTGAAGGTTTGGTGTCACGCGGTACGATTTTGCTTTAGTTTGTTCTAAGGGTGCCTTTCCCACCATTTTGGATCGTAACTCAGATCTCTTCAACTGATGGGATTGTAACTCACATTTACTGTGTTGTTATTGCACAATAGATGTACTGCATTTCGTGGAAAATATAAAAATTAAATAAGTAAAAATGACAGCAAACTTAATAGTGAGCATAAAAAAAATTGCCTTCATTACAAGTTCCACCCAAGATGGTGACGTAAATTGTGATGTATTTTTCGCTGTGTTCTTCTGTAACAATTGGTTTTTATCAGTTCCAGTCACAAAAAAAAAAAAAAGAAATCCACACGAACCGAACATAATTCAAAATTTCAAACATGGACTTACAAGAATGCTGAAACATTTTTCTGTCTATTTTAATGGTAGAATTCAGAAAGAAAAGGGACTAAAACATGAACATAGGCAACAATACATTTGGTATGTTTGGATGAAATCCAAGTATTTCACGTATGTTTCTGTGCCATCACTGTTACGTCACTTCCTGTGCTGGTGAAAATGAAATAAATAAAAAAAACCGAATACTTGGTCGTTTAAGTAAGGAAAATAGCCTTGGGTTCCGACTCAATGTCCTTGATTCAGGCATCTTTATGTTAGTTTTTTTTTTTATGTTCCAAGATCCGTTACGTGGAATGCAGTTCTTATTTTGTCCAAGCGCATCTGATAACAAGAAAAAAAAGATTATTTTAGAGAAAGTATAACAAAAAAATGTTAACAATTAGCGTAACTAACAAATACGTTTTCCGCTCTCATTTCTGTTTATGACAGTTTTTGAAATTTCTTTTAAGTACGCATCGAAGTTTTATGAGCCACAATTAAGTATCAAAGACGTCTTTTAAAAAGAGTCTTTCACTTCCTTATTAGCAAGTCTCCAGGGGAATTAACAAACAACTGTTTTCGTAATTGTATCATTGACCTTTCCAACACAAATTAACCGAAAGGAAAATGAACGGATTCTTTGTTTTAATGACGACATCATTCAAGCTCGTTCCCAATTCGCTGCAGAGGGCTGTTAAGTGCGTGCGGCGTTTGCAGATGAAACCGAGGGGATGGAAAACATTGCATTTCCAAAGTATTATTGGCTCGGGTAAACAACCTCGGGAGGAAACAAACAAAGGAATCAGAATCTCGTGTGGAAACGAGCTCTTCAAATGAACTCAATGGAGGAAGAGTACTTTAAACATTTAACAGCTTGAAGGAATTACGTTTTTTGTTTTTTTTTAAGTTCGTTGAAGGGGATTTTAATTATTACCTTGTTTTCTGGATTATTTTTAGTGTTGTTATTCACAATCATGTTTAAAAAACTTTTTTTTTTATTGTAGTGTTATTCTTCTTTGAAAATGAAAAAAAATGCTTATGTTAGAGTGTACTAATCCACAGTTTAGTTTTTAATCTTATATTTTGTTTTAAACTATCCTCTGGATGTTTAACAGGGAGAGGAGGAAAGGAAAACGCAGTCCTGCTTCTGGGCATGAGCAGTAAGGAATATGAAACCCGAGCAAAATGGCGGCAGCAGCAGAAAGCATAAAAATTAACGCACTGAAGACAAATGAAATTGTTTTTTTTATGTGTCGTTCCCACGTACGAAAGGTTTATTGTCAACCTATTGTGCATTTGTACCATGGGGTGGCTAAGTATTTTTTGTATTATTTATTTATTACAGTCTGGAAACCGTGCTCTAAAGACCAAACATAGAACGTTTTCAAACCACTTCAGGCCTCCAGGTGGTCTCAACACCAGGCGATGAAATTCATCTCCAACTTAAATACAATCACAAACATCCATGCCCACGACGGGATTCGAACCTGTTGGTTAGAGAGGGGAAATTACTGGTGATGGCGACTTTTTACTGAAAGCATTCCACATATCGAGTCATAGGATTGGCCGACCTTTAAAAGTCAGTGAAATGATTTCAATACTTAAACAGAACTCATCTAAATTGAACTTTGAGTTACCCGAATATCGAACTATGAAATGCGTAAAGTAGCCAAGATTCTTTATTCGAGTTAGTGCAAAAGGAAACTAATAGAGTAGAGCACCATACACAATTAACTTTGAAAACGAAGCCCTGTATTTCTGTTTGAAACCAAGGGGTACAAGTGTACTCAATCAGATATTTCAAGGAAGTTATCTCCGTCTTATATTCAGTGGTAGCAATTCTATGTAAGGCTTTTCATACCTGGAGTTGTGAATCGAGTAAATACTAACCACACTCGAAATAGTTCTTCTGAGTAAATCGACTGTTCGATTTTTTAAAATAATCTTGAACTGTGAAAGATTATTTTCCAATCTCTCTCTCTCTCTCTCTCTTTGTATCAACGGTGTTGTATATTTTGGGAATTAAATCTGCACAATATATTTTTAAGTTAATTCTACATATCAGTAATAGTAAAATACCAAGCAAACTGTTCTGTAATGGCGGAAGACGACGTAGTTTATCGCTTGCGCCTATAAGTAACGAACTGTAGTCTGAGGAAGAGTGTCAACTAAAATAAATAAATAACAGCACGTGCCAATTTGCCTTATAATAATTCCATTACCCTAGAGATGGTAGTCTACAGCCATGACAAAGTTTCTTTCTGTAACATGCGGAGCCACTTTGAAGGTTTTTTTCGAGATACGTTGTGCAAGTTCCAGGAAGTTGAATATCGATCTCAGGGTTGATGAGATGAGGTAAACAGAAGAAGGTAAAATAACATCTGTTGGCTTACGAAGACCGTAATGCATACTAAAATATATACTAAAAGACGTGTTCTGCAGTTATTTTATTTTCTTTATTTACTTTTTTTGATGCAAGTCAAAAGCATTTCGTGACATTTCGATCGAATGGCTACATTCAGAAGCAAAAAGAAACAAAAACGGCGACGTGTAAAAAAGACGAGCACAGACATGATTCGGTTCGAAGACGAAAAGTCAACAGCAAGTGCGAAGATTCACTTTGCGATGTGGAAAGAAACCTTTTAAGCAGATCTTCCCCAAATTGCTTCAAACATTTCCAGACAGAATTGGAATAAAAAAATTCCAGCAGTTGAAAGATGGACCGTCTGGGTTCATCATGAACTTTCGGAACCGCAATCAACAGTGGAGAAATGATGATGTGTTTTCGGCCTGAAGTAGTGCAAGCAGCCTACAATAAGATACAGAGACAATGTTCGTAATGCAACTTTAATTTTCTTGAGACATTTTCTCAACTTCATTGCAATGAAAGATTACTCTTGAGATTAGCGGAAGTATTTATGTGGAAAGACCAGCGAATGAGGAAATGCAGCAGCGCCCTCTTTCTCTCTCACTTTTTTATTTTCCTTAAACCACTATAGTAGTGGATGTAACTGAAAGCTGTTTGTTATCCACATTTGGTTGTAAGATCCAAGTGTGAATCCCGTCCAGGCTGTTTAGTTCCAGCAAGAATCTTTTGCAGGGGTCTTCGCAGAAGGTGGATTAGCCGATCTCATACGAAAGTGAGAGGTTTCCCCCTCTTGGAAACTTAAGTTTTTTACCCTGCAAAACAGGAAAGGTGGGAAGAAAAAACGCACACAAATTAACGGAACTAATAAGCAGCCCTCGAGTCTTAATTGCTTCAGCCATAATGCCAATAAAACAAACCAAATCCAACTGATCTTCAAAAAGTAATCGAAACACGAACCACATTCCAAATTAAAATAAGAATGAAAATGAAGACTCTCCTTGAAGAGGAAAATGAGATCCACAACTACATCAAAATGCTCTTTTTGTTTCTTTTTTTTAAAAAAAAAAACTGTTATTTTGAAACAACGTTTTCCACATTGATGAAATCAAAACGTACCTTGTGTCCATAGATGTTGATTCAAATGAAGTAGAATTAAATATGGTTGTTTAGTTCACATCAGACAGACACTAAAAAGTTAATTTTTTTCCTTTTCCTTTTGAAATTATGTTAGGTTTTACGATAGTTTTAAATAAAGAAAAATCTATAAAAACAACATGACTTATTTGTTTCCAGTTTTGCTTTATATTATTCGGTTACATTTTAACAGAGCTTTGTAATAGTTTTCGTAAATGAATCAAATTTCACCTGTAACAAAAAATACGATATCTTAGAAAAATAAAATAAACGCATTCTTCTAAAATACTTTTCCATGGTAAAAAAAAAAAAAAAAAAAATGGTTGACGTTCCAGTAAAATGTAGCTTGGACTGCATAGGGTTAACCTGCGTTTCCTTATTTTTTTTTTTTTTATTTCATTTGTTTTTAATTCAATAAATGTAAAGGAATCTGGTATTATTTGGTTCGGTTCTGTACATAAGTATTCTTATGAAAATGTATTTATTTTCATTGCGCATATAATTTCGATAACGGTTCATGATAACTTGCTGACTAATAGAGGGCTCTGTGGAACGAACTTTGGCCTTTTAAGGAAAAAAAAAACCTTCCCATACATATATAGGAGAGTTATTTTTTGATATGTAAGAAACGCTATGGAAGAATAGCAGAATTATATTCTTATTAAGAATTAGTGCGAAGCAAAAGAAATAAACTCAACACAAATAGCAATCCAAAGAGTGTTGCTTAAGTTTCTTATTTCCGACTTATTTCTCATTTGCAAAAAACAAAAATAAAATAAAAACTCAGTACGCTGATAATATTACGGAGTATCAGTTCCCACAGGTATCATTTCTTTCTGTTCTGGACCATAAACCTGCTTCCAATATGATTATGAGAAGTATAAAGAAGTCCTTTGCTTCAAAGCGCCCACGCAATTGTGACGTCACAATTCCCTTCCTGATATTGAGAACACAGGCCTGCTAAATATAAGGAGGGAGTCCAAATAAATAATTCACTCCGAGAGAAATTGCACGCGTCATCCTTCGGAAACTCGGGGAAAACACCCACGTGTTTTCCCCGAGTCCAGTGCAGTTCATGAGGCTTAGTTCTGTGGTCAAAGGATTAAAATCATTTCGGTTTAAGTAGCTTGTGTTAATTCAAACTGATGCCACACAAATTCCCATAATGCTTATTGAGGTTGTTAGCGAAATAGTTCGGTACTTGACAAGAATTACCTGCATTATCATAAGTGTATAATCGATTATTGCCTATTAAATTAATTTAAAGGATGATTAGAAAAGTTGCTCCTAAGAGGATTTGCATAATTCAGCAGGTGCTAATTCGAGGTACTTCTCTTGCGTGATCATTTCTTTAACATCTCATTTTTTGTTGCAAAAACAAAAAGCACATCAAAACAGTCGAGAAATTCTATCATTGTCGTTAATTGCGTGTTGTTCCATTAATAGAAAAATAACTACGAAAAAATAAGCACAGTTTGTGTGAAATGTGCAACATAGGACTGTCACAGGCGAAGAAAATTTTGCCGTTAGTTGCAGGAGTTGCTGTTTGTGGCAAAGAATTTGCGTCACAGGAGAGATTGATAGTGAAACAGTGCGTTCGAGATCGTTAATACAGTTCGTAAGGCAAGTTGAATTCTTATGTTTAGAAATCACTTTAGAATCTTCTTTTCCCACTGTGTAAAGTAATTTGAAATCGAAATCAAAACTTCGAATTTATCAAATTCAAAATAATGGATTTTGGAATGTATCACAGTTCACTGTACTCAACACCTCTCATTTCATTTTCTCCGTAAAGCAAGAGAGACGACCGTTAGGAATAAGATCCACTGGAACATTACTTCAGTTAAGCATCATTATTTCTGAAAAGGATGACAATGCTGAGTGACTTTTCTTACTGCCCAATTTATTTATTGGCTAAAAAACATGTGATATTTAGATTTTCTTTATTGCTAAATTAGTTTATTATTGCATTCTTAATAAGTTTATAAAAATATTATGGCTGTGGAACTGCTTGTGTGCTTCGAGGCTGGTTAGTCTTGTTGTATGGGAAGGACTAGAGTTACGAATCCTCAGAGATCGGATAACACATCAAAAAAAAAAAAAGGATTCGAATCGTCCAATGGAGGGCCGCTACTGACTGCAGTACAATATTGAGCAGTAATAGCATTCTTCGTGTGTGTGTGTGTGTGTGTGCGCGCGCGCGCATATTTGTATCAAATGATGTTTTTTTTTTTTTTTTAATTTCTATTGCCCAAAGCTGAAGCCTGATTTGGTGAGCCTCGTTTCGCATGGTACAGAATTGAGACTCATTCTATCATTTTTTGGTAAAATCGGTCTATGAAGATTAATTTGCATCTTCAGGTCAGTATATATGGTATGTCGATGCCAATTTTTTTATTACACTGCAGAATTGTCTTCTTTATTAACCTTTAGATTAAGTTCGTCGATGGATCTAAACAATACTGGAGGAAATAATTCCTCAGAAGGTAGAGGATATTGCAAATCCATCTTTATTTCTTAGCCAACTAATTGAATTTGAAACATGAAAGTTTCAACATTGACCAAAAAGCTTATGAAAATGCAGCTTTTGCATTGGAGCAGGCATTGCACCGCTTAGATACTAACCCAAACCAGGAGCCACGGTCTATGAAACTAATGAAAATTACTAACAAAAGGTCTGAGTGTGTCTAAACAGTGCAGTGCTTACTCCGATACAAAGGGGAAGCTCGTGAGGTTTATACGTGTTGAATTTCATGTGAACCGATGAAACCACTAAACCTTTAAGCAAATGAAAATCTATTCTGAACATCTTAAGCTTTTGTTTTTCCTAAGAAATATTTCAAATAGATTTCTGTAATCGATTATACATTTATTCTGCTAACGTATTTCGAAAGTTTCCATGCTCATTACCATTAGTCTCTTATTACTGGATGAGGAGGAACTGAAAGTAGTGCGTTATGAGGAAATTAATATGCTACCACAAATGTCACGAGTTCATGGAATGGGCGATGCATACACCTGAGGTCCAAGAAGAACCTCAGGTGTATTCACCACATAACTTTGAATAGTCGTTCGGTTTCATGCAGGCATGAGAAGAAATATTTGGTACATTCTGAAATAAAAAGTCAAGAAAGGGGGGGGGGAGTAATATAACCGGAAATGAATTTTTTCCCGAAATTCCCTTCTCCTTTATAGAATGTTGCAAGTCTTCCGTGCAATGAAATAGAAACTACACTTCTGTACATTAAATCTTAAATGGTTTGACGAAAAAAGTTCAATATCCTTAAGCCAGGTTAAGAAAAAGAAGACAAAAAATCCGATAGAACAATTTATCTCCAGGTTATATTGCAATACACACCAGAAAAAACGGGAAAAAAAACGTGGCCTCTTCAACATGAGTTATTTGACGAGTGTGAAAAAGACAAGAAAACACCTTCAAGGCTTAGTGTCAAACATTTCCTTTTTCCTACTCTTGGTTTGTCTCCGATGGCTGGTTTCTTTAGATAACAATGAAATACTGGAGACTGTCCATCTCTTTCTCTTGTTTGCTATTTCTGTGAAACCTTCCTGACTGCAGGCAACGTACTGTTGGTTCATGCTATTGTTCCAGTTCTCACCTCTGTCTCTCGTAACATTAAAAAAAAAAAAAAAAGACAAAAAGAAAGAAAATGCTAAGTTCACATTATCTTCAAGCTATTCTCAGCCATGCTGAAGGTCATCTTCTGAACGAAATACGGATGGTCGTTCACTACCAACGGTGATGGGAAGATTAAATTTTAATAACAAAACAGGAAATAGGAAGGAATGCGGTCCATAAACGAATATGCAGAGTTTACGGGTGCATCTTAATTGTATTACTGAGAAACATCTTACAATATTCTTCTTACACCCAGTTATCCACAGAAGAGGTTGGAATTTAGGAAATGACTTTCCTAATAGAATCTCCGTAGTTCAGTCGACTTGGATTTGATTTCCGTCCAGAACCATTTACGAGAACTTTTCATCTGAAGGTGAGTTAGCCGGTCTCATACGGAAGTGGCAGGTTTTTCCCTGGAAACTCGGTGGTTTCATCTCTCAAAACAACAAACCAGCTGAAGAACACATATACAGACACAAGAGACAACCACGGGAATAAAAATTAACCACTTTATTCCTTCGAATTGTGTTTTTGAAAGCCTGCGTGGCGAGGTGTTGGTACATGTAAGCCTAATAATGTACTAACACGTTTGCTGTTGCCAAAACTCGTTGGTTGGTTAGCGGAATTTATTTGGCGGGCAACAACTCAGATCACACACAGATTCAGAAATGTAATCAAAATGCTTTGAATTCGTCTATGAAATGAACAGAAATTTTTTTGTCGTTGTGATTACATTTAACTGTTTCCATGGTTTCTGTTGCAAGCCTTCTTTACTAGGAGTCTCTAATTTTTCGTATTTCTTCTTTATTATCGCTTTAAATGCTTCGAATGTATTTAACTCATAGCATCGAGCCCGACGTGGTTTCCAAGACATCCTACCGTTTATTTTTCGAAACAGCTTCTCAATTAACGCGTTTGCAATTTGAGCGCAAAAAGTCATTCGTCCACAATTATTCGTATTTTTGCGATGAAATTGCGTATTCGATCTGACAGCGACTGAACATTAATTCGTCTTATCTAATCTTTAGTTTCCGTCATTTCGTACATGGAACAAACTGACATCGCTTTCTTCTCCGCTAGGGGGCACTGATTAAGTTCTTTTCGTAACAAGAAAATGAAACAAAGAACGTTATAGCTACTTAAAGTGCTATGTTTAATTAAACACTAATAAACCATTAATATTAATTAGTAATCTCTTATACTAATTAATAATTAATTAGCGTTGTTTATAATCACTTGTGGATCTTGTTACGGAAATTGAATTTTGTGGGTTCTTACAGCAAACTCAATTACGAAGTTTCTATTCAGAGATTGGAATGTTTTCTAACTTTGTTTTTTCCAAATTAACTGGACAAAAGATAACTATACAAGTGGCCAGAAGTCAGTGTACACTTTCTAGATTTGTAACGTCGCTTATTTTATTATTTCCCCCCAAACTATTATCTGGAAAAGAATCCACGTGAAAAATGAGCAATGCAATATTAGGCACGCGAGAAAGTAGCACGTGTAACACAACTAGGTAGTCTCAATTGTTTAAATCAGTGATTTTCAACCTTTTTTCATAACACGGCACACCTAGACTAATTATTAAAATTCTGTGGCACACTAAAACTATATTCTTTTAATTTTTTTTGATGATCTGGCAAAAATAGGCATAATTCTGATTGATTTACACACACAAGAAGATGGAAGAACAGATACTAATAAATAAATGCGCAAATTACAACATTATTTTTTTGAATTAATTTGTTTTCATAAATCTCGCGGCACACCGATTGAAAATCGCTGGTTTAAATGATTGATATTTTAACTGATCAACTAAAGATGCAAAACAATTATAATTTCAGTAATTAGAATCAATTTTTTCCCTCGAAAGTTTATTGCATCAACTTTTTCGTTTGGTGTTTCATTGATGTTTAATTGAAATGCAGTCGACGTCGCCCATTTTATTTCTCGTATTTCCATTAAATAGTCCGAAACACCTGCCGAAAAGTTTTTTTTTTTCTTTTAATATTATTAATCGGAAGCTACACACATTTCAAATGTTCGCTTACAATTAATAACGACCCAGCAGGAAACACGAAAATAGTCTTAGAGAACACTAAAACGGTTTCCCTCTTCTGCAGTGGTCAATTAAAGCAAGGAGTTTAAATGGCGTGTAACGGGATACGGCAATGAGTGCGCGACTTTCTCAGGAAGCCCTTTCAAAAACTGATTAATAACAGGAAAAGGCTTGCTTAATTAACTGCTGTACGAACAATTTCCCCGGACCTAAATGACATCTTAATCATTTGTTCTTGTGTTTGGAGTACGTGCTCGAAATTCAAATAATCACCTCGGAGTGGGTTTAATCACTGGGGGATTATTTGATGAACAAAGAAAGAAATCCCCTTGTGATTTATTGCTTCGTGGTGGAAGTGGCTTTGCTTATTCGCGTTCGTTTAATTCGTCTTCAACCAGCTACCATAAAACCTGGGGTATGATCACACACACACACACACCGGTTATTTCTGTTTGGATAAAGTACGTTTTTAATATGCTTAATGTCACAAACTTGAATTCGACATGAATTTAAAAATCAGTTACTTCCCGATACTTCTAAGTGCACTGATGTTATTATTAACAAAGTCCTACAGAATAAGACTTATCAAAAGTGATTTTAAAAAAAAATCATGGCCTATATTAATTTCATAATGACCCTTAAGAAAAAAAGCATCTGCCTAACGGTATCAAATGATAAAAGAATGGAAATATTCACTATTTAAAAGGGAAAAATCTGCCTTAATTTACTAATGTAAATTATTACAGCTGTATAATAAACATTAAATTATAAAATGCGCTGTAGATTTACTAATAAACTTTCGTGGGTAGAAACCACATAAAAAAGGGTATAATTTTAATATTATGTTGTACTTTTGACGGAGCAAATTAATTATCAGTTAACAAAAATATTAATCGTAATAAATTTGTACCAAGTAAAATAAACTAAGTATTTTAGTTAATAATAATACTAATCAATAATAATTAAAGTAATAAATAAACCGAAATAAAGATAAGTAAAATAAAATAATGATAAAATAAAGAAATTATTATTGATAATCTTTGACTAATATATCGTAAGCCATCTTTGATTAAGTTTCGTAATTATTAATTAAATAGAAATCATAGTTACATTCATAAAAAGGAATAATCTTTTAAATCTAAATCATTTAGAAAATGGGCTATACATACAACACTTTAGGGCTCAACTTTGTAAAAAGAATACGTTGGAATGTCACTCAAGATTAGATTATTGTGAATATTTCTAAAATTAATTAAAAAATTATTTTGAATTAAAAAACCTGCACTTAACCAAAATGCCTTAGGGAATCAATTTTTTTAAAAACTATCGCTTGTATTAAAAACCCCGTTTTCTTCAAGAAAAAACCATCACGATTCCCTCCTCCTTACAGATCGTCAACTCCCTCCCCCACCTCATATCACAAGTGACGTGTCTCAGAAAATAATCTTTCTCCTCTTCCCTTTTTCATGTTTTTTTAATTATAAAACTCCGTTTGAAATTTCAAAATTTTCGGCATGAAGGTGTTTCACTCGGGATCTCAGTTCCGTCAACTGTTAAGTATAGTATATCAGGTGATACCGAACGAGGAAGTAAGTCGTTCATTATCAGTAAACTTGTGAATTAGGACAATAAAAAGGCTTATCGTGTTTTCTTGCCACTTAACAGCCACGGAGAATAACCATTTACTGTGAACATTCAAAAGTGTGCAGTTAAATTTGCGAACAGAAGAATAAATGGGAGTATTTATGGACATCTCGTGCGTGGGATAAAAAGAAAGTAGATGGATGTGTGTAGAGGGAGTGATAGTGGCAAAACTACCGACTTTCTATTTTCATCGTTTAGTTGTTCTGCACAACGGTAACGGTGCGCAGTCGAGCGGAAGACGCGACATATGTTCAAACATCGGCATTTCAGAAAATGTCCATTTGTATGGGCTTTTCCATTGGAAGGCAAGTGAACGATCTTAAAACGAATGTGGCAGAGGTTTTTTCTTCCTGAACACACTGTTTATTATTATCCGTGCAGCAATTTAAAAAAAAAAAAAAAAACGTAGCCAGAGGTTGTTCCTTCCGATTTAATTTGAAGTAAATAGTTCAAACTGTTATTTATTGAATTTTCTATTATAAAATATAATATTTAGTAAAAAAAAAAAACTCCCTTATTTATAAACGAAAAAGATGACTGGGCGCTTTTCATAATGCCCAAAGTCTCACAGTTGGCGAATGCCTAGTATGAGGGGCCTTGCTCTCCCTATCATAAAATCTCACACTTCCATGATGGCAATCAAAATAACAGTTCTGATTATATGAATGAAATTTTTCAAAAGTATAAAAGTTTAAAAAAGGAATCTTCACTAAAATAATTAAACGGCAACAATGTTTAGTATATATAACATAAATCTGGTCCCCGTTTGTCAATTCACCAGGATTACAGATCCTCACCAGAAAGACGAGTTTGGGTGTGAAAGACCAGAACTATTGTTTTCAAAATCAAACCAAGCAGTTCGCTTTAAATCGCTTTCCACCACCAAGGTAGGTATTTTATCAAGAATAATGCGTCTGTTGTTCCTTCAGAAGCCATTAGTGGAAAATCAAGTAATACCAAATCCGCTTCACGAGAGCTCTCAATGTGCCTCAGCTTACAAACTAAGCCTAACCTGTTACATTATTTAGTGGTATTTGCTTTACTGCTATGGCGAGGATGGTGTGAATGACTCGCCACTCTCCGACCACCCCACCCCGCCTTTCTCGATCACCGGTGAGCCGATGGAACTCAAGCACAATAACGTATCACGTGACTCGGACAGCGTCTCTCACACTAATATCCTTTCTCATAAAAGTATAATCACACGGTCTTTGTGTCCTCGGGTTAGCTTTATTACGCGAGCTCCCTGGGGGATACTTACGGAGAAAAACAAGAGGTTGGTCTATTGGACGTCGTCTTTAACAAGGTGGGATGCAGGGTTGGTTTCTGCCATGCCATTCTTCACTTGTTTCTAAGATAATAGCATTCGTTTCCTAAGAGATAACACAACAGCTACATTATCCTGAAATGTGCGTTGATAATTTTTATTTCAGCTCATTCTTAGGTATAAAAATAGGCTGAAATAAAAATTTGCGGAGCTTACTCTCATGAATTCTACTTTACAAGTAATCCAAATTTGACACATTTGCTGGACAGGTTACTTATATTTCTGCTGGATGGCGGAAAGGGGAAAGACACACACACACACACACACACACACACGTGAATATTAGTAACGCCGTTTTCACAATTTATTCAGCGTTGTTCCTCTTTCCCAACTGTTTGAAGTCAATTCCACCACAAACTTCGTTGTTTCATATCAAATGTTAAAACCCAAAAGATAGGAAATGCTGTTTTCAGTACTTTATTCGTTTGAAAAATCGGAGCCTCCGTAGTTCAGTCGGTATAGATGAACTCCTTTGATCGGAAAAACCTGGATTCGATTCCCGTTTATGAATCGAGAAATTTTTATCGGGTCTCTTTTCGATTGAAGGTGAGTTAGATAGTCTCATACGATGGAAGTGGGCTATTCTCGGGCAAAAACAGGCAAACCGGCCCTTTACCACACATATCTACAGACAGAACACTTCGGGGTATGATGGCAACCTGCACTTGGTCCTGCCGAGGAAGTAGGAACTTCTGATCAATACTTCAATCTCGGATCCAAATGCCAATATTCGTATCTTGGATGCTTCCATTGGATAAATGAATGTGCTTGTGATGGAAAATTGAAAACCAGTTAGCCGGTATCATATGGTAGGAGAAAGAGTTTTTCACCAAAACCCGCGGGTTAATCCCTTAAAACAAACGATATCATTTGTGCTGTAACTGCAACCAAACCAAAAAGGTGGTCTCTACACACATAAACAAAACGATCTTAGCTATGCTAACTCATGGGAAATGGGACGTAAGGCCAAGAGGACTTGAAACTGTTCGTAGTTTCGGCGGAGTTCGCATCCCCCCCCCCCCTTATGTATCTACAGCTCTCTAAAGCAGTGGTTCTCAAACTTTTTGAAGTCGGGGCGTATTTGAAATCCTAATTATAGGCGCACTATATACAAATTTCTGAGAAATATGTTATAATAATTAAGTCAAATATTACAGAAAAAAATAATGCGATGAAAAATAAATAAAATGAAACATACCTTAAGTTTATTCATTCTTGTATTTATGAGAAACATGAGCCTGATTGTCCTAGCGATTGCTTCAATGTTTGGGCATATATTTGAAAGGCAAACTCTCATTTCCTCGTCAATACATTGAAGAGTTCCTCTCTTTTTACACTTAATTGTGGTGAGGGTAGAAAATCATAATTACATAAATATGATGCTGAAAATTGTAGTAAAATGTTTAAAGCTTTTTTAGATATTGGCACATATTCTTCTTTTATAGAAATCCAAAAGGCTTCAAGAGACAATTCCTTATGTTTAATCATCAATCCACGATCAGTGGATATAGCTGCCAGTTCTTCTTCTTCTGTTAATGTTAAACCGAAATTACTTGAAGTTTCCATAAATGGGTTTCTAATCCAATCGTATTGTTCAGTATTAAGTGATGGAAAATAAGAACTCAATTTTTCTTCTCAACTTTTTAAATGTTCAACTATTATTGGAAGTGTTTCATTTATGCAAGTGTTACTTACCAATGGAAACATTTCCAAATTATCTTCGACAGCTTTTCTTTTCGAAATCTGTAGTTTTCTCTCAAACGCTTTCATTTTGTGAGTGGATGTGAGAATATTTTCTTCTTTCCCTTACATGCTAGTATTCAAAATATTGAGCTGCTGAAATATATCGGCCAAATACTGTAACCTGGCAATCCAAAATTCGCACCGAAGGAGGTTACAAATAAGTTCTTGTCGTAGCTCGTGTACACGGGTAAGTACTTTCCCCGTTGACAGCCACCTCACCTCAGTGTGTAAAAGCAGCCGTCTGTGTTGTGAATCCATATCGATACAAAGCTTTTCGAATAAACGCGATTTGACAGGTCTTGTTTCAATGAAGTTTACCATCTGAACAAGTTGATCTAAAACTTCTCTTAATTTTTCTCCCAATGTTTTTGCCATCGAGGCCTCCCTATGGAGAAAGCAGTGAGTTACAATAACATTCTCATTTTGTTTTTTTTTACAAAAGATGTAAGGCCCTTAACACAGCTTACCATGGAAGGGGCTCCATCTGTACAAATGCCTACACACGACTTCCATGTTAGCTGCCATTTATCAAGGAAGCTATTCAAAATGTTAAAAACGTCCTCACCTTTTGTAGACACACTCAATTCTTTGCAAAAAAGAAACTGATTTACTATTTGATCTTCATTAATAAAACGGACGAATGCTAAGAGTTGCGCCTTGTTGGTAATGTCTGTTGACTCATCAACTTGCAATGCAAAATTTGAATACCGAAGTTTATTACTGCATACATTTTTCTCGATATCAGAAGACATTTCTATAATACGCCTGTGAACCGTATCGTTGGACAAAGGAATCTTGCTTATTTTCATTGCTGCTTCATTTCCTAGCATTGTCATGACCATTTTTTTTGCATGCAGGCAAAATAAGTGACTCACCTAAAGTATGATCTTTCATATTTTTTGCTATCAGTTCTGAGACTTGATAAGAAACGATTTGAGCTTTATCAGAAACAGTCATCATACTTTTCAAAGAATTTGCCGCTTTTGTTTGCTATTCAGACAATCTCTTGAAAAAAACTTACAGATTTATCTTGTAAATTAGAGTGTATAGTTTTAAAATGTTTACTCAATTTACTAGGAAGCAATGATTCATTTGCCATTTTACATCCACATACTAAACATAGCGGCAAAGGATGATCTTCACTTCCGGTCCAAGTGAAACCAAAGCTTAAATAACTTGCATTATATTTGCGAGTAGGCCGCGATTTTGCTTTCTTACTTGCACTTAACTTTTGCTCACTTCCAGAATCTGATTCTTCAATGTCACGCTTCTTTTTGAGAAATCTATCCATTTTATTTGGGTGTATTTATCTGAAAATAAGTAATATGCACATAACATCCGCTTCCAGCACTTTTAAAATAAGTAATATACACAACAAGAATAAACCATATTCTTGTTTTCTTTGCAAGAAAAACCGCATATCCGTAATGAAAAGGTAAAATAATATTTATTTTTATATCTGGACACATATTTCTCTGGAATACCACAGGGCGCACCCGGAAATCTTCTAGGGCGCACCCTTTGAGAACCACTGCTCTAAAGGTTTGTTTGTAAACTTATAGGATATTCGCAACGTCGGTAGGCTAAGCTTTTTTTTTTTTTTGTTATAAATTAAATTAGTTCCTTGCTGTCAAATAGGGGAAATGAAACGGAATTCGTCTGGGGTTGACAAAATTCTCTCAGTTTGAAGTTCGAGAAAATATTTAAGAGCAACTTTTATACATATAATCATGTTTTAGCTGATCCGAAACCTGCTCTCGAGACAAACACGGAACTTTTTCAGCCCCACCTTTTAAGCCTTGGGAGGGATTTTTGAATCGCTCCCAAGTCTACACTGAGAGTGGAATGCGTTCTCTTCTTGTTGCTGATTAGCAGTCAGCTGCTAGATTAAGAGCACTGACGCCATTTCCGTAGAACGCAATCGGACAACAATGTGAACTTATAGAAAAACGTCAAGGATCGAAATGTGAGTAAATAAGAAATTGAGAAGGAATGGCGGAGGAAGGAATCGGAAAATCACAGCAGGGCATGCCTAGTTGACGCAAAACAAAACAAGAGAACCCCCCCTCCCCCTAGTAGCTGAAGAAGAGGAATAAAAAGCACCAGCAGGCATTTAGTGATGCTGCCTTTTTAATGTTAGTGCGCCCATTTTTTTTTTTTTTTTTTGAAATCTAAATTAAGGCTTGATCTAAAGTTTTTCAATACTTCAATCGGTTCTTCCGATTAAATCTGCGTGTTGATTGTTTTCCCACACTACAAAGTAAAAAGGGATTTAAATCGAATAGTTTCTTTTCCCCTAAGAACAAATTACAAACAAAAAAAATACCCAAAGAATTTCCTCTCTCGTATCACGTTTAATTAATCAGCCCACTTGACGAAAACGGTTTTAAATAGCGCACAATAAAGACGATCTTGAATAGCCGGAATTAGTCTTCCAAGGTTGAACTGCAGTCCTTTGTTTTCGAAGGTGTAGTTCCCTGCTGAGAGCTCAAATACGGGACGTCATCTGTGGTTGCCAAAACTACCACCCTATGACGTCACTCCGAGAAGTCATTAAGAACAAAATTTCAGAAGAAACAGTCCTAGATCTATAAATTTATTTTTAAATATATTAACTTGCTTCCCCAGGGAAGAAGCTTTAAAACATCCCTTCAGTCAGCGCCCTCTAGTTGTACTGTTACGTAAAACTTGGAAAGTTTTACGTAATAGTAGAGTAAGACTTCGTGGGTTTAAACCGTCTTCACCCCCACACTCATTCTCTCGTAAAATCGATAAGCTATAAAGTGAACGCAGATCACGAAGCATCTTCACACACACTTCACTGGCAAAGACATGCCAGGAGTGACACTTAAGTAAAATAATTCAATAGAAAGTGCAATGTGAATGCCTGTTCAAGGCTGAGGGTGTTCTTATACGAGCACCCGATGCTCAAAAGATCCTTTAGAGATAAGTCCGTCTCTAAATATAGATGTTTTAACGTTTCCTTTTTCATTGTAAGGCTTATTTAATTCTGAATTCCTCGCACTATTTTTTTTTTATTTATTTCTATTCTAACTTTAAATTAGTGTAGTAATTTACTTTTCAGAACAAGGGGAAAGTAGAAACTTGCTGTAAAAAAAAATAATAAAAAAAAAAAATATATATATATATATATAATAAAATAAACGAAAAGAAAATTAAAAAAAAATAAATCTTTCTTCTCCATTCAATTTTCTCGACTTCAATTCTTTCACGAGTATGAAGTTATTCAAAATTTTCGCGTTTTCTAAGCCATCCTAAATCTGGACTAGTTGTGAAAATTTATTCAACACTTTACAAATATTTTTCGAACAGTTATCGGTCGCGTTATGCGGTGCTTAAGGAGTCGGACTCATATGGATGTGACAATTTTTCATTATCCATGTATAACAATGGTATTTACGTATTACTGTGGATGGCAAAATCTGCAATAACAGATGAATAACATTCTCACGGATGGCAACTATGCTAATTTGTACACATTGGGGGAATCTTACAATCCAAGATTGAAACAAAAGATTAACTGACAATGTTGCTTTGTTTTTTCAATTCGTTGTTGGCTGACTTCACTATAAGCATATTCATGAAATTCTATCGAAGTATTGTTGAAGAACAATCAATTCAGAAACTATAACAGAAGAACATACCATTCATAAAGCAACAACAATGGTATTCTGCAAATTATGAGTAGAATGATACAAAATCATAATGCTCCAGTAGCAGATCAAATCTTCGAGACGTTGAAATTCAGTTAAAAGTGAAACCTTTGAGATAATGAACAAACATGTATGCAATGACGTCACTGTATATTACCTTATATAGTCATAGCGGTTTTGTTCTCTGACATATGTGCTCTAGTTAACTAGCCTTAATTAAACTGAAATTTTATTAACACTGAAGAAGTAGTGCAAGGTTATAGTAATACAGAGCCTTATCAACTTTACCTATAGAAGTTGCAACAAGGTGTTTTTATTTTTAATAAAAATCTCTGGAGGAGATATAGATATAATAATTTTTTTTATCCTAATATACAATATCCCCAAGTTAAAAAATGTATTACATCTATATCTCCTCCAGAGATTTCTATTAAAAATAAAAACACCTTGTTGCAACTTCTATAGGTAAAGTTGATAAGGCTCCGTATTACTATAGCCTTGGTATTTAGGGTCTAGCTACTCACTGAGGAGACCTCAAAAAAGGTTGAAACCTGTCTGGGTAGTGACCTCATCCATAATGCATTGCAGTATACATCTTCTAGTGAGATGTGCTTTACATTATGGGAAAATACTAAGAATAATGATCAGAGCGTCACCCACCTTTACAGTGAGTTGCCCTGGTGTTGTAACATCTTTAGACTTGAACTATGTTTCAGGCGCAAACTTAATTGTTTGCATACTTGGGATTAGGAGTTAAAATAACCAAGTTTATAAAATAACTTGGTTATCCTAATATACAATATCCCCAAGTTAAAACATTTATTACATATATATATATACACACACACACACACACACTATATATATATATATATATATATATATATATACACACACTCTAAAATATAAAATGATAGCTTTTTTTCGTAACGTTTTTGTGTCAAGTTATTTGAAACTCAGGGGCTACCCTGAGTGTAGAGTCTTCAAAATTCGAATCATCAGAATTCAAGGAGAATTGGCCTACCAGTCCGCAACTCGGGGGGGAGGGTTGGGCGTAGGCGTCAGTGGGCGGGGCCCTCTAGTATATATATAAAAAGAAAAAAAAATTCTTATTCCCAAATTTTTTTTCGATAAGCTTGGGAAAAAAAAAAAAAATTCCTGTTATTATTTGAAGTTGTTTCAGTATGATGTTGATGTGATTCCTGGCTAAAATTATTTGGTAAAAAAAAATAATAATAATAAAAAAATAAAAAATAAAAAGAAAGAAAGAAATGTCTTCATTCGTGGATTGAAGAAACTGAATATGCTCATGCACTTTAATTACTGCAGTGGATAAACAGCGCGCCGTATGCCTTCAAATTTTCCCACCCCTTTCTCCTACACAAAAATTTCCATAATTCCAAACAGAGAACGAATTTCGCTTTGTCAGCAGAACTGATCAACTGTGTACCCCACACGCACGAAATAATACTAAAAATAAAAGAATTTCCTTTTGCTCAGCGTACCGAGAGACCGCTGTGTAATTATAACATACATTACAATTGAGACCAGAAAAAATCTTGAGGGTCACTTTAATTTCTAAGAGAGAAATGTGACAAACAGAAATGAGTGAAAATAGTAACAAATGAGTGACTCTGAAGAGAAGACGAATTAGAATATTGTTTTATTTATTTATTTTTGCCAATCAAACAGTATGCAAAATTAATTAAAATTACGATCAATGTGGGGGGGGGGCACAAAAATGGCATTGGAGAAACATTAAGTAAATTGCGACATTAATTCGCACATCACCTCCCACTTAATGTGCGCCGATCACAGTTGCACATAAGCCGTCTGTCAGAAGAACGACCAGTGTCCTTGGGTTGGAAAGATCCGGGTTCGATCGTTACTCGCGTCCCTATAGGAGGAGGATAACCTTTAAAGAACTTCCTCCTCAAAAATAAATAAATAAATAAATAAAATTAAAACAAATTGGGGACGACTTTAGCAACTTCATAAGAAGTTCTCCGGGTTTTCCCTTCCTGGAAGCATAGAATTTCTCCCATCCAAACAGAAGTAATTAACAGTCGCAAACACTCTGTTAACATCCTTAGATGCCTGAGTCTAATTCAAAGGGACATAACTTCCGTACCACAAAACACCGCAATCTGAGGTCACACTATTCTATTATACAAAGGATCGAACAGCATTTTTTTTTTACTTGGAAAGGGGTGGATAAAAATCGTAGTAAAACTGTCACTGACAACTGATTTGATTATACTGAGTTACCTATGCTGCTTTTTTTTTTAGTTTATTTCTGCGAAGAAAAAAAAAAACTATTGTAGTCCACTCGTCACTAATTTCCGACGTTCAGTCGAGCAAGTGCGTCAATGATGAGCAAAGATAGTCCCCTGGTAGTTGTATTGGTGTTGACAGACTTTGTGGTTGCCTTATTTTGTTTGGGGCCAGCAGCGAATAGAAACGTAGTTAATCCTCCACGAGACTAACCTCTACGCCCTAGAGAGAAACTGGTCACGATGGGAATCTCTAGAGAATGGACAAGACGCGTGTGGCCGAAAAGGGAAGGGTGGATGGTCTTTTAGGAAGGGGGAGAATCGTTCAAAGTAAATTAGGCTTTGACCTTTAAAGACTAGGAACACAGGTTGACTTAGAACGGATGAAAGTATCAATAATGAATGCTTGCAGACTTCAGAGAACGAATAAAAAATGTTTTTTTTATTACCAGAAAGTTCTTTCTAGAGCATTACCTGAAATGTTGAGTCGCTCTTTAACAGAAAGAGATAAATTTATGACCGGCAATGTGCGTAAAAAATTAACTTAAGTTTTACCTGTGAATAACAGAAGTTATCAAGCTCTAACAAACATCAAGTAAAGTGCTTACACAATCCCTTTATACAAGACTTGCCACATTATCCTCTTAACAAATAGCAAAGTAATCAATCTCACTGCGAAAACTGCCGGTGTTGGTGCTATTAATAGCAAACTTTGGTTTTTTAGAAGGCAGTTTCATTGTTAACCGCTCGAATACATATGACTGAATGGCTGTTGCTAAGTTACCAACAAGCAGTACGAGCATCAGTTGCTCCATTATTACAAGTGACAATGATGCTCTCACTTCTTCCAACAATGGGGAATGAATGCATTGTTGGGTGTGTGTTATTGTTAGAGGAGAGGACGCTGCCATTCACTATTATATGACTTTTCAACGGTTCTTATTTTCCCTGTTGTAATACGCGGCAGTCACATAATAAGCTCTTTCGCTCACACGCAAATAGCTATCTTATGTACCATAATTATCAACTGAAGCTGCAGTCTTCTTAATAGCTAATTTTCTGAAATATTATCTGAAGGATTAGCACGTGTACGTTGTTATGAATTAATGCAGTTGCTAATTTTCTTCCTTAGCGATTAACTCGGTGGCGCGAGAGTTGAATATTAGCTCGAAGAAAAGGGAAAACGCTAGTGAAGAATGTCACATCGCATGTAGCTCTGACATTTGAGATTGATTACAGCAGGGACTTTCCTCATCGCAGAACCTTTTCCGTTACATCAACGTTTGGAATCTTAATATGCATTTTACAGAAATGAAGCGACACAGCTGGGATGGGATGAAAGGGAAAACAGAACTATTTCACGGTACGTTGAATACATTTAAAAATATATATGAAGACAGTGTGGGGATAAATTCACTTTCGGTGAACTCATTATCGTATTATTATTGCTATAGATGACGTCAAAAACATGTGATTTGTGACGGTGTCCCAGTAATATAACGCCATATATAGTAATTTTGTTACGTGTTTAGCAATGACGTCACAAAGTCACCTCTTACGTCAGATACACTCAACTTTGACAGGAGAAAAATTCCACTGCACTTATAAACAATTGTAAGGAAATAAAAGCATGAGATTAAACGAAGTATTTAATAAATACATTTACAACTATTCAATCTTCATTTGGTCTTTTTGTTGCTGGCCCACGTTTCAATATGTATTCCTGTTAGCATTTTTATGCGCTTGACAAAAGTGGTGGTTCTTTCAACTTAAGAAATAGATTAAACTCTGAAGAGTTCATGTCAGGAGTGTAGAGAGCTGGGACAAGCACTTGCTATCTATGTTTTATTACAGGGTCAGATACTTCACTTGAAACGCGTGGCTGGTCGTTGTGCAATATTCGACCGAGTCGGATTGTTCCTCTATTTTGAAGTTTTAATTTTGCAGAATGCCTGCGAAATCTGAGTTTCCAGGAGTTAAAAAAAAAGAAAGTCCTTCCTTGTAGCGAGGATAGCTGTTCACCAACAGAATTATTTGGATTTGTTGGCGATTCAGTGGAGGTGCCTCTAAATTGTTTTCTCAGATCGGCTTCTATTTTGATGAAATAAAAATCCTGCCCACTCCGTATGAGATCGGTCAACCTACCCTCAGCCAAACAGTCCTTATAATAAGAGAACCCGAAAGCGATGGATGTAGTTTGCATTGATGTTCTCTTTTTCTGTATTTTTATGCCTATGCGTAGACCTCCTGCAATGTGCCATGCATGTTTTCGAAACCATATCAAATAGAATGGTGGGGAGAATTAATCCCTATTTCTAGTCTTTTTACGTCTATATATTGCGTGTATTCTTCTGGCCAGCTTGTCTGATTTATGGAATAAAAAAAAACCAAGTTTCCGGAAGGAAAAACCATGCCACCACCGTATGAGATTGGCAAACTCGCCTCTAGTTGAAAAGTCCTGATAAAGGTTTTTCGCGTTTTAGAAGGGACTCGAACCCACATCTTTCCATCCCTAGCTCAGTTGATGCTGGGTGAGCTAGGAAGGCTCGCACTGATGTAGAGTTGTCATTAGAGATTATTGTGGGAACATCATTTATATTGGCTAATTTCAAATGTACAACATATATATTGGTTACAGTGTAATAAAAGAAGCACGTTCTGCCTCCTCCCCCCTTCTTCATTTAGCTGTGTTACACGATAATGCTGCAGATAGCTAAGACGAACACACTGTGTCTCTCCATCATGTTTTTCAGTTAGTCTCCTTTCATAAAGGGATGTTTCCATTTCTTCTTCTTCCTTTTTTTTTTCGTATTAGGCCTTGTGGTCTGTTAAGGAGCTATCCTAAGCCCTTCCAAGCCGTACCCGTCCCGAGGATAAAGCGGCTAGCCCTATGCCTCCCGATGTGTCCTATGGCTGTAGCTGCGTGTGTTCACAGGGCCGGTTTGCCTGCATGCGAAAAAAAAAATCGGAGATTTAGATGTTTTTTGCGGTTTCTTAGACATTTCCAGCATGGATTCCAAGAAAATCTCTATTTTTGGAAAGGTGCTGTTTCAAATCACTTCGGAAAGAATTTCTAGAATTGATTTCGCGTAAACAGAGATGATGGTCACCGCTGAGGGATGATTCCATAATAAGAGCGTGCTTATTTCCTCGCAGAGTAAAGAACGAAAACTGCAGTATTCGCGTTAATACCGCTTCATCATTAATACAAAGTAGACACTAGAGTTCTTTTAAAACAAGCTCGAAATCCATTAAAGACATTAACTGATCCTTGAAAACACGAATAATAAGTGGGAAGTCGGAGACAGGATTACTTTTACATAAAATAAAAGCAGAGGGTGGGGGCGGGGAGACATCGAAAGCTGGGAAAAGCCTTTCAAGTTGTTTATCGAGATTCTTCCCAAATCTTCGCGAACCGTCTTAATTGTAGAGAAATCTTACTGCGGTCGCAAATCAAATCACTTCAAGTGCAGAAAGTTTTCTCTTTCACTTCGATACTTAAAGTCATTTCATAAGGAGTTGCTTATTTTCCTAAAGAAGTTAAGCCTTCTGACATAATACGGAAAGCAATTAAACCGATATTACGACGACACGGTGATCGGTGGATAACAAGAAGTTAAAAGCCTTTCATAGAACGGACACCGTTCAAGACATTCAAAGAGGAAAGAAAATGAGACGAATTCGTTGCGATTTGTTTAAAAGTACAAAGCAGGTTAGAGAGAGAGAGACGCTGCTAAATTTAACCAAACATCGGAATACAGTCTGTCAGCATGACAATAAAATCTAATAAAAGCAAAGTGTAGTCTTAAGAATCGTAAGAAACAGATTCAGTTAGTCTAGAACTGTAGATGATAAAGTGGATAACAGAGCCAACGTAGCTCAGTCAGTACAGACGAAGCCTTTTGGTCGGAAAGACCTGGGTTCGATTCCCGTCCAAGATAGAAACCTTTATCTGGTCTCTTTCGACTAAAGGCGAGTTAACTGGTCTCATATGGAGGTAGGGGGGGGGAGTTTCGTCCCTCAGAACAGGCAAACCGACCCCGTGAACATAAATGGATTTACAGTCATAAAATATGTAATTAATCCCTCATTTGGAGAGCTCAACCAGTACTACGGGACGAATGAAGAACGGGGGAACCCCTTACGAATACATAAATAAAGTGGATAACGTACCCGCTCCCCCAACCAACAGGCTGCTGGTTCGAATCCGGCGTTTAATCTCCCGGTGTGAAACTACAATCCTCGTAAGTGCTTCCAGTAGGTAGGGGAACCTTCTATCTTCAATCTCGAGAGGAGGATTGCCAGATTATCTAATCCTTAGCCCACCCACATACTAATGTAATATAGGTTACTACTTTTCGTGGGTAGGAGTTACATAAAAAGTCGTTCCTTTCCACAGTTGCAAAGATTTTTGAGCGGAAGAGTGAACTGCAGCCGTTTGAGATGCAAACCTCACCCCGGTTGCAAACGCTTTCTGTTGAAAGGACCTTTCGAACGGAGGCATATTTTGCCGGTGCAGTGCAAATACAGAAGTTACTTCACTTTTACTGGAAACTCCGAGTTGTCCTCCCACACTCGCAAAAAAGATGAACTTTCCAGTGAACGTGTATTGACAGACCAGATATGAAGAGTGGATTCAAATGCTATCAGAATGTTAAAGTTTAATTGCTTAACAAGGTTTGTTTATGTTTATTAGCTCGCGATAAATTGTAATTGTAGTCCCACTCTCATTTTGCGCACCTCTGATCTTGAACAAAATGCAAGACTGTTCAATACATTTTCTCTTACTCTTTTAAGATTATACTGCACGGGGGACTCGAGTCTCCATTGCATTAGCAAATAATTATAAATTCACCCGAGTCTGCATTCTTTTAAATAATATAATTTATGATTAAAATAATTAAGTGCCGTAATAAGATCGTTATAAATTCTATAATTTTTTTAATTTCTCGCGAGGTTGCATTTGATGTGTAGGCATATTTTTGATATCTTTTCATTTTCTTAGCCCGTTCTCCAGTTTTGCCTTAATTTTATTTTTAACCAAATTTTTCTCATTTATTAATGGGCTTTAATTAAAACTGTCCGCACGAGCAGTAAATGCCATTCGTAACAAGTGAATATCTCTTAGTTTTATGAATGGGTAGAGCGAGTTGCAAATATGAAATTAAGTAGAATTAAAGAGCTAAATGCACACCCATTATTAACTAATCGACTTTTAATTGAATAAAAACATTTTTATGCTCCCAGTCACATTTTGTGAAGTAGTTAAAAAAAAAAATCTTCGCTGTCTCGAGATTATGTCAAATATACTCCAATTTATTATTATTATTATTTTTTACTACTGTTGTTTTGTTTTTCCCGAAAAGCTTCACTTCTATCTCCATCTTTCTTCGTAAATATGTATTTATGGGAAATGAAAAGCAGTCAACCGTAAAAGACATTTATCGTTTGACTGTAATCCAAAGGTTATTTGAATTCCATTTAGATGCGCCGTCTAAAATAGACCAAGCTTTCAATTCTAATGGTTGTGCTTCCGACTGTTATGCTCTTCTTAAGATGACTTCCGCTATGAAACACACACACAGCATTGGTGCAATACATGTTTATTAGTATGACATCTTCTTGCCCTCTTCTCCGCACACGGCACTGATGTGTTACAGGTTTACTGACCTTTCTGTGTGGGAGTTTGATATTAGATACATACTCTCATTATGACCGCCCAACCTATTTGTGGCCAACCCGACAGTATTGTTGGCTGAAAACAGACCCGTACGGGTGGTATTCTGGTATGGGATTGTTCCTATGTACATCACTGTGTCCTCTCATCTCCATTAAACACACCTTGGCCGCTAATTTTTACGTGGAATTCTTTTCGGATAAGATATTGCTCTACTGTGACTTTGTGACCCCCTATGGATTTGAACAAACCCTGAAAGGCAACGGTTTCGTGTCGCAAGGCTGGCACTGTTTAAGTATAGTCCGAAAAGCATATCCAAGTCGTGCTTTCCCCTGGCCTCTTAATCCGCCTGATCTGCATCCAATTGAACATGTCAGGGATCATGTGGAATTCAGCCAGTCGATGCCAGCGCCTCTCTTGGTCGCTCATCTCCAGAACGTTGTCTATTTAGTTCAGAATACCTCACCACACCATCTGTGGTCTAGTGGAGTCAATACCAAGCCGAGTATGAGTGGTTTTCTCAGCCAAAGGACGGTCAGCACGCTGCTAGGTAGGTGGCCATAATGTTCTGGCTCACGAGTGTTTATAAATCCTAAATGAAACCGCACGTGTTGTCCAAAATCAACATCCATTTCTTCTGCATCAGACGTTTCGTGTTCCACAACTCACTGGCAATAATGAGGCTGTGGAGTAGTCATGTAGCAGATAAAGTTCCCTGTGTGTTTCGTGCGTGCTTGGACGCATTCGATAATAGAATCTTCAGAACCTCTTTAAAATGGAGTTTCTCTTCAAATTATTCTCATATGGCCTGCATTGTTTCTCACATGAATATTCTTTTCTGAAAGACTGAAGACCTTTTTTCTTTTAAATGATTTCAGACATTTTTCTATAAAAGCATGAAAATATTTTTATGAAATACAAATTAGAACAAAACATTAGTTGTGTATACAGTATATCCATGCGGAGAACTTGATCTGTTTTTTCCCTACCTGTTCGTTTTTGAAGACAACATGATGAACCCCTTGCAAACCTTGCTGTTAACAAGCTAAAACTCAGCAAGTTTTTGTCCTATCGGAAACAAAGGGATACTTAGGGAACAAATGTCCCCTAAGTATATGGTCAAGAACTGCTAGGTGGTGTTCATATGCAGCTTTATCCAGGATATTTCTTCCTATTTACTTAAATGACAATTGTAAGAACACTTTTTATTGGTAAATAAATCTGGTAAATAATCAGATTCTGTATGGAGTTCACCAATACAAACCTGGAAAGGTGCGAAAAACATGGACGTCTTAAATCGTTATTACATATTCGTTCTGCTATCGGAACGAAGTACATTATAAAACAATCTTAGAAGCGTGGGATGCAATTATGTGTCTGTAGATGCACGTGCCGCTTGCAAGAGTGTGATTGTAATTTAAGCAACTGGAAAAGGAGGTCAAGCACAGAATACCTGAAGAGATTTGTTATTTAATTTTTAGAAACAGAGTGAATCACCTTTGAACTCTTCCCTAGCGACACAGCGGCTTTGTATAATTGTTACCGTATCTCGCTGTCAGGTGGAGTGGAATTTTCTGCCGTAGGAAGATTATGGCAGCGCTGCATTATTAAGTGTTGCAGTCCTACAATCCAACTTGTAATTATTTGCTTTAAGCACCTTCCCATTGTTAACTTCATTTGCGAAAGTTTATTTAAGAAGTTTTAGCGAGTAAAACTTTCTTAGTAATCTGATTCTGTTGAGCAAATGAAGAATTGAATTGTTACACAAAGCATTGCTTCCTACTTGATTGACTTAGCAACAAAAATTTATAATTTATTTGGGTATTCTTAATGTCCACAGAACAGCCTGCTCCAAAATTAAATTCAATAAAAGCAGGCTGAAATGAAAAAAGCTATTTTTTTTTCCTTTTTACAATTGAGAATAAATTTGAACAAGCAAAATAAATAAAGCATTTAACAGTAAAATAATATAATTTACTACAGTTCCCATAACAACTGAAAGAAACACGTCACAAATGACAAAAATGTATTGTTTTGTACGTCACCAGTAACAAAATGATACTGCATTTTTCTAATCTCTGCTCATGCGCAAAGAAAGACTACAAACAATAACTCACGTCATAGCCTTAAAAAAGTGAATAGTTTTATGTTATTTGTAAATAGTATAAGAAATACAATAAAAAGATTGTGATGATCCCTGAAGCCGAGGGTTTAAGAACTCAATTATGGCCCTTTCATTGACAAAAGTGTCATTCTCTTCTATCCTCAAATAATAATGAAAATAATGCCATTTTCGTTATCGACTTGTGTGCCCTTCGACCTTTTCAAGCAAAGGTCAAACAGCAAGGAAATTAAATAAAATCCAATTTACTGCTACGATTATAAATTTCACTTTAGCACCACTGGGGAATCTTAGCTGTAATTATTCTCGCCTAAGAAACTGAGTATGAGGGTCGGAGTTAGGTAAAGATATTTCAACCCCCCCCCCATTTTTTTTTTTTTTAATTTTACAGAGACCAAACTGCGTTCTCTTTAATCTGTTCTTTCGTGCTATTCTTGGAAAAATAAACTGGGTTATAAAGACAATTGCTTAAGTAAAGAAAAGGTTTGCTGAATGTAAATTAAATTTCAAAAAAAAAAAAAAAAAAGAAAGTTTTTCTGCGCATGCATAAAGATCACTTTGGTATGAATTACGAAATTACCACCGAATACAATTAACCAATTAACGTGATCATTGATTTCATCGGAGATAAAGAGAAAATGTATTTTAGTTATCGTGATATTCACCAGCATATTTTAATGATTTTGTTTATAAAAATACCGAAAAACCATACAAACATTTCTTGATATTTAGTCAACAAGAAAACAGTCTATTTTGTTGACACCTGAAATGCATTTTGCATTAGCGAGTAATGTCGCTACAGGTAATATCGACCGGAAAAGTACTGTAGTCTCTTAGAGTAAGCAAACCCTCTAATGCAAGCGTTACAGTGGTGCCACCTGTCGTCAATATTTAGTTTTCTCACTTGAAATTCGAAGTGCTTGGCGAATGCATGATACTCGCCCATTACAATTTAATTGGGTTTAGAGAACGATTATTATGGTACTGTCAGATTGAGTTAAAACGTTTATCAAAAGTTGCTGAGTGTTTTCATTTAGATTTTAGCTTCCTTAGCTTGTGCTTCTTTCTTTACACATGTCACTTCTTCTAGCAAGAAAAAAAAAAAAGTTACATCCTGTTTTCGAGGTAACACACACCCACAGATGTAAGTTCCGGCCGGATCAGTTTTATGCAACTGTCCTTACTGTTTTCTTCTTTCTTTCCGTATCTGTTTGTAATGCGATATACTCGCTAGGGATGCTTCTCCGGCACGCCCTTGAGAGTTTGATAAGAAATCACAAAATAGCGTAGGGTGAGTTGAAAGCTTTTGTCTTTGGGAACAGCTTCAACTAAAAAAAAAACCTTCTAGTATTATTTTTATTCAGTAAACTAATACGGAAATCCCCATTCCTAAAATATATTTCAGGAGTTTTAGTTATTGTTCGTTCTTCCCCTAGCAATGCAAAAGATACTCGATTGATGCATTCTACCTCCTTCAAGATAATGCCTCTTCTGAGTTGCACACACGAAAAAGGAGGTGAAAATCACTTCAACCCCCCCCCCTCCCCTTATGCTTATTATTTTCCCTTGGGAAGTTACAATAGAAAATAGAAAGAAATTATCGGAATCGACAATTGCTTAAAAATAGTATTAATATAGAATTGCTTGTATGCGCTCCCATAATCCCTTGCAACTTTTCAAACAGTGTTTTTGGGATTCTTGTAGCGCCTAAAATGATACTAGACTGCAAAAACTCCGCTTTTTGTTTGCTGTGGGGGAAGGGAGGAGGTCATAAACCTCTGGAGGGGGTCACGCATTGCATTTCTATAGCTTCTTTGCAGCAAGTACGTAAAAGCTCGAAATAAAATGATTTCAGAAAATAATCTATTACGACCGCTCTCCTTATCCATGAGCTACTTTGATGATTTGTTTTCATAGTTTTCAAGTCTCACAACAATTTTTCACATTTGGATCCGATCGAGGGACTTCAAAGTAAATAAATATTTTAATAAACAAACAGAGTAGAGGCGGAGGAGGAGTAGCAGGGTCATCAAACCTTCAATACACACGCTTTCGATTTTGTCAAGTCACAAGCTTTCTTAGACACGACATGACCAACCCTACAAGACAGTTACAAGACACGAACTGTCTATTGATTCAACAGACTTCTTTTGAATCGCTACAAGTTTAATTAGATTCTTTCGATCGCACTGTGTCACTTTTTTGGGGGGGAGGAAGGATGAGACTAATTGAACTTTGACCTCCGGCCGAATACGGCCGAATTAGCGAACAAATACACAAGAATAGTGAACGATAGAACATGCTAGGGCAGGGAGAAGGATCTAAAATCATGAGTGCATGCTTACACTTTAGCAGGAACATTTCCCTAAGAAAGAGCTTTTTCCGTAAGGAAGACACGAAGCGAAGGGGGAAAAAAAACTTTCGGAATTTTCCATTGTGCTTTCCCTGATCCACCTGCTGCAACAGTACGTGTTAGATCCCCTAGAAGAAGAATGCGTTATCCACATCGAATAAAGCGAGTTTGTCAAGTGAAACGTCTTAAGGAGAGCACGTGCTCCGGATCCGCATCGCCAGTATCGCCGTCGAAATAGAATTAAAGCTATGGATGCAGTCAGTGAACCACGACACTGGTGTGATCATCTAGGGAGAAAATTGCGTTTCCTAGAAAGGCAGTCGCTATTTATAAACTACTTCAGTCGGATCGCTGCTACAAATAAGATTACAGTAAGTGAACTTCGCCTGCTCGTGAGTAAATAAGCGGATGAAAGATTTGCTCCAAAAATACTGAAAAATCAGGTCTGAAGAGATCTCATATCCCGCATTAGATTAACTCAATGGAATATACGACAGAATGTTAGACGAATCGAGTTTTGTTGTTGAATTGGGGGTTGAGGGGAAAGAAGAACTTTAATAGAAATGATGACCAAACCCATAACCCACTTCCTTTAAAGGTTAGACAAAGTCATTCATTTTGGTTTTCCACTTCGTAACACTCACTTGGACGAAGTTATTAGTTCGCATAGAAATAAGTAAAGGGCCTGCTTTTACGAGTAGCTATTTAATACGAATAAGATGGATTGCTTATTTTTGACATGAAAGATGGCGATTTTTTTTTTTAAAATCAATATACAAGTATCATGAACTTAGTCTCAGAATAGATTAATTGGGGGGAGGGGTAATCCTATCGGCATTGTTCGCTAAGGCTGTAAACTACGTGTTCGCCTGGTTGGTCTGCCTGTTTCGGGGGAGGAAAATCCTACAGCCACCGAAAGATGAGACCGGATAACTCATCTTAGTTGAAAAGACCTGATAAGAGTTCTTCGCATCCTAAACGGGGTTCAAGCCGAGGTCTTTCCAACTAAAGGGCGTCGTCAATACTGAGGTACGGAGGCTCTTAATTATTTATACAATAAACTATAATTTTGTTGTCTATTTTTATTAATAAATTTTATTATAGCTAAAAATTATCATCTGAAAACAAAATAGTATATATATATATAGCTGAGAAAAGGAATAAAATGTGGATCGCAAGTGGCCCTGAGTTTTCTGATATTCACAATTCAGCATCAAATGCTAATTAACTGCAAATGGGGGGGGGGGGATGAAGTTCCGAAACAGTCAGATGACAAAATGCAAACAATAACAATCTATGAATGCATGAGGGAAGCAGCTTCGAGAGTGATCAATACTGCCTTGATGGTTCGGGGGGGGGGGGATCTTTCGCTGAAAGCTTTAACTTCATCTGTCGAAATGAACTGCACTAAACAAATTCCGATTCAAACGAATAACCTCGCCAACTCTGTACGAAGTGGATCTGCCTTTAGTTGAAAGCTTCTTATAAAACGGTCCCCACTTTACAAGATCTGATGCGAACGCAAGTTCTTTCTGACCAAAAGGGCGCCGGAGTTCATTCAGAAGGACGATCAGGAGGTTAGAAAGCAGCACACAGCCCGTTTCTACGGAAAATCATTCTTCAAATTCTGGAATCACCCTTTCCGCAGGTGGATTTTAGCCTCTCAGTGATCCAGAGAAAGCATCGATCGTGTTTTGGACAATGCCTTCCATTGCTACATCAGGATCTTGCCACTTGAATAACCTCAACGGACTTTTAAGAAGCATGTCGCTTTTGTATAATTGCCATTGCAATGCCGCAGGAATATTTCCTTGAAATACTTAGTCCAAACGTATTTCCAGGTTGCTTATATGCTAATTCTTGCTTCATTAGTTCTTTGCATTATTGCTTTTAGTGTGATACTCCTCCACTGATTGCCGTTTATAACAAATAAATTCATTGATCGCATATCTTTCACATGGTGGATACATTTCACGCTAATATGAAAAATCGGTTTAAACCATTGAGTAATTCGTCCAAGGCTAAACGATCTAATCGGTAGTTCTTGTCATAAAGAAGATTGGGGCGGGTTTAAAATTATGGCCAAAGTAGTTCAGGCTATGGAAGTCGATGTATTATGGCTGTTCACTGCGTGTTTCTTGTAGCCAGTTTGTTTTGCTGGCCGGAACATTTTCCTACCCCCGTATGAGATCAGATAATTCACTTTCAGTTGTCTTTATATATGTTCACGTCTTGGGCAGGATCAGAGCTCGTAAACAGACCTTCTAGTTGTTGACAATGTATCAAATTTGAGATTTTATGGAATGTTTCATAAATGACGACGCGAATGTTTTTAGTTCAGCGGCTGCGTTTGTACTCCGTCCACGTCTGCTGAATTTTGAAAACTCCAGGGGATGTGCACGAAATAAACAGAACTAAGTGTATAAAATATGATCGGAAACGAGAGCAGACCTACGAGCAGTTCACAGTCGTGATGTTTGATTCTATTTTTATCCGAATTTAGTTTTTTTCTCTCTCTCTCTCTTCTGTAAAATACCGAAAGAGTTAAAATTATCTTTATCGTAGGAAAGCCTTTTGACGCATGGATATGTACGGAAGGATTCTGAAAGCACCTTCAAATCAAATTCCCGGTTAATTCTCGAAATTTCGAACTATTTTAAAACTCTCTACTTTAACATACAAATCACGTGACTCACACGACGAGGTATTAATAGCTGTACGAAGCATCCCAAATCAATATACACCACACGAAGGCTGTTTACAAGTCTCGCCTGTGTGTCTAACTTTCTCTACAAGTGCCACCGATTTAAGAACAAGGAATTAATCATTCTCTGCGACAGACACAGCGCCAAGTACGGCAATTCATCTGTTGCAACGACCGCACCAGTTATCAACAGCAAACGAGCCGACTGAATTCATCGCATTCTCTCAAGCTACAATCAAACGAGCGAATCGAATAAACCCATCTGTAGCACACCGACGTTGTCGAACAGAAGATTGAATAATCTGGGGGGGGGGGGTTTGACTCAATGATTCATCGTTGCTAGAAATAAACAGGAGGCTAATTAACCCTTTAATATAGGCAGCATAATACTGTTTGCTTAAACGTCAATTTAACATTAAAATTAAAACATTAAATATATTTCTAGAGTCTGAAAAGTGAAAAAAGTGATATTTAATGAGAAGGAATACTTGGAAATATGAAAATGCCTTATTTTTAATACGTAGAAGATCCTACTAAGCTATCACAATTGTAATTTTAGACGTCTGTTTCACGTTGAGTACAGTAGCGCCACCAAACGAGTCATTTAGTAACCGACACTCTGAATTAGCACATTCATTTGTTAGCTATTGTAGCGTAATTCTGATTACTTCTTTCAGCGCATTCATTTATGTTTAATAGAGAATCCAAGTATAATTTCTGCATATTTTTTATTATTTATATTTCCTTATTTATGACCCCGAAAGAACTAATTTTCTTTTTTTGTTTATAAACTAAAAATGGATAATTTTTTTTTTTTTTTTGGGGGGGGGGTGTTGCTGGGATTGGTCTTATTAACTTCATCAATATGAATGCAATGCGCTCTGATTAATAATGCTAATTTTCTCGGAGAATATATTTCCGTTGGAATGACATACCAGCCTATCACATTAAAAAATAAGTTTTTTTTTTCGTCGTTGTTGAGCCGAAACGAAATTAGTTCTTTAAAATAATTGGATTCGTATGTAATATTCATGTTTCTCTCTTGCTTTTCCTGTCAGCAATTGTAATTTAAAATATTTGCATTGTTGACAGCGCCTGCAAAATTGTGACGTAATATCTGCTGACGTTTAATTCATTTATATGGCATATTTAAATGAGGAAAAATGAGTTTATTTTTATGATTTTCTTAATTAGATGATTAAATTTTATAATGTAAAAAATATTTTTGATAATTCAATATAAATACTTAAATACGTATTCTGAAAGGTTAAAATAGAAAAAAAAAAAAAACTTATTTTATAGAAAAACTTTAAAAAACAACCGAAGTAAATATATTTTGAACTTTGCATACATTTTACATTCATAAACTTTTGAAATGAGAATCGAACACGTTACAGAATGTCTTAATAGAGTTAATGCAACACGACATTAGTAAGATAACGTTGATATTATTCTGTTATCGCTTGTTCGACAACTGCAAATGCCAGAAGCAATCGATCTATGGGTTAAGCATTGGAATTGTTCATCGCCACTGACACCTTACCACGAATGCGCTCCTCTTTAGTCGAATCTAATTAAGAGAATCGTTTACTAATTGTACATATACGCATCGGCAAATTCGTTCGTTATTCTTAGTGGGCGACAGAAATGAATGGTTCACTTGCACGAGTAGATGATACATAACATTCGCAATAATACGTGTCATTTCTGCCTGGCACGTGCAGTGTGTGGTTCATTCGATTAACGAACTGCACGTTCGCTTTATTTAACACACAACAGTTAATCGCCTGTGTTGGAGAGGATTCGTATCGACAAGAAACATACGTTTACGATCTAAATCCAGGACTGCGGAAATCTAAAGCCAAACGGGAAATGCTTTTCAGTCTAATGATGTTTTAGTATCACCCATAGTTCCATTCGGCACAACATCAGTAAAAGTAACTGCTCTATTTGATATGGTCATCTTCAATACGTATACTACAAGCGCATCTCCATTTCATCCAATTTATTTATATATATACACACACACACACACACACACACACACACACACACACACACACTGTGTATATATATATATATATATATATATATATATTTTTTTTTTTTTTTTTTTTTTTTTTTTTTTTTTTTCAGGGCGAAGAAATGCCAAAATCAGCTAAGGGGAAGTATTTTTGCATTATGACGAACACTTACAAGAAATTCTTGTGGCGTACATATTTCAGCCTGCCCCTAACAAGTGCGTGCGTACGCATGTGTGTGAGACGTTTCTTACATTTCATTGTTAATGTATTGTAGCTGTAGATGCTATTATGGACTGTAATAATTGACTACAAGCTCAGCAATATATTTTGGAACTGTGGTACTTGAACGCAGTTTAGCTTGCAAACAGGCTCTCGTAAATAATCATATACTATAGAGACTGTCGTAACACAGAGTTCTGAGCTGATTTCTCAATAACGATGACTTTATTTGGGCAAACATCACTTTGAGAATGATTTCAACCACAAAAAAAAAAAAAAAAAACTATTTTTCGCATGAATTAACAGAAGTAAGAACCCACACGAAAAGTATATATTTTTCGGATGTATACTAGATGGCTTATACATTGTATTAAATAGAAGATAAGATATTGTAGGATTGTCTATATGGCTGTATACTTTCCGATGACAAGAATGGTTGGCATACAGATGGCAACAATGTACAAAAAACTGATTTGACAATGATTCAGTCCAAATTATTATGGCTACATTGACACTTTTACCAACAAGTCAAAAATAACAACCGACTACAAGACTGTTTGCCAACAAATCAAAATAGATTGTGCCTATACTCATAAAAAGTTCTACCTTAAAACAACTCAAAAACCCTTAAATTAGATAATCCAGAAAAAAAGATAATGGAAGTCACTGTTTAACACTTTCATTGCCAAGCTGAAAATTTGAATTTCGTATGGTGGCCAATTTTTTTCTTTTTTTTTTATTTAGTTAGCGACGTCCACGCGATAACACGTGATCGGCCGTTTGGTGAGAACTCGCATCGCGCGATATCGCGTGATTGGCAATGAACATGTTAAAGACAAGAAAGAAAACACAAGACCACATTCTCTGTATAAGAATTAGCTGAAAGTTTTCCGAGCCTCCTTAGCTCAGCCAGTATAGACGAAGCCCTTTTGTCCGGAAAGACCTGGGTTCGATTCCCGTCAGTGACGTGAGGATCTTTTATTTTTCTGGTCTCTTTCGACGAAAGGTGAGTTAACCGGTCTCATACGGATGTGGAAGTTTATTCACCCGGAAACTTGGGCTTTTAGTCCCCCAGAACAATCAAACCAGCCCCGTGAACACACACGGATTACAGTCATGAATATGTCCCCAGCCGTATGCCCGTCCCGGATAAAATTGGGGGGGGGGGTGAAAGCAATGGTGAACTACCTTGTAAAAATCTCACCAGAAGTACTTTGTGGACAAAAAGCCTACAAAGTCACCTACGGTCGGAAACGACTGAAAGGGAAAATCAGAAAGTTTTCCAGAATTCGCAAGTATCTCAAGATTTTCCTCCTGTTGTTAGATGTTGGAAGTTTTGCTTACACTTGGATAAAGGATTAAACAACATTTATTATGTGCTATTAGATGGTAGTCTCAGAGGATGTTGAGAACCTTAGTTTCTTTCTCAATGCATTATTCAAAGCTCCGTTAATCGGTCGCAGTTGGAAGAGAAAGATTTATTTCGAACTTTTTATTTACCAATTTGCAACGTAACTTCGTGTCGCATATCCTAAACTGTCATTTCAATATTTAAATTCAACTGAGCCTCTGTACATCAGCCAAGTAGAGACATCTTTCGGTTGGAAAGCCCTGTCTAATGAAATCAATCTTCGAGTTGCGAAGAACCATTATAGCGTCTTATTAAGCTAAAGGTAAGTTAGTCGGTCTCATACAGAGGTGGAAGAGTGTTTCATTCTTTAGAAAAGACAAAGCCGGACAGACAATATACAAAGTCTACAGGGAAAAAAATGCATTTTCAATTGTCTAAGCTGACCATTCGATTCTGCTAAATTAATATTTCGAAGTCAAATACTGAAGAACCAGCCGCACCGTACACAGACCTGAAACAAGCAAAACAAACAATAGAAAAGAATATACTTGATTGTTGAAATTAAATAAGTTTAAACATTATAAATCTTGGCGTAAGCTTAGTTTTTTTTGTCTTTTTTTTAACATTTTCTCTTTAAGAGGTGGACTAAGGATTACATAATACGGAAACCCTACTCTAGACACCGAACGCGGAATATTTTCACTCCACTTCAGGCCTCCCGTAAGAAGGGCGGTTGTCTCACACTGGGCGATGAAATTCATCTTCCACCTAAAGACAATCGTCCCTGCTGCTTGGCGACAGGATATGCTTTCCACTTGGCCACAATTATGGCGCATACAAATGAATACAAAAGATAATCTCCGAGTGATTATTCTAATAACTGTGAAAGTTCTCTCCGAACAGTTTTATTTACAGTTTACAAAGCATTCGGTTTTCTTTATACTAAACAGTGACCTGCACACTACCAGAGTTTTAAAAACTTGTGAGACCCAATCTTTTAAGATAATCGAAATAGTTCGAGCTTCTCATAATTTTAAAGGAAGCTTCGCGTGTGCATGTTGTACAGGAGTGTACCTGGAAGACTGCGTTCGGAAACGAAGAACACAAAGATATATTTTTATATTAAGAAGTATTGAAATAGGGAAAAATGCAGCGAATAAAGAAATAAAATTAACTTCGTGTGTTTTGTTCTTATTACACTGTGCAATATTCGACACTTCGGAATTTTAAATCATTTTCAAATTCCGAAACGAACCAAAATACAAGAATGTTCCGAATGAAAGCACAAAAACTCTACGGTTTCTAACTTAAACAATTCAGAGAATTTAATAAAACTTTTAAGTCTCTGTGGCCAAGTACTTAACTATTCAGCGAATTTGCTTTGAATTCAATTTACTTGCGCGTGCTTCTTCTTCTTTGCCAGTTAAGATAAACATCGGAGAATTCTTCGAGAGGTCATCTACGGCTTCCCAAATAAGACTCGAAAATATTTATTTCACAAGGTGCATGAGTAACAGTCTGAATGAGAGTCGTAAATGCATTTTAGTTTTCCTTTTTTTTTCGTACTGTTAATTGATCTCTTTTTTTTTTTTTTTTTTTTTTTGGTTTCGGGTGATAATCAGCATCATAACTTCTTGAGATCGGATATTCTTTCGAGGTTGATATCTGAATTAATCATTGGAAGAACCTTTTAAAAAAAAAAAAAGGATGAAGTTTAATTACATCTCCTCGGCACGTAGAGCTTTGGAAACGTGCGGTTAGTTAGCTTACTTGCGTTGTTTAGAACCGCAACAGTCAGATTTTCCTTAAAATGTCAAAGTATTCCCGATACAATCAGCTCAACTTCCTAACAAAGTTTATCTACGGTTTTTCTTTGTAATTAAAGATAATGACGAAGCTAAAGTCTTAAGATGCCTCAGAATTAAGAAAAATAATTGAAATAATGGGGGATTTTAATGAATTTCTTGTTCGGCTGCAGAGTACTTCTACAGCTCCAGAATTTTGTTTGCCACAAAATACGGAGATTATGGAAAACTATTTGAAAAAAAAAGACATTTCAAGAGACATACAATAAATATATAATTTAATCTGCTCCTTCATAGATCCCTTATTATCCTTTTCATATTTTCTTCTATGGGTTTTAAATTTATATATTCACAAATTATATGTTTATACTGCATACATAAGCAACTGTATGATTATAATCATTTTAAAGCACTTGTACTTTAAAATAATTTTCTTATTCAACACTCAAAATCAGCGCAGTGATTGTAGTCTGCAGCTAACAGTTGAATCATCAACAACTATTAAGTCACTTATGCTTTAGTATTAAGTAAAAAAAAATAATATAAATCGCTATTTTCGACACGATAAATACGTTAGCACACCAGTGAACGCTCTCTCTATTCCACTGACTAGCTTATGTTTTTCTTCCCCCCATTTTATATTGTATGAATCTCTTCATCTTCCAATTCGGGTTACGCTCTTAGAAATTTACTTATTGCAGAGTAAGCAATGCAGATAGGCCTAACTGACGTATCTGAAAATTGCGTATGTATTGTGGACTTTTTGTCTGTTTGAGAGAATAAACTCTCCATTTCCAGATGAAAAGCCTTAATAAAGGCTCGTAGCATTCTAGACGGGATTCAAACCCCGGCTTCCAACCAAAGGACATCATCAAAATCAACTGGGCTACTTTGGTTTTTTCTTTTATCCACGATTCATTTAAAATAGAATTGTAAGAAACAAGTGTGTGTGTGTAGGGGGGGGGGCTCATCTTGTCTTACAATCCATTTCCAATCACATCTCAGCTGCTTGGTTTTTAAGAGTTCCCCAAACACCAAAACTTATCGCACACAGAACGCAGCCAAACTAAACCTCGTTACGCATAAACAGAGAAACGCTTTAAGATGAAACTCCGATAAATTAATGAAATTTAAATAATTATCTGTCACTAGCAATATCCTGGATGCAAGTGAGCGCTGCTTTTCATTTAATTGATTAGCCTAGGTGCATTTCTTTCTCTTCCCGTCATTAAATAATTAGCGATAAAACCCCCTTCACAAGGTTACCGAAGTATCAATCTGATGTTGACTAACGCCATTCAGTAGTTTTTCTTTTAACTGAATTGACATCAATATTTGCATCCTTAATTTTCCATATCCTTCTATTCAGTGTGTTACGACACATGACGTTCCCCCCCCCCCCCCCCCCCCCCAAAAAAAAAATTCCCACTCCTCCACACAGTTCAAGTTTGTCGAAGAAGTTTTTCTTGTACTGCTATCTTTTGAAAATGTCTCTCCTTTTAAGCATCTCCTAAAGAGTACAATCCACAGGTTGGCAAATCCAATGCTAACAAAATTCATTTTCTTTGACACATTCACAGTACTATAAGCTGAGCACCCTCTTATGTATAGCAGTACTATAAAAAGTATGATAATCATTTGTATGGCAAAGTTTTTTTTATCATGTTTATCGGACTACTGGGAGAAATTTTAAAGGACCAATAAAGTACCAAGTTTAAGAGCCTTCGTTACTATGCGAAACATTCATCGAATAAGACTTGTTGGCCCACCTCCATTAGCATCCTAGCAAAACACATAAACTGCGCTTCTTCTCGTACATAAACGCCGAGCAATGCTCACTAGCTTCGTCCTGCCCATTACTTGTTCGCCTCAGGGATAACTTTACATATTGGTAAAGGAGACAATGAAAAACCCACAACCAAGAACGAAAATAATAATAAAAAAAAATCATTAGAAATATGTTCCTGAACTCTCTGTCCGTCAGGTGGGAGTAGCGCTCGGCGACGAGGCGCCACTGCACGTGGGAGGCGGCGAAGTATAACAGTTGCTTGCGGTATGCTCTTCAATGTGTATAGCATCGGTGAACTGCGCGCCAGTGGAGAGGTATTGCGTGATTCCTCCATTGCCATACAAAAGGTATGTACAGTGTGATGTCACTTTAATTTTTTTTTTTCTTAATTGTCCGTTGTCCCTTTTCTTAAAGTTCTACAAAAAGATTTCGTAAGGTGGTGAAGCCTTATGATGGGATGGGGGGGGGGAGTGACGTTTCTTTCTGTATCGAGTGCTTGAGCGATTGTCTTGTGTGTGTGTGTGTGCGCGCGCGCCTGTAGCTTGTGTGAATGGCTACCGAGTATCTCCCCGTATCTATCGTAAATGATGATTGTCTCAGAATACCTGAAACAGGCATGTGGAACAGGCATTAATGATTTTTATCCATGAATGGGTTTGTAGGCAGACAAGTAGGCTTAACTTCAGTAAATGTTCTGGTTCGATGGATCCGAGTCGAAACCTCTCTTGAGGGTTTTAGCTCCCGATCGGAACAGGATCGTGAGTTTAGATTTGTTTCGTAACTATTTTGCAGAGATTTAGTGGTTTCAGTTAAAAAAAAAAAAATGTTGACTCCAAAGTACTTTTGAAATGGTTTTGCTTTGAATGCTATGAGCGATCATTCTGTGTTCACACAATCAGTGGCTTATTTCTATTTTCTTTCTCATTTATTAGTCGCGACTTCAACATTTTCAAGAGATTCTCTTCTATATTTAGAATCAGTTTGATGAATGAAAGTGTCATTCACGGATGTCACGTGGTAGCTATTCTTCATAAAAGTTTGAAGTAAGCTAGGAATGCCACTCGGTAATACGCGAGCATACTCCTCTCCTTAGAATTATTTCCAAAACTAATTATCCAATAAAAATTAAATTTTGCTCAATTAGTAGAATCAAGAAATTATTTTTTCCGCAGATGTCATTTAATTGATATCTTTCCAAGTGATTCTAAGCCCTCTTTTGTTCCTATTCGTAAATATTAATTAAGCATTTTGAACATTTTCTTTATGCTTAATTATTTCAAAATGCTTAATTAATTCGTAAATATTAATTAAGCATTTTGAACAATATCTGAGCATTTTGTTTTTAGTTGATAGCAATTCTTAATATGCCTCATGAGTGTTTTTATAATAATTCGAAAATACTTAGCATAATGTTAATTAATACTTCGTGTGGTGCACAATCAATCCAGCTGAACTATTTGTGGAATGCTTTCTAATTTCAGAATATTTATACAGCAGTTCATAATTTAGATTACTGTAAAATATTTTTTTTTTGTGTGTGTGTGTGGGTGTTTGGGAAATTTTAATGCTGATTATTTATAGTAAGCCAAGGGCATCTCGTTTTGAAAGTGATTCAGAACGAGATAAAGAAAAAGGAAAACTTTTGTTGCTTATGATTTTTTAATGAACAGTTTAAAATAAAATTCTACTTTCTATGTTTCATTCATGTAGTGTTTTCCAATGAGTGGAGGATGGATATATATATATATATATATATATATATATATATTCAAGTAAAAAATTAAGAGTTTAATATTTGTAATTTGTTGTATATTTTTAATTTTATCGAATACTGTTAACTAAATTTACATCTTATGGTAGTTGAAAAAATGCTACACTAGGGGACGCTACTAATGATTGGAAGCAGACTGAATATTAAATCATTAGACATATTTTAAATCACTAAATCAACTGAAGAATTTTCAGCTTTATTTACAACAAACATTTGATCAGATATTTTACACAAATTACGATTATTTTAATACACTCTAAGCTATTCTGAATTATTCTATTCAGCGCTGTTTTGCAGTTATTTGTTTCGCTAATTTCATAATTGATTCATTTTTAGTCAGCCATTCAACTGACGAATGCAGTTTTTCAACTTCAAACTAAAGTTAATGATTTCAGTTAAAATTTCTCAGTTATGGATATTTTTCCTCTGGCATTCTTTCCAGAAAGGAACTTTTTTCTATTCATCAGGAATTGCATCTCTATTTCAGAAATATAACATTAATTATTTTATGAATCTTTTCTTGAATCAACTCCATCCATTTAAACTTTCCCTTCAGCTAATTTTCATGCGTTCCTTCAAATCTCTGATTTTAATTTATTCAAGTCATTATTTTAAAATCAATGATTAATTGTAGAAATAAATTATGCCATATTTCATTCAGAAATATTTCACCATTTAGGCCAGTGAGAAGAGATTGTGTTGCGCAATCATTTTATCTTAATGATCTCTCAAAGATGAGAATATCAATTTTGAACTTTTAATACTTCCCACTTCTCCCACTTTCTCTCTCAAGGCTCTGCCATCCGATCGTTGCATCAACATCATCTTAACGGACATTGCTCACCTACGCAGCCGACATACGATTAGTGGAGGACTGCGTGTCTTAAAGAAAAGGAAATTGGTCATCACGGTATGGTATTTCACTTCATGTAACATCTGACCTTGAATGAATTGCAATCGTAGGAAAAGATGATATAATTTAGGAATTATACAAATTATTGGGACTCACCACAAAGTCTTCTTTTCACTACCGCTCTTTGAATTCTTCATGTTGGATTATTTCGTTTTCCGCCCAAGAAGCAAGCAAAAATCCTGCCTCGTTTCTTAATCATTTTAGCTACAGACGACGCATTTTTGCATACGAAATACAAAATATCAAAACGATTTTGGTAACCTAGCAACACTGTGGGAAATGATGCCATTAGCAACAGATGAAATAACAGTTTACAACCTCGTTTCATATTTCGAATTTGAAAAGTTCGTGCATTCTTTTGTAAAAAAAATTGCTTAATCTAATTAGTGACAAACGCAAGAGGATTTCTCATTATTTCAATTGGGTGTAAAAATTATGTAAGAAAACGGAAATATCGTTTAGAAGATTGTTTGGCCTCTGAGAAAAGATGGAAAAGGATGGCACAAGAAGAGAATAAAAATAGTTATTGGTTTTTATGATACTAATGGCAGCGGTAATCCTCAAAATTAATAGTTTAGAAAGAAATTCTGCAAATAAAAGAAGTTCCAAACAGATATCTATTTTTAGCTTTATTCTCTACAAAAGGAAGAGATAAGATGGAGAAAATATGGAGGATATTCCTATTTAGTCTATGAGTGATTAGCTTTAACCATACACAGATCAAGTGACTTAAAAGGAGATATTTTAAAATTTTTCCTTCAAGTTAGCTGCGAGATCCAGGTTGGTTTTATTATCCAATTCCACCAACAGACATATTTAAGCCAGATCAACTAAGAGCATGAAAATAATTTTTGCGAAATTTTCTGGTAATTAGATTAAATGGTCATCTTCCAGTTAACCACTCTGAATATTTCGAGATTAAATCGCTAAAGATTAAAGTTAATTTCACAAAGTTTGCTGGACAAAAATAAACGCTTTCATAGTTTTTTTTTTGTTTTTTAAGCAGACCAAAGTACTCATTTTCATAAAAGAAAGTTTTTAAAATCTAGTTTGTCACGAGATACATGAAACATGAGATTTCTAACGGATATCATCACCAATGGAAATTCTCCAACAATAACAACTAATGAAATCCACTTAATTAGATTACACTTCACTCACAAAGATTGCGTCACAAACGCGTCATAAAAATTGTTTCAAGGTTGGAGTTTGATAGATTAATTGAAATGCAATAATTTTCAACTTTATTAAATTGAATAAAGGATGTGATGACATATTTAGATGTAAAGCTATAGCATGCTCATCCTTCTGAAATAACAAGAACTAAATACTTAATAAATGACTCTAAATAAGCATTTGAACCGTTTGTAGATATCTAAATTGAGCTTCGTTTTTCCTTTCAGGTAGACGGAGAACCAGCAAAGACCATCGTGCATCTCTGTCACCACCAATCGACACTGTCGCCCTGGCAACCATGTACACGGGCATACACTTCCTTTGGGTTATTCTGGCGGTGCTATGTAAGGGGTTACCGTCTTCCTGCAACTCATGGGAACGACCAGGATGTCACAAAGTCGGTGAGTTTGTGTGTGCGTGTGTTTGGTTAGCAAACAGCCTTTATTTCGTATGTCTCCCTGTCTGCGCTTTGCTCTCCAAACAGCCTCAGTTTGAGTAGCACGTGTGTTTACACGAAACAGCCTAAACTTGGGCGCTAACCTTTTTCTGCTAGCTCTCAGTCCTGTTCGTTTTATCATTTCATGGTAATAGTATCTGTTTGCAAATTCATTTTTTTTTAAATTTATTTTTTTTACTTTCCTTAACTTTTAGATACAAATCTTTCTTAAATACTTTCTTGCCAGTTAACTAATATTATGTTTTAATCTGTGGTTTGTTCGTCAAATAGACTTCTATAACTATTTTAGTTTTTTTTTTATCTAAATGTTACACGAGAAATTATTCTTGGTGTTCTTTTAGTTCGCTAGATGTCACTGCGCTACAAGCGGCATTACACTGCATTAGTAAGAGAAATGTATTAATTAGAATATATTAAGGCATTCTCAAACGAGCTATAAAAATAAGAAAGAAAATATGCTAGTTCACAAAGAACAAAATATAGATTATGGACATTGACAGTAATGCCATAAATATTCAATTTCCCTACTTAAGAAACACAATATTCGTCGTTTAATACCATTTATTTGCTAAAGTGATCCGCTAAACAGTAAGCACTGTTTTGAACTTGTCCTTCTCATTAGAGGTCAAGGTAGAAATCCAGAATATCTTCAGTAAAATATTTCTGCAGTAATGTAGCACATACCAAACCAAAAATTTGTAGTTAAAATTAGATCTCTCTCTCTCCTTCTCCATTACTTCCACACCCACGAATGACTAGATTCTCTTGGTTGAGGATTTTCCGGCATTTTTAATGCAGATGATTAAAAATTAAAGGGTGAAGCAAAGGAACCCATTCCTCTGCTGTTGCTGCCCCCTAAGGACGGTTGACTTATTCTTGTGGATGTGTGTGTCCAGGGATTAGTTTATTTGCTCAAGAAAAAAAATACTTCAGTTACTGAGAGAGAACTTACATGTCCGTATGAGACCGACAAACTCACCTTCATTTGAAAAGTCCTTATGATTCTTCGCGTGGTTAGTCGGGATTTGAACTCAGATCTTTTCTGCGAAAAGGCATCGATCGTTAACGACTGATCTAGGGAAGTTGGTCGTATTTTTTAAGTAATGCGATATAAAGACGATTCATGCTGAAATTGATGAATGTAAGCCTTAGTATATTCATTTCTGAAGTCTGTTGAAAGTATTTCAAAGCAAAGATTATCAGCTTGCCTTCTTGATATAAAATACAATTTTTACCATCCTTTTGAAGACCGTACATGTCCACTAATGAAATTCACTTAATTGGATTAACTTCAGTCACAAAGATTGCGTCACAAACGAGTCATAAAAATAGTTTCAAGGTTGCAGTTTGATAGATTAATTGAAATGCAATAATTTTCAACTTTATTAAATTGAAATACTTTGAAGTTAAAATTTTTTTTTCACCACTATTGACTAGTTGATCACAATAAACTTTCAATACCAAGACTAAATAGCCGTTCAAAGTTCTTTTTTTGCGAAAATAAATGAAATAAAACGATAATCAAAATAACAGCCAAAGCTTTACTTCGGCGATGTTAAATAGATAAAATAGGGGATATTAACGAACGGGTAGGCAGTGCTAGTGTCTTAAGTAGTGCATGATAAGGCAACTCCGATGCCGAAGGTTGAATTCTCATAAGAGCTCTGGTCAAAATTACGAAACTATAAAAGTTTGTATTGCTTTTCTTCGACTGTGAAATGTCCTGCATCTCCATCTAAATAAAACGATTTATTGGAGGAAGATTGATTATTTAATCAACCGACTTTAATTTTTTTAAAAATATGTTTATCTCTACACATTTTTTCACGTTATTACTTATGCTTTATGCTATTTACAAGAGTCGCTACAGATTTTTTAAATAGCGTTAAAGTTTTGCAATATTTAGTTATAAAATTGACATACTTTGAAGTTAAAAAAATTTTCACCGCTATTGACTAGCTAATCACTTTTAGAAGTTCTAGAAGGTTCTTCTTCCTACTAAATGGCAAGCTGATTATAAAGATTTATTACAAACAAATATAGTATTTATATATTTTATTCCTCATGGCTTATATTTTAATGTTGCCTATCGTTATTTCTTAACGTATTTTTATTTTATTCTCTACTTAAATACCAACTTCATATTGCTAAAGTTGTTCATTTATATTGAAAAGTTTAAACCCTTAGGATAAAACAGTGCAGTTGCTTCAGGAAAAATAAAATCTCAAGAGGAATTTTAAAGAAATATATCGTAGCAGAAATTACTTTAGAAGAATTCAAATTGAATATTCAGACATTTCTAAAGGAACTGTTTCAGTATTAAGTAGGACAATAATTCTCGGAAGTGTTATTTTTCTTGCTAGAATTCAGTGGGATTTACTTAAGACAAGTCTGCTAATTATCTTAGTTTCTACTGTAATTTTTCTAGTTAGACCTGTTAAAATATGCTATTTTGCCCTATAGAAATAGCACCTGTTATCACAAAAATGCTGCATAACTGATTTCAGATATACAGTTATACATTGATGTATGTTGCCACTAGGCAGCTAATTATAATTAGCTGCTTAGTGGCAATCACTTAGTGATTCACGCTGCCTATTACTACTTAATAGGCAGTCGAGTTCAGCTATCTTTTTTGTTCATGGCTATTTAAAGGAAAAGGAGCCAATTACATTTTATTGCCTACTGCAAGTCTGTATGAAAACCACTTTGGGTTTATAGCCAACGTATACTGGTTTTTAGGGTTATTATGTCGCTTAGAATGTATAAAATAAAGTCACTGTTAAAGTAAGGTTGATGGAAGCAAAAGACAACGCAAGCACGGAATATATTCAACTTGGATTGCTTCATGGTTATGATTAGTGCCTTACGCCCCCCCCCCCCCCTCCGCTTATCTACACAAAAGCCTACGGTTTTTATTTTTTGAAGTCAGAAAGTGGCACGTTTAAAATACCTGGAAGTGGCCGTCTAACATCGTGCTTAATCTATTAATTAAGAGGTTTCAGAGAGAGAGAGAGAGAGAGAATAATATGACGGAAGCGATTAACGAGTGCCCGACTTTGGCCACTAATCAGCAAGGGTCATTAGGATTTTGCGAACACTCATTAAGTTCGAAATGTGCTCGGAAAAGCTACTTGCGTTGCTCGAAGGAGTCAACAAACGGTCGTCTATCGCGTGTTTTACAACGATAATGTGGCAAGCGATCCCAAAATAAGATCGAGTGTATTAGCTACACCGCCCATTAGGGTCTGTCGCAGGTTATGGGTATTTGGGAGTGGACTGATGGCTAAATTACTTCGCCACGTAATTAGATAAATAGGGAGCGCGTGGTGGTTGCGATTATAGCGGTTAATTAAGAAGATGCGTGCGGTTTAAAGCAGATATGAATTAAAGGGCAGATTAAATCTGGTAGAGGAAATAGCACTTTGTCATTGCCGGTGGTTTCTAAAAATACATTGGAACTTCAGTTAGGCCTGAATGCGTTGCTGCAAAGAAAAGTACAGATTTAAAATTTATTATGCAATATGATTATTGACCAAAATAGATTGGATGGAATTGATAATAAAAAAAAAGTCTTCGAACTACGTTAGTTTGCTTTCTATTATTGTATCTGTGTTTCCATTTTTTTTTAATATAAAGATTCTCACGAATTGCTGTAATCCTATTGTACATTAGTACTACGGGCAAGCTTAGTTATCTGTTTTTGAAGTTCGTGTGCGTTGCTCTAATCCTACCATTCGATAAAACTTCACTAAAAGTTTTATTCTGCAATTTTAGGACCATTTGTTTGTTTTAATATCATTTTACTCCTGCATGTTTTATAGAAAAGAAGCAATTTCTTCTTTTAAAATAGAACCCGTGATGTTACCATTCATACATCAAGAAATAGAATTAACCGTCTCGAATGATGTCATGCTTCCATTGTTACGTCAGAACACTAATGAAACTCGCACTCTGAAAATGAGCATCTGTCGTCCGGGAAAATTGAATGAAATAATAGCCTTTTGTGAATTGAGGCACACGCTTGCGTTGCTCGATCTTGTGCAGATGAATTTAAATTGCAGGTTACTGATGTGATTTTTTAAAAAATAATAGATTCACTTCATTATGCATTTGAACTATTCTTGTAATTGGTGTAATAATTAATGTGCTAATTATAGTAATTGGTATTCTATTTTTTTTTTTTTTTTGCTCGAGAGTGATCTTAGCCGTTAACGCAAAGAAAATATTCAAGAATAATGGGAAAAATATAAATCTGATATGTTATTATATTTGATTCCTTTCCGAACGTTCTGATCATGATTTGTTAAAGACTATGGTGATATTTGTTCCCTTATTGTGTGATTTGTAACGTTCATATTCAACCAACAGCGAACGTAGGATTACTTTTAATGACATTCACTTCAGTTGAGAACACTTCTTCAGTTTTTCTTTGTTGTTATCTTGTCTATTCCAGTGGAGGTTCAATGGGTGGGGCTTTACTCTTGCTCTAAGTACACTTGTGGATGAGCTCCTCCATTTCGAAGAGAGTCATTAGAACCAACATTCTCCTGGATAAAGTCCGATTTTTACGAGTTACAGGGACATACACAGTGTGTATCACGTGGCTGCAAACGATGCTCGACATTACACAACCCCAAATGGATGATGCCAGCGTTTCTTCATTCCATCAATTCTTTCCGAATTGCTTGCTCGTAATTTCGTATCGGCACTGCACAACAACGAAGACTAGCATCGTTTCCTTCAAGCAGATGTTTTGGGGAAAGAAGTGATTGCTCTTTTCTGGCTCAGAGAAAAAGGAACTATTCAGGAAATGGAACAAAACACGCACGTATCCAAGAAAAAATGTTTGTGGGAATAAACACACAGCGTAATATATTTGAGTTTTTTTTTTAAACATGGATAAGCTGAAATTTACAAGAGGCGCTTACATCATGGAAAGGTTGCTTTTTTTAACATATCAATTCCAGAGAAACAAGAAAATGTATAATCTTTACAACATTTAATGGAATGTCTGCAGGCTAGAGTTTCTGAAACACTCAAAAACCTACAAACTCAAAAAAAACACGACGTAATTTTGAATAAGCAGTTACTGACCTTTAGTCTTCTCTATGTTATTAATAAGTAACAGGAAAAATTAAACAAAATCCGGGTTGCTTTAAGTTGAAATTGTAGCCGAAGCAATTAAAGCTCTGGGACCAGTTTATTACGTCTCTTAATTTCGTATGTCCTAATGAATTTTCTGGTTTTGCGGGATGCCAAATCCTGATGCCTCTCTACGATACTGAATACCTCTCACTCGCGAACAGTCACGGTCACGTGCTTTCTTGATTCTTCGCGAGATTAGAAAGTGAACTTTTTAAAAAGACACATACGTTTTATTTTTTCTCTAGTATTTGATGATATTTAATTATTTTACTTATTTATATTAAAAACTCGTCTGTTATTTTTAATTCCCTTCTTCGCTTTTTAAGGATGGAAAATTAAATGAAGGGAAAAATTACTTTCAAAAACAGTTGAGGCTTACATTTAAGAATTATATTCCAGTTAACATCTTCACTATACACAGTGTTTCTTTCTTCCTTTCCACCCCTCTCTTCCGTTGTTTAGATTTTAACCGCTTAACGAGATTCTTATGCGAAAGAAACTAAATTATCGCTGGCCCATGTAGACCGATACAGTATACGCTTATGTGAAATATATCTGAAAATGCAACACCATAATAGAATTTCCAGGAAGAAATAATCGCTCTACATCTATTACTTTTTAAAACTGTAATTTTGTACCAAAGCCTCATGCAACAGTAACGCCACAAGTGAAAAAAAGCGCAACTCACTATTGGCTAAATTCTCATCCTGCCTTATGTTCTTGATATACGTTTGGGGACGTATAGAGAAAAGTATCACGTTCACTTTTAAGCTGGTAGAGAATTTATACGCTGTCACTGGCTCATGCTCATATATTTTGGAAATATTTGAATAAGAAGCTCAAACCTACGTGTGGTGAAAACAGCATTTGTGAAAGTGATACATGGATGACATTTTTACATGCAGCAATGGACAGGACGCGTTACTAATTTAAGAAAAAAACATTTAAACAACCAAACTTCAAGTGATAATTTATCAGAAAAGAAGAAATGAAATGATTATTTCCCTCTTTCTTTCAATTCTCTATAGATCTTTGAAGTGATCGGAGATTTATTAAAGTCAATACTTCAAAACGATATGGTGGAAAGTGGCCAATTCATTACGATGGCCAAATGTAACAGCAACTGAACACTGTGTGTGTAAAATCACTTCAGAGATGTAATAATTATTAAACCCTGAATGACAACTACCCTTGCCGTTCTAATATGTAAAAATAAAACTCAGTCTGTATACTACATGTATTATGGGGACAAATGAAACTTCTAAATACCCGCTATTTTAAACAGAAAAATTGCAGTATGTATTTCGTAGCATTAGGGCCATAAAACTAATGTATTGTGTGTGTGTGTGTGTGTTACTTGGGTAGGTTCTACGGCTGGTTTTTGTTATAAATAGGGTAGAATCGGACCAGAGTTTGAAGGAGGAGAAAACCTGTTACCATAGTATTAATATACTTCCAATCATTTAAGAAGGGATTCTAATCTCATTTTTGCCTGTTGGATCCAAAATACGATCTTTTAGAATAAAGCTCGTGTCATCTATCTAACTTTATTTCTGAGATTTTAGAATCCATAGAACTTTACAATGAATACAATTATCAGCAGAAACATGATTAAGATCTTAACACCAACTGCAAATGAGACTGAACAACATCTCTGCACTTTACCTGCAACGAGAGTGGTCTATACTTGTGTAAGTTCTTTGATAATTAACTTTTACATATCACAGAAGGAAATCTTAATAGCATTACTGAAATACTCAGATCTTTTTGATTATCATTAAGAACAGCGCACGCTAAGCATCTACACTTTTGTTGAGAGTTTCATTTTGGCACTTCCAAGATTAAATAAATGAAAACCATAGCATGTCAGCACTGTGAGTGGCTACTTTTCAAGTCAGTAATAATGAAAGTGATGATCATACCTGGAGAATAGAAATTGTCTAGCGCAAAACCAATGTCACATTTGGATTCTAAACTTAGTCTGCAGGTTTGAGAACGAATAAAGTAGCTACTTGCCAAGCAGACCGGTGTAATGAAGTAAAGCAATACCTTGCTGTATATTAAAGTGCTCGTCACAAAGACAGTATAAGGGCATGGTTAGTTACGCAGATATATTTATATAGATATACAGTCAGTCAATATTTAAACACAAAAGGGTTTTAAACACATTTTATTTTATTTATTTTGGTCACGAGTTAGCTGTTCAGTAAAAAACACAGCGCCAATCACGCAGCAAATCGGCTACCTTTGAGCATCCTCACCATAAAATTTATTTATTTTTCTGCACTCGAATAAATAGTTGATGTCCGTACAGTTCGAGTGACGCCTTTCTATTTCGAAATCGTAAAATGATACCGTACAAGCAGAACACAGCACTTATAGTTTTCTCATTCCACTGTCAGCAGTGGTTGTCCTGGTAACCATCACTCTTACAGTACATCAGGCAATTCAGCAGATATCTTTATTACAGGGTGTCCATTCTATATCTATTCTCGCGACTGGATGCTGCGAGTTTCTAGTCGGGAAATTACCAGGTGTGTGTTGATCCCCATGTCGTATTCCATTGGCAACCCGACATTTCACGGATAGAAGAAAGCTGTACGCCGTTGCAACAGATTTTCTAGTGAGCAGCTTGGATGAGTTTTATTATAGTAGCCATCTAATTAACAGAATTCATTATATGACGTCGTCTGTCTCATAATCCGAGGATGACGTAAGGTAAGATTATGTTACTTGTGCATTTCGATTCCCCTATGTGGATTTAATCTCAGCCATTGAAGGAAATTTTATCTCATTTCACATCAGGAGCAGAAATAAAAGTAAAAACATTGATTCCCGTTAAGAAATATGATCCTAAATATCTGGCACAAAGTTATTAGTAACAGTGTGTAATATTATCTGAATATCGTATATCTTCGTATTAATGATTTTGCATTTTAGTTCTACTGTAACGATTCACTGCATGACTTCATTGTTCTGCGGAGAAGCTGCATATCAAGGAGTAATTAGCGAAATGAGTTTTGAGAATTAAATTAGTCTATTTGTGGAGACTGGTTGGATTTCTGATAATTAAATTTTTTGAGAACTGGAAATTCTGAGAATTAAACACTTTCTCTCTTAGGCAACTTTTGTATAGTTAATTGTCGCTTATTTTATTACATCACTACGCCTGTGACGTACTTAAATACTGGTTTTAGTAGGGATATCTCCTATGACAGTTTCAAACAATCGGATTTGGATATTTCAGCTATTATTCTTATGGATTCCTATGGATGAAAGATGTTCTGATCTCAGACAGACACTGCACTTTATCGATTTGTCGAGATTGTTAAGCTTATTTCTGGTAGTCTCGACAAATCTTGCTCCACCTTGAAGGAATCTGTCTGAATGGGTTACGCTAACGTGACTTTCACTTATCCCTTCAACAGCCTCTAATGAGATCTTTCAGTGCATTTCTAACATCCATTCTCTTGTGTCATTAACTCCGTGTCGCACGTAAACAGATTAGTGACGATGCATCCTTCATCTTTAATCTACGTCTGCCGCGCTTGGAAACTTTAAAGTGGCTCGTGTCAGTATATGGAAACACGGTCGTCACTGCACAAATGATATCAACGCTTTGAAAGGAAGGGGAAAGAACGAAAAACAGAAATTATCATTTTGATATTTCTTCAGTTATTGTAGTGTCTTTTTCCAATTTCTTCTCATTGTTTCGATGCAAAGAGTCCCCTAGAGAAAAGATCGCGTCATTGGATGCAATTGATAAGAATTATGTTTCTTTCTAAGAAATTAACACTCGAAAGTTTATATATATAGAAAATACGTGTTAATTGTTGTTAATTGTATATATTGTATACAATTAAGGCCTGGTTGGCCAAGTGGTTAGCGTATCCGCTCTCCAGACAAAACAATACGGGCTCGAATCCCACCATGGGGATGGATGTTTGTGATTGTCTGTGAAAATATTAGTAGTGGTGGTGGGCAGTAGATGGCGTTGGTGTAGATGATCGTAGTTTGAGAATTGGGTGGAAACAGAGATTTAGAGTAGGTGCCCTCCCTCGATAAGTCCTTTGACTCCCTGGAGGTTTTACATAATAATAATATCGTACATACTCAGTATGATCATATTTTTCAAACTTATCATATTTAGTTAATAAAAAAAAAGTAAACTTTAACATGCACTCATATTTCCTTGTAACTGCTTACTATAAAGTAAATTATTGTGATTTTATTACTAATAATAATATATGAATTATCCTATTATGACAATTATAATGGTATTAATTAGAAGCTATTAAGAAAGAAAGAAAATGTAGTATTACTGCTAAAATTTTACATTATAATTTATTTGTGACATAATGAAGTATTATAAAATATTATTTATGTTTGTATGATGAAATGCAATGTTGATCTGTCGCCATCAAAATTTACGAACACAGGATTTCCGCCATTTGACTGTAGAAGCAGAGTTTTCTCGACAGTTCCATTTTTCTTTCTGCATGCTTCATTTTCAGTTGGAATTTTACAAGAACTTTCATTTTTGTAAACAATGGACAAAGGATAAACTGAATGTAAAAAGTTTTTTAGCTTTAAGCGGCATTTGCTTAATGTCATTAAAATGAGAAGCGAGTAGTATTGTATTTTAAGACAGTTATTCAGCACAAATAAAGAACCTACTTGAAAATAATCCTCTTAGTGACCTAAGGAAATGATGATAATAACATAAAACATCTTTGGGTTCAGAGGTCAGTTCAGGGGAAAAACTAATTCAGTTCACCACATCCCGCTGACTATAAATGAAACCTAAGTTACCCAACCAAAGTAATTTTATTTCCACAAAATACCTAAAATATATTCTTTTATCTCATATGCGTTAGAATTTATTAGGTTTGGTATGTTCACTCAAACTTATTGGAGTTTTACCAGGACTCTGGATGGAAAAAAAAAATGAATTTTCCACTTAGAAAATTTTTACAAAATTTGTCAAGTTCATTTTGTTTCATCATGGGGGTGCTTTTTAGGAATTTAAATGAGCAAAACGTGTCGAAATATTTGATATAATTGTGAATAACGGTGCTTTGGCTAGATGAAATTTAATAATGCTTGTGATTTGGGATACTAGATTCAAGATGATATTAAGAATTGTTCGCTGTCTAGATGGAATTTATTTATTTTTAACGCGAATCACACCAACCAAAGGTTTGTAAATCTGTAGTGGATTCGTATGCACTTTTCTAGGAAAAGCGAAAGTATTAACTGAACAGTTTTAAACTGTATTGTACGAGAACAATTATTGCTGCTTGTTAAGTCTAACTGTTCACATGGGTAAGGTGGATTTGCCGTAATTTAGTTAATAAACAAATCTTAGGTTTGGCAAAAGATTTTTGCATAGTTAAGATTCCTTTTATTGGTAAAATGATTCGAAACCAGAGATAATTCTTCTCCGGAGTGTAATGACATTTGTTATTTAAATTACTGAAGGTGCGAAAAGATATTTCAAACTGGACCATTTTAATGACCAAATTAGTAAAACAAAATATGCGCACACTTCGTATGTCATAAATGGATTCAAGTTCAAATATTCTGATAACAAATGGTAGTTCACAAAAAGATATTAATTAAAAGATCACTCTTGTTATAAAGTCTACAATAATCTTTCTGCTTTTTTAATGAAATTATTAAAGGATTTCAAAATATCGGCTTTCAGGAGCACCGCCAGTAATACTAATTACTGGAGGTGCATCCTGATTTTTAAACATGTGTAGGTTTTTAAATGCAAAATAGACTAATTTATTATTGGGTGCTACTAATTCTCTTTCTCTCATTCGAGAAATGCAGTCTTGTTATAAGCCTGACAAGAAGAAACATCTGTTTTGGATATTCTATAAAGGAAAGACAAATCATCTGTCTTCTTATTAGATATAAAATTGTTTCTTTTTGAGATATCCAAGGAGATCGGGAATGCTGGATACAATCTATTAGTTTCCACTTCGTGCTTTGATGGTGTATGCATTTTTTTTTTAATCGAGAGCCCAGGGGGCTTATATGAACTTGACACCCGTTTTTAAGATGTCTTTACATGATATCACATAAGCATCCATGTTTTTAGACGAAGCTAGGATTATTCTATTACTTTAAGACAATAAAGGATGTGAGGTGAGGACATATTTGTGAATGTAAATCGTGAAGTTGATTGGGATGCTTGAAAACAGCAAAAATTTCGAGATTTTAGATCGATAACATATTGCCATTTTCTACGAGACACGTCATCTCGTTTTTCTCTGAACGGTATTATAAATACTTCTCATCCTAGACAAGATTTGAATCTACGGTTGTTTGGCCAAATTCATTCGGAAGCGCTCGTTAGGAATAGCGAGAACTTTGTTGTTGTTGAGTTTCATTGGGCCATTTTATTTCTAAAATTGCGTACATTGTCTACTAAAAAAAGCAGAATATTGATCACCAGGTAGCATTATCTCCGCTTCTGAGATTATAAAAATGCACCTTTTTTAGTACTAGAACTTTCCTCTCATTTTCTTCTTGATGACGTAATTTACTTTGAATCGCTGACGACAAAAACTGACAAATCAGCAGAAATTTCTTATAAACGAAAAATAATCATACCAATGGCTGAAACAATAACGAATTGTTTCAGTAGAATGCGAAATTTTACTTCTTCGGAGCTATGGCTGTTTAGATTTTAAAAAAGTGTAGGTTTTTAAATGTTTAGATTCGCAGTTTATGACTTCCAAAGCGTGTACAGAGTTAGGCCTTTCACGTTAAAAAATTCACATGTAAACATGGATATAGTACTACACGGTTACACAACTTCCTATGGATTTTCATTTTTGTTTCTTTTCATTTTTTTTTAAATCTAACGGCAATAGCTCAATCACTGTTCAGTGAGATCCAAATTTATCAAAATGGCCTCCGTAGCGCAGTCGTAAGGATCACGCGATAATTACTCTTTAGAAAAAAATCGAGGTTTTCGATACTGTCGGTAACCTGAACTTCATCTCGACACGAAGTAGCTTTTTCAACGGAAGCCGGTCTCATGCGAAAGGGTTTTTTCCTACCGGATATCTGTGATCATTTACTCTCTCGAGTGGACATACAATAAGTGATCTCAATGGGCGTTGGCTGAAAGATAGAGAGAAAACTTAGAGTCGATCTGAAATCGAGTTAGTGTGTCGAGAAACTAATCCAGGGGAAGATGAACAGTCCCTGAAAAACTACCACCACACCAACCAACCATGTTTATAGGAAGTTTCTGTTTACTCAAAAGAACCCGTATGAAGCGTCCCTGAATATGCACCGCGCGCACACACGTCTCACCGAGTAGACAAAAGGTGGCATAAGTTCGTTCCTGAAAGTGATGGCAACATCATTGAATACCGAACTTGATCCACATTTTCTCCGAATTGTTAAAGATGTTTGAATTTTGCTTTCCGTTAAGTTTTTTTATCTTTTCTTTAGAGGTTTAAATAAGATACATGCAGAAAATACTCTCAAAACCTCACTTTACATAGGTATTAATTCATTTTCATTTTTTAGCCCTTTTAGACATCTGCGTACATCAATTTGTTTTGACAAACCAAAGCACGAGTCTATCAGAGGACCAAAGCGAAGCGAATAAGGGGTAGATTCCCTCTTCCACATCCTGATAATTGAAAAAAAAAAAAAAAGAAAGAAAAGCAAAACTCGTGAAAAGCGATAACGTCGTTTCCTTCACATTACTTATTTTATGCTTCGTATTTCAGTCGCAAAACCCTTATGCAAAACGAAATATTGTCCAGATTCATAATTAGAGGGAATTAACAGCCTACGTGCGAACATACATCGTCTGATTGAATTCATTGCGAACTGTTTATTCCCCTTTTCACCCTTAGAGGAGCCTTTATAAGCTAATACCGTGTTTAAAGACTGCACGATAATAAGCTAAGTAAACTTAGCTACGTCGTGCACAGAAGCGCGTACTCAATATGAGCTGGATAACAATTAAATCGAGGAGAAAGGAGAACGATGTACATACAAACGTTATAAGAGGGGGGAGCGAAAAGTAATATTTAACTTGAAGTTTAATTATTAATCCTGCCAACCAATAGAATTCTAAGGAACTGATCCGATGAATTTTACGTTGATTCCTACAATTAATGACAATCATTTCAGTGTGTGTGTGTGTAGCAATTTCCTCTAATACGTTTCACAGTCTCAAACCAGTTTTGTAAGTGCACATAAACACAGTATATGAGAAGTATGCTGGTCCAGTGTAAGGATCGGATTTTTGTCGCAGATTAAAATAAATATCTCATCTTCCTTGTATTTATTCTTTATTTTCTTAAGGAGTAAACCATTAGAGAAGCATTTTCCCCTTTTGTATGTTTTCGTTATGATTGTCTCTTTTGTAATAATTATAATTCATTCTACCGATAGATTCGCTGCGTACAGATAGTTTTGTTTTGTAGTTTCATTTCTGAGAAATACTTTCGTGTTATGAAGTGTGAATAAATTCACATGACTAGAAATCCATCGTGATTTTTTTTTTATTTTCGCCAGTAATAAAATACTTTCACTTGTTTGATACTAACCTTTAAGCTAAGGCGAATGCAACATCACACTTTCGATGCCTCTTTAGGTTGGGCTTCATCGTCAGGTGATAAGACAGACGATCTAACTTCATCAAGAGTGAAAATATCCTCGCCAATGAAATATCACTTTTTTTTTATTAGTTCCTAATTCCAAATTGCGATTCCTTCGACTACTCATAACTAGTATGTATTAACCCCCCCCCCCCCTCAACCTTCATGGTTGACGTCCCTGTGTGTTTCTAATCCAATTTTCTGTTGGTGGATGGATGAGAAAAATCGAGTTATCTGAGGCGGAATTATATGAGAAATCCTCTCTGAACTTTAAATGAAAAAGCCTTTCGTTTAAAAAAATGTTCTTCATGGTTATGAATCGAACCTCCATCTTTTTCAATCAAAGAGCGCAATCGCATCATCTTTCCGTCATTTTGTTTTGCGTCTCAGTTCATTACATAAATATGCCGACCGCGCACAGTTGGGGAAAAAATAAGAATATTTTAGTGCGTCGAATCTTTGCTATGCGATAATATTCACTTGTTTTCAATCGGAATCAGTAAACAAAGAGGCATTCCATTCTTACAACACGAGGAGAAATAGGAAGTAAAATACACAGATTTCTTAATAATGTCTTCTTTTACTTGAAATATTTTTTAAACACCGGTTCTAAACCATTTTTCTTAGAATGGAGTCAAAAAAGCCTACTGCGATGGAGGCAACAGGAATGAGTGTCAGAGGGATGTATTTCTGACGTTCAGAAAAGAAATAGGCGACAAAAATGGATTATCACTTCTGAGAGAGTTTTTGTGTGAAGTCAGTGGAAATCCCCCCATTGGGATTAAGAATCAGGTTGTGTCAAGAAAATTCCAACTTACTTTTCTTTAAACTTGCAGCAAAATACTACAGAGGATGTGAAGTTTCATGGAAAAATAACTTCTTTGGGGAAACGTATTTATAGAAGGAACCACGCAGACTCGGCGAATACATTGTTGAAATGAATAATGAAAACGATCAGGACGGAAATAAAGAACCCTCTCCAAGTGATAGTAATCAAATATTAGAGATCTAAATGAAACTAAAATTAATACTGACTTCTTCTTATGCCTTATCCCATCTATCTGATGTCTGCCTTTTAGATGATGCGACTTTACGCGCGATCCCAACCGACTCATCGTAGAGTCTGACGTCAGGGAAAGAGGTAATTTTTTGTCTGTAGGAGTGTGTGTGTTTAGAGGGCCGGTTTGCCTGTTCTGAAGGACTAAAATCCCGAGTTTCCGGGTGAAAAAAACCCCTACCTCCGTATGAGAGCAGCTAAGTTACCTTTAGTCGAAAGAGACCAGATGAAGGTGCTTCACGCCATGGACGTGAATCGAACCCAGGTCTTTCGACCAAGGGCTTCGTCTATACCGACTGAGTCACAGAGGCTCTAAAATTAACACTGACTACAATTTTTAAAAGACTTCTCGAGGAAGACGTCGAAATAGTTGGCGATATTTTCATCAATGAAGAGATTACAGTATTGCTATTTTCTTCTTCTGTAGTAAGTCTATGCACACTTAAGATTGTTACACACTCTTATTACAATACGTTATCCTTGAGTATGCTTTTGACATTCACTCATTCATAGGAGATTCCGGTAGACACACTTCCATCACGAAGCGGACGGACAGTGGGAATTCAGTTCGCAGTTTTCTCGCTATCGAGATTTTGTTCTTAATCATGTTGGGTGATTACGAGGAGCGAAGCTTTCTAAACAAAACTAAGTTAGCCATCGATAAAATAAATAAATTTGAATACATTTAAAAGGTTTAATAATATCGCAATTTATATTTACCGTCTAAAGAATAGCAATCTAAACTCACTCAGAACTTAATAAAGTTACCTTTCCCTTCATGGCTGGGAATTACGGCAGTCATTTCTCTTTAGCAAATCAAAGCGCTCCTGAAACGAAACTCGAATCCAAAAGGTTTCTTTACGCAGTCGGCAGCACTAACAGAACAGAATCCTGTTTGTTCTAAACACGGAACTGCGTGGGCTTCTTTTTCCTTCCTCTAATTACGCACTCTTAATTGTATGTGAATAACAATTTCCGTGCGGTAATTGTTTGAGCCTGTTTCATTATGAACAACGAGCAGGTGACTTATTACATCGCACGTTCATCACTCCACCTGTCAGGTTTTGCTGCCAAATGCATGTTGATTCCAGATTAATTTTCAAAGAATTTTAGCTGAGTTTTAGCAAATGATTTAAATGTGCATTATCTTCGCAAATGAAGTGCAGATTACTTTCCGCGAATAGGAGAAAATCCCATCAGCATCATTTCGATAATTACCTTTCCTTATTTCAAGATCAAATACGTTCCCTTTTTTATTATATTGTAAAAAAACGATTCCAAAAACAGATCGATGTTCCCATAAGTTTTACATAAACTATTACTAGTTTAGAGAAATAATGTTTGCCAACAAACTTGCTTACTTCTGTTGAGATTGGTAATAAACACGCTTAGCATATATAACGAATCGAGAGTGTCTGTAGGATCGTCAGCGATCCAATACACGTCGTCACTATTTCGCAAACAACTGAATAAACCCAATTTATTTTGCCTTAAGGATAACGTTATAAAATGTATTGCTTTGGAGATGTTACTAGCTCCTTGCCGGAAGGAGCCAGTTGTATTACCCATGGAGAGAGAGAGATTTGGTGGATTTTTTTTTCTATGAAAGATGGCATTTCTGAGACGCAGGAGACTACAAAAAATTAAACGCTAATTTTTTTTACGTTAATTTTCAGATATTTATTTTTCTGAATGAATGTGGAAATTCTTTTGAGAAGAATCCACAAAAGGGTAATCAGTTTCGATTATCTCTCTCTCTCTCTTTATGTTTTCTTCAGAATACGGTTACGCAGCCTTCTTCTTAGTGTATCAACGTCTTCTTGTATATCTACTTAGAAATGTTCCGTATTTATCTTTCCCTTAATTTGAAAATATCAATAATTATCTGACGCATGTCTGGATAAACGAAGACAAATCGCCTACTGTAAAGATCATTGAAATGGAAATTCCAATATTAAAAAATTATTCCCTTGTCAGAGAATTAGAAAACTTATCAAATACTTTTGGTTTAGAATAATAAATTCTTTTGGTATATTTCACAATTATATTTGAATGCACTTTTCACCGAGTATTTCTACGATCGTAATTAGCTATTAGAAGGCGATTTTAGTTAACTCATAATATTAGTTTCAAATGTGTGTTGACTATCCTTGCGTTAACAAAGCACAAGTGGAATTAGAAAATTGGAGCTTTTCACAAATTAATTTCGAAATAGTCCGCGCGGTTAGCCGAGTCGCTATGCGCTTCGCAACCATATGCCTGGGGAGGGAGTGTCCATGGTTCGATTCCCGTCGGAGACGCGAGGAGCTGAAGGATTTTCCTCAGCCGTAGCCAAGTTAGCCGGTCTTGGGCGTGGACAGTAGGGTTTTCCCCCAGTTTATCCTGGGGGTTTTCATCCCGCAAAGCAGGCAAACCGGCCTTGAGAACTCAGCACTACAGGACATAGGATACATCGGGGCGTAGGGCTGACCACCTTATCCTGTGAACGGTTTGAGGTCCGATAATTAATAAACCCTCGACACCGCAAGGTAAACGAGAGTAAATCGAAGATGATGCATTTTGAAATATCATTCGAGTTGTAATCCTAGACATTAAATCATTTCTTGTACCCAAATGCCAGTTTCTTCGTTTCCTTCTTTTGGTTGCCAAATGCACGTTCGATCTGTTGAAAAGTACAGAAAGTATCAACTGCTTCTTCTTAGTATATGAATATTACTTATCCATTCTTTTTTTTCGGTTTACCGAAAAGTGAGATACTCAGTTTTACAAAAAAAAGAGTAAAGAATAGATTGTATACACACAAACTTGAATTCTTTTGTGACATCGTAATGTTGGACTCATCCCTGCCTAGTGTCAACAATACCCAGTTCTTAAAATGTGATGTCTGTGGACTCGCAGGCATCAGTTGGCCACTCTTGTCAAATATTCAGAAGTAATTCAGTAATGCAATTTCTTATAAGGACTTGTTCTTAAATAATGCAGCCTTACTTTTCGGATTTTCAGAATCTCGTCTCTTCTGTTAAGTGTCATGTATACTGCACACTTCTAACGTATTAATCTAGAACGGCAATCTTTTAAAGTCACAAGCCTTTGATATCTTTGTCCTTTCCCGTTTTTTAAAATATAAGTGTTACCCCTTCTCTTTCAGAACAAGTGTAAATAAACAGATTCAACAGGAATACTGAGTATCCATTTTTTATAATAAGAATGTACATATTAACTTTTCAAATGCATTGCTGCAAAGAGAAGACTTCTCGTATGTTATATTGTCAAGGAATTTATATTTTAAAAATACTTTTGAAGTGTTTGTAAGAACATATATTGTCGTTTTTAGTATATAAGCAATATGATAAAATTGCTGAAGTTTTGTTTATTTGAATTTTCAGTACTGTATGTAAACTAATTAAAAGTACCATAACAATAAAAAAAAAAAAAAAAAAAAAAACTCTCATCAAAGGGAGGCACGCGCTCACTTTAGAAGCAATTTTTTTCTTAAAGAAAAACGTCCGTCGGTTCTAAGTAAGAGACGACAATGTACTTTGTATCGAAATATTTAAATCTCTTATATTTTGTAATTCTCGAGATTCTTGATGCCACGAGTGAGCTGTTCTGTGCATACGAAAAAATATGTTTCCATCTCACTTAAAGGCAGAGTAATATTATGTAACTTGCCTTAAGTGATGACGCACGTTTCGTAGTTATTGTCATTTCATAATTGTTATTCATGAATATTCGCTTTATTTGTACAGGGTGACAACAAGAGTAATTTATAAAAAGAGATGTATTAAAGGATATTTTTGTTTCGATACACTTCACTATAAAACATTAATAATATTCATGTTTTATAGTGAATTATTCATGCTAAATGTGTTTCGGCGCATGTCTGCTCATACAGAAAAAGGCCAACAAAACAACTGAAAAGCTGCATTCTTTATGTGGATTCCACTACTTAAAGGTTTTATTTTATTTTTTTTTTGAAAACCTATAGTATATTCGCACGTGGGCGGGTTAAAAAAAATTTTTTTTTTTTTTTCTATTCTTTTATCGATTTTATGTATATTTTTGAATTTTTATTCTTTTTTCCCATATTCCGGAAACTCTGCTCTAGACAACCAAATATGAAACGTTTTCAAGCCGCCTTACAGCTCTCCATTAAGCACGTCGGCAGTCTCACACCGGACGGTGAAATTCATCTCCCACAAAAGAATCACAAACATCCATGCCCATGGCGGAATTCGTAACCGCAGCCTGTTAGTTGGCGAGACGATACACTAACCCAGGGTTTCTCAAAAGAAATAACATCTGCGTTGCAAATGTCAGTGACCAATCAGCAAGGAAGTATAAAGAAAATGTTTCCACTAAAATTGAAGATCAAGATAGTCTGCATCCGGTTCTCAAATCTAGTAATACTGAATACTTTCTTCGCAAGTTCGTATTGTAGGGTGAAAGTTTCTAAACCGTAGTGCCGTGATTTTTTAAAAGTAATAGGCCTGCAGATTTAAATTTTAATATGAATAAGAGACAAGGAACTTTGTTTAATTTTAGTATTAAGAAATCTCTTATCGAAGGTGTTTGTGACGCAACAGATAGTGAGTCATCCACCTCCAGCCTACAAAGCGATCTCCAGGATGTGCAAAAGGAGGGGAAAACTAACAGCACACACGAGAAAAATTCTGCATTCACTCGTATGTACTTATAATATTATAAATTTTTGGTGATCAGAATGGGATATGTCAATGAAAATCAGCACAAATTAATTTAACGATGTTATGTTTAATTATTGATCAATTATTAATTAATAAAAATCTGCTAAATTAACAATTAATTATCAATTAATACATTACAAAATAAGCAAGGTGTTCCGTGAAAATTTCAGGATTTGTGAAGTGTTCCGTCGTAGGAAAAGTTTGGGAAACGCTGCACTAACCACTGGGCCAACAACGCCGGAAGTTACTATTAATAGTAACATTGGAATATGAAGTACGGAACAACCTCGTACCTACAAACAGGACAGGTGACTAGAAGTTGTTCCCTCGTCAAATGCTATATGCCCTGAACACTATTCTTATCAACCTGTTTAGAAAACAGAATGTGCAAATGCGTTCTTTAAAAAAAAATGTGGGAGGGAGGAATTCTTTCAAAGTCTTTATAGTAGGAGACTAACGGATTCCAAATGCACCATATATTTCAAAGTGGAAACTGTTCCTCACCTCTTTTCAACTCAGATTCTTGAAAGATATTCCAAAAGGCTGAAAGTGGAGACGGAAAACATTTTACGCTTCAGCGAAGAATGCGAAATGGATTGTCGAGATTCTGTTCTAGGAATTCAATACGATTTACTGGACAAACTACATTTACGATGTTTTAAAAATGAACAGAAAAGTTAATTATCGATTACAATTAAAACATCGGGCCATGTTCTAATTAAGTGATCTCAAATCATTACTGTTTTTAGCGCGTGCGCCTGAAAGCACGATTTTAACGAAATGAGAGAATATTTCTCGCATGCTGAACCGCTATGTGAATTCGATTTCAAGTATTGTGCGCTATCGTATACGACACATTAATAGCATAGTATTAATAGGGGTGGTGAACATTTTTGGATGCAGTTTGATTTAATTTAAAAAAATCAAGTTTCCTTTGTTTTTTTTAATTAAGCCCACGTACTAACTCCAATGCAGGGTAGTTGGCACATCACGTTACTCTAATTTCGATAAATACAGCCTTTCAATCGACTTACCCGTCACTCTCCACTACTCTAGGCGCACATGAAAGATTTCAGAGTCACTCCTGAAAGAACGTAGAATAAAAGAAACTTTTAGAAAAAATCAAGAGGGGAATAGGGATTAAGTTATTAAAAGGGTGGGGGAAGTTACTGGTCTTAACGCATGATTTTCAGATTGCCCTTGGCTTAATCGGTCCTTTGCAGAATGTGGCTCATTAAAGAATCAGTAAACCTGCAGTGTTATCGCGCAGACCCAATGCGACCGAATTCGATGTGTGTTCTCAGTCCGGTTTGTTTCTTTAACGGACGAAAAAAAATTCAAGTTATCTTGAAGAAAAGTCTACCATCTATGTAGAGACCAACTCCTCCTATTCTTCTCATGCGTCCTAAGACGAGTTGAGTCCCATCCTAATGAGGGAGTTTACGGACTAATTAATGCAGCTAGTTCGCCACTCCTCTGGTGCTTTCCCTAAGGGCGATATTCATGAGTGTATCCGTGTGTGTGTTCACGGGGCCGGTTTGCCTGCTTGCTGGATGAAAAACACCAGATACACTGAGGGAAAGACCCTGCTTTTCACGCCCAAGACCGAATAACTTGACTGTGGCTGATGAAGATCCTTAAGCGCCTCGCGTCGTCGACGGGAATCGAACCTAGGACACTCCTTCCCCAGGCATATGGTTGCGAAGCGCAAAGCCACTAGGATAACCGCGCGGACAGAGACCGAGTAACTCACTTTAATTGCAGAAAGTCCTTTTATTTTTAGGGGATAAAAAAGACGACGCCAGTTGCGAGATTAGAATCAAGGTCTTTCCCAATGAAAAGGACTCATGTTGCATCATTTACACTGCGTAAGAGAAGCCATTTAACAAGAGAGAAACTAATATTAGCATAGACAAACCAAAGAAAACAGTTTTCATTCTGACAGCTGTGTCAGCCACTACTCGGCTGTGGTTTTTGTCGCATGTAAATGGAGTCATTTCGAAATAGAAGGGAGAAAGACTAGAAGTTGACAAGGACATCCGCCAACAGGCTCATGATTACAGGGACAATGGGATGGCAAGAGAGAAGAATTGATTTTAAATCATCAACGGAAACAAATGTCGGCCGTATTTTGTATGCATTAAACTAAATAAAAGTCTTGAACTGACAAATTCACAAATAAATCTTCCCATAAAAGTAAAAAAGTAAATTCTCGACTTTTTTCAAAATTCTTTGAATTTCTTTTAAGTCTTTGAATTCTTTCTTTTCGAAAAACAAACTCGCGATTCTTAGAACAGGAAACTAGAAACGTTTGTGAAGATCGTTATGAGATCTACACAAACATCTTTTTTCTGAATGCTAAATACGAGTTATGATTTAGTCATCACGTATTTTAATTTTGTTTTCATCTCGGTTCTCCAATTTCTGCTTGCATTTCCATTGCATTGATAAGTGAACAAAAAGTGAACATAAAGCTGCATAACGAGCTCCGAAGGATGCTTCCTTCCAAGCTATGAATTGCCACAAGAGATGGCAGAGCCCAGCTGTTGCTCCAGATTTATTACGTTGTTCGCCGCACCTTTCCGCTCATCATCAATCACTCGGACATTCACACAAATGGAAGCCGATGATAGTCTTCACACTGGCTACGAGATCCCAGCATGGAATAAAGAAAGCTGCGTGTTCTCCCATGAAGAAATTTACTAAATCTCTTATCGATAATATCAAGTCCGTTATCATGGACTTGTTGCGCATGCGCGGATTTTGTTAACCTTTTCATAGGTGTTACAACCACACATTTCAATGAATCGAGCAGCTGTTCCGTTCTGATAAAGGCGAAATTCTTGTTTGGATTGCATAATAAGTTTGATTTACAAAATAGAAATAAGAACATAGCAATAAAATGTTTTCTTATTGGATTATGCAAGATTTAAAACATCTTCGAGAGTGTCTCCTAACTTTAAAATTAGTCAAGCAAGCCAAGAATAAAGAGTGAAATGAAAGCCGAGAGAGAGAGAGAGAGAGAGAGAGAGAGAGAGAGAGAGACTTAAGTTCAGCAAAGTGCCACTAGAGGGAGCTCGCTGAACTTTAAATGAAGTTAGTAGCAAGAAACACCGTTTAGTTTGGAAGTTTTTAAGAAGTTGTCAGACAAAATTACTAATTTATAGTGCAATTATTAGTGAATCGAAGATCTTTGAAAAGAAAAGTTATTTTAATCACTCAAGTGATCTTAAACACTTGCCCATCGCACGTCCCTGCTGTGCTGTTGCAACCACTCGTGTGTTGGGCTGATATATGTCCAATACAATGCGTTTTATTTGGATCCATTTATCACTTATCACAGTCTTTATCGATTCTGTTGGTAACGTAATCTGTATTTTGATAATTTTTACTTTCAAAAACGTTCCGTTAATTTAATGAAAGAATTCGAAATTAATTTTTCCAATCAATTCGTTGGCGGAATATAAGATCATAAGAGTCAAAAGTGATTTGCTAGCTTCACCACTAACTTCTATTTTTTTTTTCTTGTTCAAAATGCAGATTCCCCGACATAAGACACGTGCAAATGAAGAATAACGAGATCATCTCTTTAGATATTTACCTTAGCGGAACAGACATTTGCCAATAACGATCACATAAATGAAAACAAAGTAGAATGTAGAAAACAAGGAAAGAATTTAAACGAAGTTCTTTTCCCTGGGCAGAAAATAAAGTATCGAACTACTTGCTGATACTCACCGTGAAGATTTTATCAAAAAGAATGTCATAACCAACTTTTTTGTTACATCAGCATACGAGTTTAAATATTTGCAATCAGATAAAACTTTGCCGAAATACTCTTTAAAAAAAGTCGTATTGTGCAAGTGATACTTTAAGGCTATCTGTATTTGTATTATACGATGCACATAGCTTATTTCAGTTATACATGGGACTGATGGCGCTCTTTATGCACGACTGTATTAGAGAAGAGATCTTAATAATTTCTTACATTCGATGAATTTTATTGTATACTAATAAAATTCATAATAAAATGTAATAAATTATTAAATACCGTCAAATGTTATTTAATATTGATGATATTTAATTATATAAGAGCCAAGTATTATAATTAAATTTGTAAACTAGAAATAAATGCATTCTCCGGCCAGAAAATCTTATCATTGGATTCAAAAAAACTTAAATTTATTCCTCTTTCCAAGCATGATGAAATCGATTTTTCACTCATAAATGAATACACACTTCGCAATATCATCGGGACATTAATCAACTAAAAGTTTGTGGGTATAACCTCACACGACAATATGATTACATCACTAATTCAGCGAACAATCCTGGCCAAAATCTATCGCACTGATGCTCATGTTACGAATGCTGCCAATTATGTGGTAATACTCATTATCTTATTCTTTTTTTTTTTTTTTTTTAAATGTTCCTTTTCTTCTCAGGTCATACTCGACGAATTGGTATTCCCGACTGCGTAGAATTCGATATTACGACGAATGCTTGCCGAGGGTTTTGCGTTGCCTATTCCACCCCTTCTTCGGAGGACACTCTTCGTATCAATCCTAACCAGGTGATCACATCAGTGGGGCAGTGTTGCAACATTATGGAAACAGAAGACGTAAGTTTATGATAAGCTTTATTATTAATGTTAAGAGGGAAAAATAAAGATATGTACGATTATTCTGTTTTTTGTAATATCAGAGATTTCTAACTTACTGTTGCCATGGTAATCACAGACATAGCTGCTATGGCAACAAGCGAACGAAAATTACAATTTTCATTTTTAACGAAAACCGTAATTGAAAATAAGACTCACGATAAATATTTTAGAATTGACATTGAACTCTTTTGTGAGTATTACTAAAATACTACGATAATTTTTATAAATGGAATTCTTATTGTTCCATTTAAAGCAATTATAAAACTTTAAATTCGGAATTTAATAAATAAGGAACATATATATTAGTTTAAAGAAAAAATTTTGAAGTAAATATCAGAAAAATCTGTTCTATATTCGATATCGAACCGAAAGATTCTATTTATAGACGTGCGTAAATATGCTTCTTCCTATCATTGAATTATTGAGGGAGCGTGAAAGCTACGAGTTGATAGTCGAAGTTTAGACCATCTGAGGTTCTTTTTGGACCATCGGAATTTTAAATGTCACTGCACTGCACTGCACTAAAGACTGAATATGTAAACTATCAGTATTCAAAAGGAATTTTAAATTTTTAATCTCAGTATTCCTAAAGGAATTAGATTCATCTCTCCCGAACTAAATATTATGCAATGTTGTGTTGACCTACACGAAGGATATTAACAACGCATACATAATTAATCATGTAGAAGTTCAGGAATCTTTACTGTTTGAAAAAAGGTATCGTGCTAGGATAGTAGCTCTTTTATTAACTTCGGCGTGTATTAAATAGTCTATTATGAACCGTATATTAATTCTAATGAAAAGTCGAGTAGATTTTTCTTCTCCAGTATACCGATAACAAATTTAAGTATCAGTAAAATAAAGCCTTGAAAGGTTTTAGTGAGACAATTGCATTCTCTTGAGTATTTCATCCATATATGACGTGTACCGACTTTGAAAGGTTTCTTCCACTAACATTCCTATTACAGCAGTCTAAAGAATGGGTTCACATCTTCTGGTCACCATCCCTGAGGGATCTAATTACAATATCAATGTCGATCTGTCTTTTGTGTTTTAGCTATGGGTACGAGTAGCTATATAGACGCCTTGTTAGAATAAATATTAAATATTTATTGGTCTTTTAGAGCACTGCGTTCTGTTATTTATTTCCGCAGCTGTGGCAAACGTATAGAGAAGAATTCCTTTAACGGGCTTCTCTTTTCTTGCGACAATTGTCAGACGAAACTGGCAAGTAATAAATAAGAAGCGCAATGCCTTGTAGATAAATCCCAGCATGTTCTACTTGGCCTTAAGACATCTCAAGAAATAAGTAGATTTTTCTTGGAAATAATATTGTTCACCCTTTTCAAAAACGAAGGATTTACTTAACAGATTGCTCTGAGTTTAGATCGCATGTAAATGAAGACCATAAATGTACTCTCGGCATAGTAACAGGCCGAATGATTACTGATTTAATGTCTAATAGAATACTCTTAGTCACAGTGATATATTTACGTACTGGTGGCTGTTTATCTGATTATGAAATTCAGATTCAGGCTAATAATAGATTTAAATTCGACATCGAAATGAAAGTAAGTTCAAAGAGATACCAGGAAAGAATGCATGGTTATCAAACTTCAAAGTTGAGATAAACTGGAAATCAATTTTTCTATTTTGATCACGCTTGTAATGAGATCCTCCGAAAATGAACTGATAAATATTGTCACACAAAGGAAATGGCTATTGATATATAATTTAATTCACACTGCTCTGACTCTCATCTTTATCATCGCCCTTTCAGAAGTACACTTAGCATTGATTTTTTTCACAATCTTTATTTTAATCTTCACCTTTTCTGGCGACGGAGCGCAAATTATTGAAACCAAGCTAATCACTTCCTGATTTTCCATCTGCTTATATAAAAGACATTTCTCTCTATTCGGCATCCGATTGTGGGAGGAGAAAATAAACATTGCGGTATTGTTCTTGTTTGTGATTTCATTTGCCAGTGAGGGTTATATCGATGGCGACATGCAAGGATTAGAATTTTGAAATCACTTGGAAACATTGAAGATATTTTATCAGAAGATAATATATTATTAGACGGATATAAACTGAATAGAAAGCCTTTACAAAACGTTAATGAATACAATGATTAGTGTTTGGTAGATGGGAAATTTAATTTCAGGAATTACACTGGTAAGATCACTAGTAAAGCTCATCATATGGTAGGCTTAATGGAAATATTCATTTTGAGCAGTTGTATGCCGTTATACAAGTCTCTGCTCGGAGTACCCGTGTTAGAACTTTGGCTCACAGTTTAATTGCCAAAGTTTTTAAATGGATGACAAGCAAATGGAGGGTATTCAGAGAACACCAACTGCGTGGGTAGAGGAATTGTACCGTGGTAATCATGAGAATCAGTAGGTTTCAGTGTGATGAATTCAGGGCATATACATAACAACGAGATTTCTGCAATTGGTTGAGTCAGGCAGGCTCTACTAGAGGAAACAATAAAAAAAAGAACAGGAAGTAGAAAGTATAAACAAATGTTAAAGTTTAATTTTTACATTCTAGTAGAAAGTATGTGGAATGGTATTGATTAACGAGTTAATGAATCGATAAATTTAAGAAAGAATCAGATTGTTGTTGTGGCTCGATGAAAGGTTAATTAGTCTCAGTTCATCTTAAAATTAATGCTGTACAGAGAGTATGCTTTTAAGTTTAATTGAGATGGAGTTGATTGAATGAAAATATTGAACAAGAGTGACATTAATCTATAATTAGAATGCAGTTACATTCAGGAATGATTAAGTGTTGAAAATTGTTCAATTACCAATTAAATGCAGAACAAAATACAACAAGAATTCGTTACTAGGAAAAGTACGGTTAAATATATTTCTTTTAAATTAATATTTTAGCATTTATATGGCAGTTATTATTATGACTAGTTCAAATAAAGTGATGAATATCGCTTTAACCGTTAAATAACGTTGAATTAATCAATCCCGCTACTCTGCTTGACGATTGTTCAATGCTTGTACGCATACTGGCCATGAATTAGAAACCTTTATGCAGATGTACGTAAATGTCACTTACGCAGAGTATATTGCAAAGTAATTGTTGCCTAGAACACGTGCGTCACCACGTGTTCTAGGCAACAATTTAAGAATACTGCTGGTCAATAATTCAATAGTGTTGATCACAATGGGAAAATAAAGGATTTTTCGAAGTTCGATAAAGGGCTTACTGTGGATGCCCGTATGGCTGAAGCCACGATTTTGAAAACAGCATTACTGAATGGCTTCTCCAAAGGTGACATATCCCGCATGTTTAATCAATGAAAGAACTTCTATTGTGTGTCTAAGAGGCGCAACTGTGGTAGTCCCAAGTCTGTCAGAAACGAGAACGACGTCGTCTTTGTACGGACAAACAGAACTTCCTGTGTGCAGCAATTGACCGAAGCATTTAATGAAGGCTGTCTCACCCAACTATGCTCAGGGAATTGAAGAAGATGGGTACTGGCAATCGCATGCTTGTAGGGATACTATTGAGTTCTACGAAGTACGGAAAGTTCGTCTACAGGTCAGGAGAACATTGTTCTGTGTTGACGGCAGGCAGAGAGATTAGTGAGAGCCTCATGAAGAAATGAATCCAGCTTAATTTGTAAACAAAACTGAAGGTTCTGGAGGTGGCGTGTGCATGTTCTGTTGGTACTGAATGGGTCTCTTGATATTGCTGGAAGGTCGGGTACCTCCAAGGAATATCTGAACATTGCAACCGATCAAGTCCATCCTGTAATGTTGACTTTTCATCCAGCAGTTGAAGGTTGTTTCATGGACGAGAATGCTACTCCCCATCGCGCAAGAATTGTTCATCCGTGGTTCATCGAGCATGGCAGCGACTTCCACAATATTCCCTGGCCACCACAACGGTCAGATCTGAGCCCATTAAGGATGTATGAGACATGTTACAAAAACAGATCCGGGAGCAAAGTCCTCCTTGGTCAAATCTGAACCAGTTAAAGGACTGTCTGGTGAACAGCTAGTATGTTTTAGACGTAGATGCAATCCAATACCTTATGGAATTTATGCCAAACTGCGTATGTGCTGTAATTCTGGCTAAAGGAAGTCTAATGGTACTAAATAAAAGTTTCTAATTCAGTGGCCGTATGTGTATCTCGCGGCCGTCGGATAAAATATCAAAAGTATGGCGGAAAATGCAACTAGGTTACATTATTATTTGACAGAATTCTGTAATATTAAAAATATGAAATTCAGTAATTTTGTTATTCGGAAAATTATGAATTCACAAGAAATGTTTTGAATGCGATTCACAAGTAACAGTTTGTCAGTGTTTTTAAATGGCCTTAACGTTAAAAAATTTCTGCGTATTATTTACTAGAGCATGCAATACTATTTTTCTTTGAAAATACAGTTTCTTAGAACATATTTATCTGATTGGATACACAAAGTTGAATAATTTTATACTTTATTATTCTTTCAATGGTTATAATTATATATATATATATATATATATATTTTTTTTTATTATTATTTTTTTTTAAATTTACAAAAAGCATTGTCTATTTATTTGCAGAAGTTTCTTTATCCGAAGTGCTGTTTTTTCGTGGTTCACGTCTTATACTTTCTATTTTCTCGAAACAGTGCAGCATATCATGCAGACTTTGTTCTTGATGTATGTGTGTATGTGTGTAGAAGGCTTCACCATCCAACGGTTCAACTGTTTACGTCCATCTTATTTCGGAAATATCCACACTAAAACTGATGATCCGTCTAATACCTTTTGGTTCGACTAGGTCTTGTTGTAGATGTTTCGCCCCGCAGCAAATTTTCACAAAACACGCACCAACACTTCAGAGAAACACTGCCGCACAAGATTATCTTCAGAAAACTCAACCAACCAAAGGATACATTTGAATGTAAAAGAAGGAAAAGAAGACGGTGGGGAGAATGCAAGCTATAAAAGAGAAGAACGAATAATGCTCGGTTTTGTTGGGCAAAGGACAATATTTTGGTCATAAAAGAAACTCTTCGAGATCCGTAATTTGAAGATCTGTTATAATATAAAGATGGACAGAATAAATAGATGAGAAAAAAGCATGTTTAAACCGAAATCTAAAATAATGTTTCAAAAGGGAGTTTGCGGCACTCTTCCCGTTCTAACTTTTTGCGACGGTTGGCAACCCTCCTCACGTCAAATGGCTACCGTGAATATTTTAGACCGAATATCCTTCTCGAATTATAATTACGTACAATTTATGAATTAGAACTTCAACGCGCATTTTTAATTGGACTGTTTCACCGTATTTAATGAAGTTAGAATCAAACCAGTGAACTTTATTTCGGAAATGTGCTCGACGTCATGCAAAACATGTCGAAGGCCAGTAAAAGGTTTCTTTTGTGTTTCTTCATCGTTAACCGGAGTGAAACGATGACGGAGGACAAGGGAATCACATCGCTTTCGATTTGTCACGCTTCGGTTGTTTTATAAAATTGAATGATACTGGGACAGGAGTACTACACGTAGTGGTTGAAAGTGATTTGCCACTTGTATGGTCGATGGAAATAAGAGCAGCTGAAGGTAATGGGAACGAAGATTAGAATTACATTAAGTGTCCCTCTGAATTACAAAAGGTGATAAAAGTATAAATTGTGATCAGTTATTATTTTTATCCCATACTCTTGACGAGTAATGTTACAAGTATTAAAGCAATGCGGTTACTTTAATTATGATTCTGGAACTTCAGGGATTGCGTGTTATAGTATCCGAGAAGCTGGTTGTTGACCGAGATAACCTAAAGCAACCCTTTGCTTTTTTTTTTTTTTTTTGCTGACTTCTTTATGTTTTGGTATTGCTATTAATATCGATATAAACCAAATTTTTCTCATCGCTTCTCTCTGTGGGAATCATTATTATTCGTAATTTGTCATCATTCTATAACTTCTGACACAGACGGGTGTCAACAACCTCTGAAGTCATGGCTTTCGGACTTGTAATGTGATGTTATCCCACAGTGATATTGAATGGGAAGATGAGTTCTATGTCGGTGGCGAGCTGTCCGCACCCTTGTGATGGATTGTTTTTCATGATGTATCAAAAGCCATAAAAAAAGTTAGTGTCCGTATTTATCACAAACGTCAAAAATTCGATGAGGTGAGATTACAAATGCATTGCGTTTTACGTTCATTGCAAAGAATGATCTAAAACTTTGGGAATACAAAGCATTCAGAGTGCGTCTTAGGAAACGTTGGCAAGAAAAATAGATGGATGGTTTACAAGTTCTCTGAAACATCTCGAAGCCTTATCAACAATTTATTTATTTCCTCTACATCTCATAACCAATTGATCAATTCGATTAGCAATTATATTAGCTGGTTTAATAAACATGTGGATATTTGAACAACTTAAAAGTTATACATTTTCTTAATTTTCTCAAAGGTTAAGAGTGCAATTTTTTTTAAGAATGGAGTTATGTCTAACTGTCCATATCTCCAAACATAAATCTTAGATCTGCTCCTGTTTGTTATCGGTACTCGTGTATAGAACAAACCCTCGCATTTTGTCAAGATAAACCCTCGGATGATGTAGCTACGCTGGTCTTGATTGATTGCGCAGGTTTCCATGAAAATTAAATGAAATTCTCAGGAGTTTCACATTTACATCCTCGTGCTCAGTCGTTCATTGCATGCTAATTAGTCTCGAGAATAACGCTAAAGACTAGTTTTAATAATAACTCGCCACTGTATTCAACGGTCAACATTATTTGGTCATAAATATTTAAGTTATTTGAAAATAATTAAAATATTATTAATCACTTCATTCATTAGAAAGATTTCATGGTAGCTAATAATCACAAGAATTCTCAATGTTCGTTCTATCGATTTAATGACATTTACCGCAATTACAAATTCCTGCTCACCTGTTTACTATTTCTCGAACCTGTTGTCTCGACACAAAAGAGTAGCAATCTGCATTATGAAATCGCGCTTTGATAAATGTTATTTAAAAAAAAAAGCTTAAACATATCTTAGCAAAAGCGAATGTTAGTTGATTTGCTGTTTCATTAAAAGGCTGAGAAGATTCGATTGTATTATGCTGCTATAAATAGGAACATAACATTTAAATCTTTCAAGTAAGCAAATATTTTTATTATATCATTTTAGCTAATTTATAAGTCATCGGTTATAAACTATTGTTCAGTTTAATATTTATTTATTCCTTAAATCACAAGAAATCAGTGTGCTATTCATTTGCGTCAAGAGAAACCAAACCTCTCATGTAGGAGACTTAATTTCTTCGTAATTCTTATTACAAAATATGAACGTCAAAGCAATTTATTTCTTATTTAAATGTTTTTAAACTAGAAGATTTTAATATAAGTAAAAACGCTTTAATTATAAAACAAATTCATAATTATACAAATTGCAGATTTTTGTTGTTCGGCAAATGTGTGTGCGCGCGCGCGCACATACCAGCAACTGAATTATAATCTTTTATGCAGATACATATAAGCGTCACGTCTTACGCAGAGTATATGCAAAATACTTAGTCACGTGCGTCACCACGTGTTCTAAGCAACAATTTAAAGAATGCTGCTGATCACAATGGGAAAAATAAAAGGATTTTTCGGAGTTCGATAAAAGGCCTGTTGTGGGTGCCCGTATGGCTCGAATCACGAATTTGAAACCTGCGGAGTTGACTGGTTTCTAAAAAGGTCAGATACCACGGATATTTAATCGGCAGAAAAATAATTCGCATTCCTTGTCTAAGAAGCGTAACTGCGGTCGTAAGACAGTCCTGTTAGGAACGAGATCGCCGTCGTCTGAGAAAGCTTATGCGGGCAAACAGAACTTCCTGTGTGCAGCAATGGACCGAAGCATTTAATGAAGGTCATAACTCATATCTCACCGAACTATGCGCAGAGAACTGAAGAAGATCGGTACTGGCACTCACATGTTTATATGAATTTTTGCGAATAACCAGAAGGTTTGTCTGCAGTGGTGTCAGGAACACTGGAAAAAGTCATGTGGTCCGATGAGTCACCGTATAACTTGTAAACACAAGTCAAGGTTCTAGAGATGGGTGGTATCATGGTGTTGGCCATGTTCTGTTGCTAAGGACCGGGCCTGCTGATATCGCTGGAAAGTCGGATGTTCTCTATATGAATATTGCTGCAGATCAAATCCATCCTGCAATGTTGACTTTTTATCAAGCAGGTGACGGTTTTTTTCATGGATGACAATACTGCTGTCTATCGAGCAAGAATTCTTCATCAATGGTTCAGCGATCATGACAGCGACTTCCACTAAAAAGCTTGGATCTGAAGTTCATTGAGAATATATTGGACATGTTAGAAAAATAGATTCGGGAGCAAAATCATCTTCCGTTAAATCTGAACCAGTCAAAGGACTGTCTGCCGAATGGCTGGGGGGGGGTTGTAAACGTGTATGCAATCCAACACCTTGTGGAATCTTTATGCCAAACCACACGTGTGCTGTAATTCGAGCTAAAGATGGGCCAACACGGTACTAAATAAAATTTTCTAATTCAGTGACTGGTATGTATTTATTGTAATCTGATATCCAATTGACTGAAAATATGTAGATTTAACATTAATATCACACATTGTTTGTTTTTAGGTCAACGTGAAAGTGATGTGTTTGGAAGGACCACGAGATCTCGTTTTCAAATCGGCCAAGACATGCTCCTGCTTCCATTGCAAGAAAGATTGAGAAAACTTCTTATTAGCACCGGTGGAGTACATTACCACTTAAAGGAGTCACAGACCTCAGTGATTCATTCTACCTTGAGGGTATCGGGATATAATTTTGAGTTAGTTTACAAACGAATAATTCGTCGCTACTGGACCAAGTGGAATTGGGTGATGACTAATCAAGAACGTAATATAAACTCAGAAGTTAAATGTTTTCAAGAGCAGCAAGACCTTGGGGGGGGCAATGACTTAATGAACGATCAATGAATGAGGGAAAGATCTTAAAAACTTGAAGACTTGCTTTAAATTTATCTTCAAAGAAATATTTAAAAACTTTCTGAAATTATTACTCATTATCAGCACGAAGGGTCTTGCTCAATACCAAATTTCCGCCCCTCAGTCCCTCTTGAAGGGGAAATGCTATTTTCTCAGATGTAATTAAGAGTATTTTGAAGAAAATCTATCCCTTTACTCTCAAATTAGGTGAGATCTGGTCCAAGAGGCTTTTATTCGTCTGTACAAAAAACGACCTCTATATTTCTCATTGCATTTCTTTCTCATGTTCTTCATGCTTTCTTTACTGTACAATATCTTCCCACTTGCTCGTAGCGAGCATTTCCCGACACTCCCATCCCACCCTTGAGTGTCATTGGTGTTCAAGTAGTCATATAGGCAACTACAGACCATTCATTCCAAGAAAAAAAAATCTTTCAATTCTGTGATTCAAGAACTGTGTTTCCTACCCTGACCCCCAATAGGTCTTGTTTTCGTGAATGGTACGGAAAGGCGAGAAATACCTCGCATCAAAGCTCTGTGGTGAATATGTCTTAAACGAAGCTCGCATAAGAACTTGAAATTGCAAAGATGAGACGAATTGGAATTCATCTGTCCAAAGAAGACCAACGTTTGTTTCTTGTTGTCAAACCTCGTGTTTATTACTTTTCTGTTGTTCTTTTTTGCGCCTTTTACATCAGCGTCCGTCTACACTGTTTAATTTGAGGGAAGATTCGGTATCACGGAAGAGACGGCGGTTGCAGTCCAAAACAAAAAAGAAGAAACCGGGAGTTCGTCGTGACACCAGCATTTCTTCCCCTTTACTCCGATTGCAGATCAACAACTTTGGGCAGGTGTGCTGATGGTTTGCAAAAGGTAGGACGGAAGTGATTAACAGATGGTGAGGAGAGGTCAGATGAAGGCTGATGTATGTGTTAGTGCAGATTAAAGATTATTGTGTCGTCTTTTTTGGCGATTTTGTGCAATTGTTTCCTTTCTTCAAAATTAGAAACACTCACAAAAAAAACTTCCTCTAAATAATTAGACGCACATATAAAATACTCTCCAAAAAACAACACCTCTATGAATTATTATACGTATGTAATCTTTGAAGCCTTACTACAATATTTTAATTCAATTCTGGTATTTTGGTCTTATAAAGAGCTGTTATGACAGGATCTGCGAGTTGTCACAGAAAATCGGCTTCCACGGGCAAACTTGATTATCTGACAAGATGCAAGAAGAAAAACTTTGGGTATCATATGATTCCTGTTAATGTATTGAAACAATTTACCTCTTAGGATGAGCAGTTACGGCGTCATCCTCCTCATCCCCTACCCAAATAACTGAGTTAATCTGTGAAACAGACTTATGGGACACTTTGCATAATAAAATTGGTGTATTGATAAATTAAATTTGAACGTCTTTTTATTCAAATTATATATAAGGGATAAAGAAACATGTATTCCACCAAGTGGGATAGTAGAATCTGTTATCCCTCTATCCTCATTGTGATGACGATGAGAAGTAAGAAAATAGTTTTATATGATCCCTTCAGAAGGGTATACGCAAGTTCAACCATCGGATTCTGTATATGTGCCTACCAGACGTACACGAGTTAATGAATAGAAAATAGTATTTAAGTATATTCTAGAAATTATTTTTAATCAGCACTGAGGTAGTATTGAATGCTATATGATCATCGAAATGCTTTTCATCCAACATTTAAAATTTCTGAGAGAGAGAGAGATTACGAAACTGATGACAGTGCTTTTCAAAAGTTAATAGTTAGAGAAACCAGCAATCATCGATCAATTACGATCTGTCAGTCTTTGGAAGATCAGAATAAACACACATCTAAAATAGATCGGAAGACATTTTCTACCCCAAAATTTGAGTTTATAGTTTTCAGAGTATATCTATAGATCTACAGCAATGTTTATATATATATATATATATATATATATATTTTTTTTTTATTTATTTATTTATTTTTTTTTTTTACGAAGGATACTCTGAAACGCTGTACGTGCACAAAGTGAATAATCTGTAGTAAAATAGGATATTCACTTTGTGCACGAAACTTGCCAAATGATGTCTTGTATTCCAATAACTTACTATGAGAAAGTTCGCGATGCCAGTTTCAAAACTAAATGTATACCTTGCTCACGTAACTTCTTTCTTTACAAAATCAAATTGTTACAGAATATCGATTTTTGAGAAATCGTGTAATATTTTGTCTTTTTTTTTAATTACAAATAATAAAAACAACCATAAACATGTCTATATTGTTTTATAAACAATTGAAAACGAAACATTCAAAGGGCGAAAAATAACTGTATTCCAAAATATTGCATGTTCCATGTAATATTCTGATCACATACTTGCATACCACCCATTGCTTTTACATGTTAATTCTATGATTAAAAAAAAAGAGAAAATTCTGTAAAAATGACCTATGTATGTTTGTTCAGACTAGCCTATTGTCATAGTACCGATGTACGAGTCTTGAAGACTCGTACATCGATACATAAGATACTCGCACATAAGGTACTTCGTAAATTAAAAGAAAGAATTGGCTAAGCTATCACATCGGTGAATGTAGATATATTACTTACGACACTGGATGCCAAGAAAGTTTCACAATAGCTGACTATGGTGTCAGCCAAGAGCTTCCGTACTTATTCGGTGGCGCCAAGTTCTCTCGGAATCGAATTTGGAGGACCCAATTCGATTCCTGTCTTAGTACAATAATCTTTAAGTATTTTCAACTTAGAATGAGAATGAGTACGAGGTGGGAGGATTTGTTCCCTTAAATCTCGAGTTTTCATCAAGTTAACTGACAAGATAATAACATTCTCATTTCAGAGAATGAAATGACTTTTATTTGAAGATATGGAAGAGGATTGCGGCCTCACCATGTATGTGATAACAGAAAATTTCAAAAAGAAACTTACTAGAGGAATGAACTTCACCTTGTTAAACGCTCGTAATAAAGCTGAAGATACTTTACCAATTCATCCGTCAAGTGCCATCGTCATATTCAAAACTACCGTCTTGTCGATGTTGCAGGCAGATAAAGAGAAAAGATGAAAAGGTTTGACTCCCATAATCATCTGAGATGACTGTACTGTCTTACTATTTATGAAGTAATTTTTGAATGCTATAACATCTAAATATGAATAAGGATCTTTCTAAAATCGTTAAAGAACACACACATTACTAAATGACTAAAACAGATCCTTCAGAGATTACTTCATAAGCATCAATACTGAGATCACTCGTGGAAAGGGCGAATCACAAAAATTTGCATTTTGTTTTATTTTTTAGTTTAAGTCACTGGTATTTAACATTTTAAATACAATTTTTAATTTCACTTTCAAAATCTGAATATTTATATTTAAGACCGTAAGGATTTTTCTTCAAAACCATATTTCTCTCAATATACACAAACATTTCTGAAAATATGTCGTGTACCTCCTAAATTTGAGAAGCGTGACTAGCTAAGTTAATAATCTATTTAAAAATTCAGTGTAACCTAATTAGCTAATAAAACATTAATACGCAGCTTAGTGTCGTTATAATAAGGGCAGTTCTATTTCATTTTATAAGCCTAACTTGGCCACATCACACAACAAGTTTACAGATTTCACCAACTCTTGCACTGAGGAGTGAAACTCCACGTTACTCTTCGAATAATCAGCCAAACTATAAACTTTTCCATTAATTATTGCTAGTGCGTTGCATATTTAGTCTTATTCTGGTTGAGTTACATTCATTATGAATTAGGACGATTAAACTCTTGACGAACGAGGTGTGTGTGTATATATTATTGATATTTAACGAATGGGAAATGAGATTCTCTGGCAGATACTTGCTAAATCCGGAGGATAAGGGAATCAACTGGTCACTGGAGTCACGACATTACCAGTGCACAGCAGGTTCCAATTTTGGAACAGAGTGGGAAGTCACCTTAAGTTACTAAGAATAGGTAACGTAAGTAGACAGTTAAAAAAAAATTGAGACGGAAGACTTGAGTTGGTAAAATATTTATTAATGTAAAATTTTCGCATTAATATTGAAATCATCTTCAGTTTAATTTCAATTTCGATGAAATCATTTTAACTACTAAAATTAAGATCGTTTTAACTATCGTCACTTTTTTCGTAGTAGGAATGAGCATTTGGCATATTGGATTATGCTTCATGTTTGACTCTTTCGTGGTCTACTGGGTGTGATCTCAACATGAAAAGAATGGTGAATAATATCAAGCTCTATTGAAAATAATAAAGAGCGCATGGTTATTTCATTTGTTCTTTCCTTAAATTAAATACAATGCCCCACTTGATATCGGTCGCTCGCTCCTCTCTCTAACAAAATCAGAATAAATGCTGAATCTATGAATTAGATTTCGACTATGGTTTTGTGTATTCATGACGTCAAGCTATGTTTGGGGTTTTAGACTTTCCCCTTTTCTTTGCTACAAACTGTGACACAAGCTCTCCTAAATCACTAAATAAATTCGCAATTTTTTTCTTCCTTCCGAATCTCAAGTTTCATAAAAATGCAATTCTATTATTCCAGAATCCTTGGTTTTACATACCAGCAATAAATTAAGGTTTTTACTAAAATAAAGAGCCGAAAGGCTTCATTTCGGCGATATAAATTTATATAAATCAAGTGGATATTACATCCCGCTTTATTTCAAAACCAAATGCAGAAACTATGAAGGTTTCGTACGAAATTTGATCAGAGAGCTTATGGGAATACACTCGCCGACATTTACGAGTTGCCCTAGCGCGGGCCTTATAGAAGACATGATCGCTTGCCCAAGAGTCCATATTCGCCTTCTATTGATCCATTTTGATAAGGTTTCACTGGCCTGGCAGCTGTTTCGAACTGGTTGGTTTTGCTCTCTAAAAATTAGGCGATCCCCCAAACCACTCCCTTCGAGTGACTAAAGGATCGTCCAACTCAGCGTTGGTTCCACTCAGTGACAGGCTCACCCCACCAGTGAGCAGAGCCGCTCATATTCCAGGGAAAAGTACCCATTGACACGGTCCCACACGGAGACTACGCCGGAAAGCACTTCCCCCGGAGACTCAAAACGCTCTCTCTCAAGGCAAAACTCTTCCGAAATCTTAACTCCCCCCCCCCACCTCAGTGGGAATAGACTCGGAAGAAACCTCAAGAGAGCAGAAGCTCTCGTTCAGTACTAAAGAACTCGAAGTGTCGGATAGGTGTATTTTTTATAAGCGAACTCTCGGTCGGTGCGTGAAGTATTCAGTAAAATAGAGCCAAAAGGCTTCATTTCGGCGATATAAATTTATATAAATCAAGTGAATATTAAATCCAGCATTATTTCAAAGCCGAATGCAGAAATTATGAAAGTTTCGATACCTCTCCGACACTTCGAGTTCCTTAGTACTGAACGAGAGTTTGCTCTCTTAAGGTTTCTGACTGGTCTGTGAGGAGGACCAACCAGTTCGAAACAGCTGCCAGCCCAGTGAAACCTTATCAAAATGAGCTAAGGTACGCGAAGGCAACTCGTAAATGCCGACGATTGTATTCCCATAAGCTGTCTGGTCAAATTTCGTAAGAAAGTTTCATAGTTTCTGCATTCAGCTTTAAAATAATGCTATATTTAATATCCATCTGATTTATATATATTAACGTTTATTTAATAAATAATCAGTTAAGAATTTTATTTAAAAGATTTAAGTTATTATACTATTTTAATGCAATTTATGAAAGATTCAATAAAATAACTTGCCATCCATTGACTACTGAGAAGGGTTGAGATTCATCTCGTAATTCAAGGCAAGTAGAGTTCATTTTTTTCTTGACTTAAGCTTTTTTTTTTTCATGAGCTATTGAGGTTCTTTAGCTGTGAACTTAACAACCGCGACCATCTCAAGGATAAGGTGGTTGGACCTATGCCTCCCGGTGTGTGCTATGTCTGTAGATGAGTGTGTTCACGGTGTCGGTTTGCTGTTTTGGGGGACGAAAAACCCGTTTCCGGGTGAAAAAACCCTACCTCCATATGAGACTGCCTAACTCACCTTTAGTCGAAAGAGACCAGATAAAGGTTCTTCATCACTGACGGAGATCGAACCCACTTCGTTCCGAACAAAGGGCTTCGTCTATACCGACTAAGCTACGGAGGCTCAGAGATCATCCTTATGTCATTTTACGTCTTCTTTTTCCCGAGCAATATTCCTATAATTCTTTGTCCTTTTTGCAGGATATGGCGGAGCCTAATTTTTATCAAACTAATTTGGTCTTGCAGATTAAGCAAAGAGAGATGTTTTCTGTATTTCAAGAAGCGTCAACTACATGTCCGGATTTTTCTTTAATGTAAATATACATGTTTTGTTCTTAATTAAAAAAACAACAACTTATATTTCAATTTTTATTCCGCATCAGTGTTTCACGTTTAAAACTATGATTATCTACTTGCTAATAACAGGTCTCTTTAAAACTATTACTTGGAGAGCCACCTGGTGCATTGGTTTTCTCCTATTGATCGCGGAAAGATTTTTTTACTTTTTACGTGGTTCGCCTGTAATTTATAAAATATGGATATAGACACTACCCTTCCCAAGGAAAGTTTCACGTACGGGCATCATTTTAAGTTGTTTAAAATTATTTTTATTAAAATAAAATTAAGCCTTAGAACATCACAGTTTTAGTACCATACAACCAAAATGACCTGATAGTTAAAGTTTTTAGGTGAATTTCATCTATGAAAGGTTGGAAATTACTGTTCGTTATAACCAGAGATAGGTAATCCTATCTCTTAGGGTTAAATCATTTGGAAACGTTCCCCTAGTGACAAAATATTCCCAATAAGCAAGATAGTGTTCTCGCGATAAAATTCATGACGATGAAATTCATCGCCCATCAGAAGACATTCAACGAACATAATCCAAGAAAATGCAAGAGCTCACACCTTGATTATCGGAGACACTTGCCACTTGGTTGGCGGAGTGGTATCAGAATTACGATATCATTACGCAAAAAAAAGTCAAGGAAAGAAAAAAAATTACAAATCTCCCGTGATTCAATAGGAAGATATAATTATTTATAAACACGCCTATCAGCGTAGGCTAAGAATTAAAAATCAAGTCAGCCATATCAGAGTCGTGAGTACATTACCCGGATGTCCAGGTTTTCAATCGGCCAGTTTATTACGACAATACTTCAGTTTTACTGGAAAAGTTTTTTCCCCAGTTCGAGCATATGCAAATAGCCAAATCAGCTCAAAATATTTTGAAAGAAACATTTCATTGGGGAAAACTCCCCAATTAACGAATTCTAGCAGTATCATGGGGATAAATATGCAGAGTTTACAAAACATGTCGCTGTACTAAATGGATTGGACCAAATTCAAAGAAATGGAAGGCTTGCGATTTTTAAAAGCGAAGGTTCTAACAAAATTACAACTTTCGCATTACAAAAAAGGTAATTACGACAAAATAATTAGTTTTGAATCCCTAAGATGTGCAGTTTAAGACTAGAATATAGTGGATTTGAACGCAAAGTGTTGTTAAACAAGAAGTGTTACGCACTGCACTACAAATTTATTCTATTCCTTAAAAAGTTCTTGATTTCGGGAAGTGAAAGTTTTCGCATAGAATCAACAACATTTCCACTGAGGTATATAAAACAAACGAATACTGAACAGAATCATTTTACAAGACTTTTCTTTATTAAGAAAACTTTCACTTGAAGCAGTATTTTTTGGGAAATTAACATAAAACGTAGCTTAGCATTCGTTAATTAACTTAAATTTGTTTTGTGAAAGTGAATTTAGAAATTAAAAAAAAAAAAAAATAGCGTCTCATGCGGATACTACTCGTAAGTGACTCAGTTAGCTCTGGTCCAAAGTACTTCTGTTGACAGATAAGTTAGCTGGTATCAGAATTTTAATCTTTCAATTAAAGAGTAGAAGAAAGAAGTGAAATTTAATCTGTTACGCATTTTCCAAAAATAATATATGTACTAAGCAACAATCTGGTGTTGTTATTTTGAATAATTTATTTTTTGAGAAGAAAAATCTCTTACAAAAGGTTGTACACGTCTTACCTCAGAGATGGATAAGAGAAGGCTTTACCATCGACGGAGTCTGGTTGTCGGATTCATTTCTCCATTAAGGGATATCTACAGGTGAGGATCATTCACATAAGAGAAATGCAATCGAGATGGGAAGAATAGCAAGCCACAAGCTATCACGAGAATGCTCCTTTTATCCTAACGATAAGACGTCCACGATTCGTCACCGAATGAAAAGAGAAACAACACACCAGTGACACGCAGAAAACGATTTAATGGGGAAAGAACAGCATGGACAGAAAAATGTCAAACATAAGAGCAAAGCAAAACAATCACGCAGAAAGCATTGCCATAAGCGAGTTACAAAATAACTAAACAAATATTACCATCGTAGACAAAGAACAAGGGCTTATATGCTATTCTTTTCTTCATGAGCAAAAGGACAATTCCTTATTTCCATTAAATCTTAACTTTATCCTCGAAAGCAGATATTTCATTGTCTTTCATTCTAAATGTTAACACCTACATGAGAGCAGCGGAACAGAAATGAGACAATCTTCATTGTTCCAACAACGAAAGAAGGGAATGCTGCTTCACAATGTATAACGGAAATCGCACTTCACCTTTAATTACACAAGGAGTGGGTTTTCTTGAGAAAATCTCCTTTCTTAGGATTTGCAAAATTTGAGATTCTTGATGATGTATTATTAAAAAAAAATCTAATAGTCTCTTCCTCTAATAGTATTACGTAAATTAATTTTTGAGAAATATATTCATTTAGTAAAATAATGAAGGGAATGTGTCAAAATAAACAATGTTTCACTATTCATAATAATCAGTAGATCTGTGGATCGGTAGAGCGGTGCCACGCAAGAGAATTTTTCACTGAGAGAAAAGTCAGCTAATTAAAACAATTAGTAACTAACGATGATAATGAAAGCGAAAATGTACCGAAAAGATAGACAGCAGCTACACCATGCAATAAGTAGAACACACTCAGTGTTTGCCCTTCATTTGGAAACACCGAGTCCGAATTCCGACTCGAGGAACCTTTATAAAAAGGTTTTAAGTAAAGGTGAGTTAGTCGGTCTAATGCTAAGCTGGCTGAGTTTTTCTATCCAAAACAGCCGCTAAACGCACGCATTTAAAATAGACATAATATATTGGCTTATTATACCCTTAACAGACGTGTCAACTTTTACTTGCAATGGACATCTGCGCATACTAAAAAAAAAAAAAAAAAAAAATCCCAGCAACTATTGCGTTGCAGTATAATCGGTCCTGACAGTCCCCACTTCTGATACCATAGTGTGACACCACTTCATACCTGACACGAGTACAATATCTCAGAAGGTATTAAAATATTTGAATACTGTAAGTGAGAATGATTTCCAATTTTTTCAATTAAAAAAAATAGTTTAAGCATGTCTCGAATTACAGAACGAAAAAACATCAACCTATCTTATTGTCGAATCAGAATTTCTCTCCAACTGCACTGTTTTTAATCGAAAATCAGTTATTTCAGCACTCATTATGAGAACATGAGCAGAAAAGTTTGTGAAATCGAAGCAACAAGACAACCTCCCTTTCTCTCTCTCAAACACGTTGATTGCTTAGAAGTGCGACAAGAAACGATTTTAAAATGAACAACCGCGAACATCAATAGCAGGTACGTGTCCTTGGCAGTTACACGCGGAAGCTATTCTCCTCTTCGCCACTATCAATAAATCTTATGTTCATCCTAAAAAACGGATTACAGATACTCGGAGGTCCAAAGCATCTATAAGTGAAGAGATTTTTCCTTCTTCAAAAGAATCCGCAACTACTGCGAGATAAGATTTTGACTTTTCTGTGTTTATAAAAATCCTTGCGAGTGATTCGATGAAGTAGATTTGTGACATAATTCAAATTTATTAAGAGAGATCTGTAATCCGTTTTTTAGGATGAACATAAGATTTATTGATAGCGGCGAAGAGGAACATAGCTACCCCGTGTAACTGGTCAAGTAAAAACAAACAGGTCTGTTTGTTTTTACTTGACACCGATTAATGACGAAAGCAAACCACAAACTGATATCCAACAGCCATTCGCAAGAATCGTTGATCAGAAAATATCAAGCAATAAATTAAATTGATTACTTAATTGTATACAGAACTGTATACATCATTTGGTAATAAATCCTTTATTAATAAATTAAATTTATGAGGTCAATACAACAAAAAGTTCTGATTTTTTTGCGTTTTCAAAACAAATGAATATTTCAAGTCTTTGAAAGAAGAATAGAGGGTGCTTTCTCTTCTATGGAAATTAAGGAAAGGAAAGCATAGTAGGTGAGTAAATTGTCTTTTATTTTGTTGTGCAAAGAAAGAATAAATTTACAAGATAAATCGCTTCTTATCATTACGAATGCTTACTTTTTTTTATTAAAAAGAAGCTTTTCTATTTCTTTCCGAGTTATTCATCAAAACAGTTTCAGGAACTACAAAATTACACAACAGCGAAATGGGAATAAATTTAATTAATAATTTCTAAGAATAAAAAGGCGCAAAACAATTAAAACTTTCAGATGTTTTCCGTTTGCATTTTCTAATGGGTGAGCGATTTGTTTTTGTTTGCATCCTGTTTTTCTTAGGATGAATGATGACCAGAGTGTGTTTGTTTAAGAGCATCGTCTTATACCGAATATAATCAAACTAAATTGCAAAACAATGAAATGAGGCGAGACAGAGAAGTGCTCAATAAAATACTCCGAACGTGGAAAACAGAGGTGTTTGGGCACAACAGAATAAGTTAAAGACCACCTTGTAAATATTACAACAGGTTACATGGCATGAATTAAATTTAAGATTATCAATCCCTTCAACTGATTACACGCTGCAGCTGTGCTTTTACATACTCCGATTTACACAGACTTGGTTAGTAGAATGTCAGTAGCATACATTTCAAGTCTTTCGGCTACAGACGAGAAAATTCAAGGGAACATTGAGGACGGAAAGTACTCTATTTTTAACGCGTTTCAATCTTATTGTCAAATGAGATATCTTAATAAACTACCACAACTATAATATTCCAAACTCCTGTGAGGATAATGGTAGTTGTTGGACCTATCGAGTGCGGTAATATAAAATTATCCAGAAATTCGTTTTTCTAATGCTGTAATAATCACCGGCACATCTTCTGGTCTGGTTGTTGGATGATCAATTTAGAAAGAACCTTTTTCTAGCAGGCGCGAATCCTAACAGTGAAAGTTAGAGAAATGGAGCGGTTGTTGTGGAGATTACAGAGAAGCAATTAAATTTATTCAAATTCTTATTATTAGCTGTTAACTTCGTTGCAGGATGAAAACCCAAGTTTCTGGGGAGGAAAACCTCCATTACTTCCTATGAGACAGGGTAATTCACCTCAACTGAAGAGTACACTTATGGTTCCTAGCGTTGTTGACGTAATTCTGACCAAAATTTTCCAAACCAAACGGCATTGTCATCACTAAATGAGCTGCGGCGCATGAGCATTGCAACAATTGCCTTGGTCAGAATAAAGTATTCGTTTGAATCTTATTTTTAAGGTTATTTAGCCTATTTTTTGCGTAGGAGTGCCCCTCTTATAATGTCATTGGCTTTTTACGCAAATTTTTGGGCATTACTGATGTTTCACATAGACAGATATATGGAGAATATACAGGAGGAAAAAACATTTAGACATCCATAGTAAATTCTTCTTTTCAGCCATTTTTCTGTCCACTGCTGGACGAAGGTCTCCTCCAATTCTTTCCGCCTTTCTCTGTTCTTGACAATGGTTGACCAATTTTTTCCAACAAAATTTGGCAGTTCATCACTCCATCTTCTTTTAGGACGTCCTCAGCCTCGTTTCCGTTCTTTAGGAATCCAGTTCGTTAGTATGGTGGTAAATCGCTCATCTTCTCTTCTGGATAGATGTCCGACCCATTTCAATTTTAGTCGCTTATGGTGGAGAATTATGTCAGTGATGCGAGTCTGGCTTCTTATCCAGGTGTTTCGCTTCTTAATGTGCCTAGCATCAACCTCTCCATTTTTCTTTGAGTTGTTGTTAGTTTATTTGCCAGTCTTTTGTTAGCGACCAAGTTTCACAACCATATGTGATGACTGGAAGTATATACTAGTTAAATGTCTTCCTTTTTCAACAGAGTGGGACATCATTGTTTTGAAAAATGCTTTTAAATTTTCTTAAAGCACCCCAGGCAAGTTGAACTCTCTTACTTATTTCCTTTTGGAGTCCACAGTTTAGATCAATGAGACGATCTAAGTATGCATATGAAGAGACTCTTTCCAAGAAATTATTTTCTATTATTTTGTTTTTGGGTGTTACAAAATGATTAAACATGATTTTAGTTTTTTCTGTTTATTTTTTCTTTTATTTTTAGACCGACGTTTTGCTTTCACGATATAGGTCTTCTGCAGTTTGCAAAAATTATGATATCATCTGCATACCTTAGATGTATTAAGTTTCTGTTATTAATTTTTATACCAAGGTTTGTGCAGTTCTCCAGGAATTCCCAGATTCTGGAGTGCTTTGATCAAAACTAATGCAATAATCAAAGAGAGTCGTAAAGGAGAAAAGGTTTGTTCAAAAGGCTTTTGCCAGCTGATAAATGTTTTCTTAGTATTTTCATATTTTTATTGTTTTCAGATTGTTTCTTTCATTTTTTTGAGTGTTATAAGATATTATTTCATTTCTTATCTTTTTCCTTATTGTTTTGCATAGTTCTGCATATTCTAGTTTAGAAATTAATTTTCTGTCTTGTTTCATATTTCGTCCCTTTTTCAGCAGTTGTAAGGTTTCCCCTGAAAGTTTGCGGTCTTTTTGTTGTTTGCTGTTTTTGAATTCATTGGCTGCTGAGATTATTACTTCCGTTGGGTTTTTATTTATTTCATTTATGTCTTCTTCTTCTTCAAATATATTTATTAAATCTAGTTTTTGACTGAGCTTTTCTTCGTAATCCTTCTTGTTTTCAATAGGTTTTAAGTCAAAGCTACTTTATTTTTAGTTGTTTAGCTATATTATTCTTTACAATTTTGGCTCTCACCAGTCGGTGGTCACTTTCTGTTTTTACTTGATTTAGTACTGAGGTATCTTGAACTGTTTCTTTATTATTACATCGCATATAATCTATTATTTCGTTTTTTATTTCTCCATTTGGACTTCTCCATGTCCATTTTCTTTTGAGGGCTTTCTTGAAAAATGTATTCATAATGTAAAGCTTGTTACTGATAGAGAATTCTGTAAGAGCCATTTCTGAGTTGCTGCTTGTACCATATACTTATGGTCCTATTGTGTCTATTTGGTGAATGGGATGACCTACTTGGGCGTTAAAATAACCCACTACTATAGTAAAGTTTTGCTTGCTATTTCTTTTTATCTAGAATGTGCTGCACTGAGTCATAAAATGCTTCTATCTCTTCATCCGTGTGGGAGCATATCTTTGGATGATCCTGATTTTAAGTGTGATTTCCTTAGTAAATATAAAAATGATATTTATTAAGAGGAGTAACATGGGAATTTTCTTAGAAATAATGCTTATTATAACTTCGTCTGAATATCTGTAAAGTGACATTGAATCGGAGCAGAACCCTCTTTGAGTCCAAAGCACGAGCAATGTTTTGAAAGAAAACGTGGAGAGAAATTCTGTTAAGTCCAATTTAAATTTAGGAGGTCTTTCCAGGAAAAACTGCGGTTTTCAGTGAGGTTCAAAAAAGTTTTTGTTGTTGTTGTTTTCTGCAGAAAAGTAGGTCGAGAACATGAACTTACGGAAAAGACTTGGGTCGAACAAAGTGCTCTAGCGGAAGGATTTCATAAGTTCCCCCTCCCCCAGTAAGGTGAGAATGGATCCTAGTTCCAGTAGGTTATTCTCATTACAAAATACGTAAGCTATCAGCGAAATCAAGTAATCGATCAATAGTGTTTACTTGGGAATGTGCAGAAAATAAAGTGAAAGGAGACAAAAATAATGAACGGCAGTTTTATTAACATATTGATTGATTGGAGATCTAAAATCTGAATTAACTAATCAGAAGCATTTATTTTAGGTAAACACTAGAATAATTGTTTTTTCGTAACATCTCTTTATGGAAAAAGAAAACTCGAAATTATAAAAGAGTGATGACGCAAAATGGCTTCCCGGACGATTTATTATCTCATCCTCCTGACAGCTGATCCAGAGTCGTACAGGAGAATTGTACCCTCACATACAGAGAAATATCCTAAATTTTTAGTTAAAATACCAAGAAATAAAATTTCCAGTAACTAACTAGAAAAAATCAGACGTGTTTAAAATTTCCTATTCATCTAGCGTGGCCAGTTTTAACTTATCACCGATATTTTAGCCATTCATACCTTAACAACACAGCATTTTTAACACTCTGCGAATACATTATTTCAAATGTATATTACTTCAGTGACTGATACTGTGGATATTATTCATTATAAACGGAATAAAGTGTCATTAATTCAAACTAGTTTCCAGCCGCGAACTGGGACCCTAAGAAAGGAAAGGAAAATCTGTTTTGCATATTATTGTTAATACAGTGTTTCTCAAACTTCAGATATCCGCGTTCCCCTTCTTAAATTTTCATTATTACCAAGTACCCCCTAATTAATTAAAAAATAAATTCATTTAAAATATTAACAAACAATATGATTTATTTTTAAATTTTGGTTCTCTAGAGATGTCAGACGACACACTCAATTTCATTTGATTCAGATGCAATATCAACGTTTTCTTATTGCTACTTGCATTTGCTATATTGCTCTATTTTGGGGGTTTTATAAATCCAATCTTTAACCAATGATCCATACGTAAGAATTGAAAGCTAAAAAAAATATATTGTATTTACTCGAATATAACTCTAACTTTTTTCCCAAAATTACAGCTAAAAAATCGTGTTGTGAGATACGTGCGGGAATTTTCGGAAACTAAAGTTTTCAGGAAAAAAAACTGAAAATGGTGCGACTTACCAAGAAGCTTCTACACGCTATCACTACTTTTGGCATCGAGAACAGTTTCTTTGTGTGCATCGTCAAAGTCATCTACCCAAATAGCGTCATCTTCGTTCCCATTATTTCAAGCAAAAATTACCAATAATTTACAAGACTTGAGATACGTAGAGCAGCGAAGAACTGCATATGATTGGTGCGGTATTAACAAAAAATCGCGCGAACCAAAGACAAATTAGCATTTCAACAGTTGAGTTGAAATGCTAATTCCCTTCAACCGAATTCCATATCTGAAACACATTCACTATATATTTCTTAGTTTTAACATGTTAACGACGGGGGTGGTGTCAAGCAAAACCATGTGTTCAACCGGCAACATATAGGTAGGTTTGCTTGGTCTATACAGCAGTTTCTGTTGGAGAGGGAATGGGATTCATTAGTTAGTGCCGTTTTATTCCGGTTGTCGCTAATTGCACTGTTTGTTGAAAAATATAATGACTCTTTAATTATGCATAGCCGAAAATTGCCACGTACCCCCCTAACGACCTTTCGCGTACCCTCCGGGGGTACGCATAACACACTTTAAGAAACACTGATCCAATAAGTTACTTTCATTAGATCCTTAAGTCGTTTGAATGAAAACTGTTCATTGGGACTACTTAATTATATTGATCAAATCAGTATCTTTATTCTACAAGGCTACGCATATTAAATATTTCCCAGTTTTATCCAAAAATAAATAATAATAAAAAAAAGATATTCAGCGAGCAACTTTTTTTTTTTAATCAGGCCTTCTTTCCGTTATCTACTGGGGAAAAAGTAGTTACTCAATAATTCTAATCCGACGGGGAAAAATGCACAAAACTAACATTTGCCAATGAAGTTTAGAGAAAGTAACCTAAAGAGTAAATAAAAATTAACTCCAAATATGGTATAGACAAAAATATATCAAAGCTTTGACGGCTGCGTCACCAAAGCATTTTTTTTTCTCTAATATTATAATTTTTATACTGTTTTAACAGTATTATCTTGTACCATAAAACATTTCACGCAATAAAATATATTATAATCAAATTATAAATGTTAAAAGATAAGATTAACAATAATTATTGGTACTAACTTTTTTAAGCATTTTCAGCTTCTTCCATTTAAGGGCACAGTTTCAGGAATTTGAGCAGTCCGATTTAAATAAAAAAAATATACTCCAAACAGTTATCTATTTTAAAGAAGAAAAAGTTGTGAGGTTAGTATCGGGTAAGAATTACGAAAGTTCATATTCAGGCCTTGTTTTGGAAACTGATGACGTCAGACGCTCATGTGTACATTGATTTCAACAGTCTTCTAATTAAGATATTAAGAAACTAGTTTAGTCACGACACACTCAGGTAACTGCTTCCGACGGACAAAAGAATGGCCCTTTCAATATTTCGGTTAAACATCACAATATTAAGGCAATAATACAAAACTGAATACAGCTACTAACAAATTCAACTCTTCGAGAAGAATAATATGAACACTAAGATATGGCCTTCAATTCGCGCGATTCAAACTGTTTCTTTGATTTTAACAGAAGGAATTGTGAATTTTCAGTCATTTTCAAATGCATTCTAAAATACAGAAAAAGCAACTAATTACCGACATAACTAATTTTCATTTTCCTTCTATTTCTGCAGCAAATTCCTGACATTTGTGAGCCAGTTCTCCCTTCCCACTAAAAGTGGTCGTGAGCTTCCAAAAAAACATTTCCCTGTTATACTTTCTTACTTTATTTTCCATCCATCTTGCAGAATGTATTTGGGAAACAACTTTCATCCGATACTACTGCCAATCTTTACAACTTCCTTTTACTGTATCTTCTGAAACAATGAATGCCATTTATGACCCACCTGACGGCTGCCTCTTCACAACTCTGTGTTGAAAACAAGAATAAAATATTTTGTCCTAACTCGTTGATATTCGAGAAGATCAAATTGAAAACTCTCTACGGAATTGTGCATTACTCCCACTGACCTTGCGACACAAGTAATAAAATTTTATTGGCACAAAATGAACGCTAAACTAGAATGTTAGAATACGGTTAAATCCGTTGCTAGGAAACGGAATGGGGAAGAACGATTTCCCGGAAAAACAAAGCTGTGAATTTTTTCGAGTTCATTTATTTTATTTTATTTTTTTCTCACCTTAACAATAAGGCACGCTCCACTAGTGGGATTAAGGCTCGTTCACTGGGTTTTAAATTTATGCTAAATTAAGAGGTGACGCTATTTTAACCTCGCATGGCAACAACAGAAATGTATAAGAATTACGTAAATATCTTTGATAAACCGACTGCATTGCTTTTTTTTGCTCTAACTTTTACATTAGATACCTTGTTTATTGAGCCGTAGAAAGGATACTTCAAGATATAATGTCTGAATTTTTAGTTATATTTATGCAGCATTTAATACTGCTCTCAATCAAGTTAGCAGAATGTCTTGATTTTCATGATCAGAAAATGAGGAGTAATCGACAGAGAATCCGCTGTTCCTTATCGGAAAAACTCTCCCTTTAATTCCAAGTGCTCTTCCATTTTGACAAGGAATAAACTTGTATATGAAACTGCGTTTACTAACCTAACTTCTAGCATGATCACATAACTTCACATGATCTGACATTTTAATTAAAAAAAAAAAAGATAAATTTAGCAGCGATTGGACAGACTGCAACGCAGTGATCGAAGAATATATATATACATTCTAGCATTAGATCGGACAATTTTATGCAAGATAAGTAGTGGAAGAGATGACATTAATACCACGGCCATCTAGGATAATCTTTTAGCCAGAAAACGAATCTGTTTACTTTCCGGAAAACATGCCCCTTGTGAGAGTTACAAAAAAGTTTTACTTATTGAGATAAAATATAACCTAGATGAACATACTAGAAACTTCCTTGATGTTTTTTTTCGTAACGATCACTTCACAAATAACCTGAATGCGTATATGTGCGCGCGCAATAAAACTAATTTATATTTTATATTAGTTTTGAATACAAATATTCGCGTCTTGCATATACAGAACCAGAATATTTCTTCTTATATAAATATCGTTTAATGAAATTGAGTTCCTGTATTAATACTTAAATCCACTGTTTATTGACATTACAAATACTTTATTAAGCTAAGTTCTGCAAGTTCTACATGAGAATAAATTATACTAGAAAAATCAAGAATATTCTTTTCAAGTATAATTTACATTCTGACCAAAATTGGTCACCATTTTGTCATATTCAATGGGAAAATATGATTCTGCATTGATTTAGCTATGCCGGTGTAGCTTCCACTGATGAGAATTCAATAAAGCTCGAAACTAGTCTGGTAGCGACACTTACCATAATGTATGGGAATATTACAAGTGCGAAAGGAAGTGCGCTGGGCAACGCTGAAACCGTTGTTTGCTCATGTTAACGATAACATAAAAATATAATTTCTTGTTTAGAAAGCGAATAATACTTAAGTGAAACAAACTTGCCATAATACGAGGGTGGTCTGAAAAGTTCTCGGCCTCGACCATAGATGGCAACGCTATCGGCAAGATTTTTTTTTTCTAAGTTGGTACATCCGTCATAAGCATCTATGTGAAACTGCAAATCATTCCATCAAGTTGAATGTTTTATACAGCTGTCTGAAACAAAAGTGTTGTTTGTATCCCTTGAAATGGATAAAATTGGGTATCGTGCGGTTATAAAATTCTTTCTTAAAGAAGGTTTAACGCCAAAGGAAATTTTCATTCGAAGGTTATAGAAGTTTATGGACACTCGTCTCCTTCGTTTTCGACAACCAGCCTTGAAGAATTTTATAACCGCATATCCTATACCATATCGTGCACTTGATCAGGTGCACGATATGGTATTAGATGATCGGCGAGTCAAAGTGCGTGAAATTGCTGAGACTATAGGCATTTCAAAAGAACGTGCAGGATATATTTTGCATGAAGAATTGCAAATGAAAAAGCTTTGCGCAAGATGGGTGCCGCGCTTGCCCACAACTGATCAAAAACGCACTCGCATGGAAAATCTCTGAACAGTACTTGGAGCGTTTTAACAAAAATAAAACTTATTTTATGCGTAGATTTATTATTATGGATGAGACCTGGATTTACCATTGCACACCAGAATCTAAAGAGCAGTCAAAACAGTGGACAGAACCCGGTTGTTCAGCGCCAAAGAAGATAAAATCGGTTCCATCAGCAGGAAAGGTCATGACATCGGTGTTTTGGGATGCTAAAGGCATTTTGTTTAATAATTATCTTGAAAAGGATAAAACAATAACCGAAGAATATTATTCCGATCTTTTAACCAGACTAGACGAAAAACGTTGTGAGAAAAGACCCGGTTTGCAGAAGAAAAAAATCATCTTTCATCAGGACAATGCACCGGCCCACAAAGAAGTTTTGACAATGGGAAAATTAAGGGATCTGCACAATTCATTGTGCAGATCATCCACCCTATTCCCCAGATTTGGCTCCCTCTGACTTCTATCTCTTCCCAAAACCTAAATGTATTTTGCAGATCTTGCCGAGAACCACTACAGGAACGGGATAATGGCGCTGGAGCATCGCTGGAATAAATGTATTAGTCTTAAGGGAGATTATGCTGAAAAATAAAAATAATTTAGAAATTATAAATTCGTTTTTTTTATTGTTAGGCAGCGAACTTTTCAGACCACCTTCGTATATATCCTTGTTTAATCTTCTATCCAAGTGTAAGCAAACAGAGCTGGCGGGTGAAGTATCTTCACGACAAGACCGTTCTTTACAAGAAGGATCGATTATAACTTTGTGCTAATTATTCTGATCAGAACATTTAGTACACGAATTCAGTATTTCTCTTAATGTAATATTATCCTATAAGAGAAACGTCTTCCAAAATTATACACACTCTAATGTTACTTTCTTCAGCCAATTCATTGAAAAAGAAAATCTTTTTTAAACGTAAAATTTCACAATTCACTTTAACAAGAAGATGCTGTTAATTCATCCATCAGAGAAACATCGCAATTAACAATAAACTCAACTTTGTTGTATACCAGTAAATTCTTCGAAGAGTTACCAAAACAAAATATGCATTTAGTGATATTTTTAGTCTAAATTATTATAGCTATGTTGTGTGTCATTTTAGAGTAAGAAGAAATTCTCAGTTTGTACCACGGTAAGATTTATATTTCGAAAGGAAGTCAAGGTAGTTGCAAAAGAAACCGCGCTTTCTAAGTATTGACTAGCATACGGCCTTGGTCGCAATCACTATCGAATAAAAACCAAAAGTTTTCACAAACATGGAATGTGTTGTTAAATTGTGAATGAAACTATGTTGTGTAATTTATTTTTTTTTCATTCACATTTAACATTGCTTATTATGTATTAATCATGATTTGTATAAAAATTAATTATTATTTCTTAATTTAGGATTATTATTTAAATATTTATTCTAAACTTAACCTACTATTAATTTATTAAGCAATAATATGTGCAGAATTTATAATAACTAAAGTATATATATGATGTAACGAAAAGTATTATTATAATTAATTCTATACGTAATGAAAAAGCTGATTAAGCAGCTTAAATATTCTGTTTATTCTTATTTGTGAAAATTTAACGTTATGTAATCACTCATGTAGTAGTAGAGCATTGTATTACATTAGCGAAATGTTTGCGTTCATTTGTTGTCATGGAGACGCATGAAATAAACAAGCACGAGTCGAATAGAGCGTGACCTTCGGACTGAAAGGAGAGGAAAAGGTATAGAAGATTTTTAATTAGAGAGAAGAGAGGAAGTTTTTGCGGAGCGGGAAGGAAGGTAGGATACAAGCAAAGGAAGTGGAAGAAAATTATAAGTTCTCTAGGGCAGAAATTCATGAGAATAGTGTTTAGAAGTGAGCCAAAACATAGTGAATCATATACTTAGCTGCAAGTGAAGTCAGCTGTGTTGTAAAGGAAAATTAATGCCGTATCCGGATAAATAAAGAACTGGACATTCAATGGAAAATTCTGATTAGTTCCAGTTAGTCTAGGATTACGTCTTAATTCTATGTTGCCCTGAGAAGAATTATATTAAAATTAACTAGTTTGAGAAAAGTAAACAAGGAAAAATATCAGTGCCTTATTGATGTGTTTTTTTTTTGAGTAGTGAAGCGCAATTAACAGTAGTTCAGTTAAATCGTTGGAGAATTTTTATTAATGTGTTCCGCTAACGTAAATAAGTTAATTCATAAGTGTGCTCACAATTAATTGATGTATTGAAGATTGTATCTGGTAAGAGTAGTCATATTTGTCTGTTTCTTCTAACATTAACATATCTTCGAAGTTCAAGGTCCGAAATAAGATTGCTTGGAATATTGTCTACCTTGATTAGTGCTTCCTGTGAATTTAAACATTAAGTACAGCTGATGGATATGTGGAGACTGAATAAATAAGAAGTTTCGTTTTATTAACTTGAGTTAAGAAGGCTTGTGATTTTGAAGCTGTGAATTGTATGTGAAAGTTTAGAACATTGAATTGGCATGAGTGACTTAGCAAGATGTATTAAGTTAATTGTATTGTTTCATTTTAAAGCAGAATTCTTGTATTTGTTATATATATCATATATTAAATGTTTTATTTTGTTAATCTAAATATTGTGTTTGCCTGAATTCCTTTTTATTGCACCGTTCATAAATATTCGAATCTTGCAGGAACCCCAAGTGGAATAGTAAATAATTAGGCCTAAATAAATGAGGAGACTACTAGCTTAATTAAGAATTGATCCTACTATTTTATATAGACTAATCTAAAAATAGGGTGGCGCAGTATAATTATAAATTTCCCTACTTTTGGATCGGTGATCAATTTGCAATTAGTTGTTATATTGATAAGAGTGACTTGAACCAAGATGGCGGATTTAGAACATAACATGAAAATAGAACGTCACGACAGTGTCATGCCAGAATCAGCTCTACATTACATCGATTTTTTTTTTTTTTTGTCTTCTCACATCCGAGCTGAAAATGTTCACTTACATGAGACATATCACGCATGTAAATGTTCGCTATAGTACGAGGTTCCTAGCGAATTTTCGGATCATATGAACCAAGTTACCCGTTAAAATGAGCTCAAGCAGGCATCTGAACGTGTTTACTCATTTTAGAAAAAAAAATCAATAAGAATTATTCCATATCCTTATGACTTCAGTACTGAAACACTTCCTAATAAAGTTACGACAGGATTTTGGGAATTAAAGCCTAGTCAAGTGGTAAACATTTAACTCCCACAAAACAGGCAAAACCTATGACAGAACACTGGGAGAGGGTGGGGGAGAGGAAAAACAAGGCCTGAATTTGGGATTCCTTATATAGAATTCATTGTCCATTACTAACAAAAAAAACTTTCCTTATGTTAAATAAGTTTCAACTATTTCAAGTTATACTACTGAAGTGATATATATTTTTAATAACTGAAGTATAACAACACTGTTTTTAGCCCTTCTTCAAATAGACTCCGTAGCTCAACTAGCAACGATGATGTCTTTTGGTTGGAAAGACGTGGGTGCTCGTCTAGAATGTGAAGAATCTATAAGAGGGCTTATTCTCCTGGAAATTGTGGAGTTTCACTCTCCAACAGAAAACCGATAGGAGACCACATCCACTCACTCGCACAGACTATGTAGAAAGATTACCAATTCCAATGAGAGAGAGCGAGAGAAAGAAAGAGTGATGTTTTTTTTTTTTTTAATCTAAACTAATTGTGATGCGACAGGCTATCGAGCCATTGACAAGAAGCAGAGATGAGAATGATTTCACATGGTTAATTTTTGCTTGAAGCGAAGTAACTGATAATGATCGACATCACCATTTTTTGTGCATTACCCTAAAATTTCTGTGCAATAAAATTGGTACAAACCATAGGACTATTGCTCAGCCACATAAACATGACCAATATCCAGTTATATCTATCCCTCATCCCCTGTCGCGAATGCTGTCTTTACCTTTTCTTTGGGACAAACTAAAAATACAAATTTCGTAGTCTCAGTCAGATTATGAGCAGCTACAATACAATTCACTGCCTGAGAAAGGGATTAGTAACTAATATGGCAATGTATGGAAAAAAACTATTAAAAAAATTAAAAAAAAAAGATAAGTCGTACTAATGAAATATCATGAAAAACAAAGAGTTTTCGGCATGAAAAATCATCCCACTACTACGACTGGCTAACTCATTGTCAACTGAAATGTCCTTTTAAAAGGTTCTTCGAATTCCCTCTCTGACATGAACTCAGGTCTTTCGAACGGAAGGGCATTGCCGATACCGACGGAACTACGGAGCTCGGCTTAAGAGATGCTTTGAGAAAATTTTACTTAATAATTTTCTGAAAAGTTAAGGATTTAAGGCTATTAAATGAATTGTAAGATCAAACAAAGCTTTCTTTTTGGGAGCATGTTGCAAAACCACAAAGATTTCAAAAATTAATTCTGGAATGGATTTCTAGATGAGAAATATTTTATTTTGTTCTTAAAGTATTAGGATTCACAAAGCTTTCTCCATTGGGACAAACAAGTTACAAGCAGCAAGTTACAAGGAGAAGAAAGTGCAAAAAATGCACACTCGAACCTCCCATTTGAATCAAAAATCGATCAAATGGATTACAGAAATAAAACATTAATCCCCAATTAGAGCTTTAGCTTATGAAAAATATATTACAAACTTAAAAACAATTCTTTTTTTTTTTTCTTTAGAAAAGATGCGAAAGTTAAGATATTCTGCAGATATTACGCCCTCTGTATTGGATGGATATTTATTTGACAGGTAGGTAGAATAAACACGTAAGAAATACCGAGTAAATTTTGCTATTGTCACTTATCCATTATTTTGTGTATACCTAAATGAATCACATGGATTTATTATGGAAAAAAATCACTTTCTAAATTCATCACAGAAGCTTAAATATTTGAAAGAATTTGGCATTTATAAAATCGTTTCAAGAACGGAGTCTTTTCAGACTCATGCATCATTTTAAAATAATTGCATTTCGAATGACTTGTTATTAATCATCAAGGAAATGACCGAGTTTGAATAGCGGCTTTCAGATTAAAGGAATATATTTGGAACATTAGGTGAGCTAACCGTGTCGCTGAGGTCTATTTTCAGCGAATTCGTGCCTACCTTCAGATATCAATCTAACTTATTAAAAATCACGTAAGAAATGTCTTTTCAAGTTTGAATTCTAAAGAACTACTTTACTATTCACTAAACGAAAAATTAATGGCTTCTAAACTCGCAGTAAACCCACAGAGGTTACACTATTGAGAGAGAATTCCATAATTAAATATATACGCAACCTCTCTATTGTATCGTTGTTAGCAAAAGGTCACACACGCACCTTAGCAGTAGAATTATTCGATATCAATTTATCATCTCAAAAGAATCAAATATTTACCTTTTTGGAGAAACCATTAGATAACAATCGCATTTGAACTTTGATCTTTACACAAAATTTGCCGACACTTTAATTTCATCAAATTGAAGTGTTGTCAAATAATTAAGAAATAACCCATTTCTTATAATTAGAAAAAAAAACAAACATCATTTTCAAATACCGAAGGAAGTCAACTTTGATTGGATAAACATGAGAACACTAAAAAAATAAGAAAAAAAAATTAGTTACGAACACCTCGAGATGGATAATGAGAATCTGCTATCACGTGCAAATTCGAATAAATGAAACTTCCTTATAAAGAAGATGGGGAAAAAACCAAAACAGTGTATTAAAATTGCAATTATATATTATTAATACACTCAATTAAATATTAGGAGGTTGACTGATAGATAACATCAAAGAAATTGAGAATGAGACGAATGCTTCACAAAAAGCATTTATATTACCAACAAAAGTCGATATTTCACTGAAATAAAAAAAAACTTTTTATTTATTTATTTTTTTAATAATTTTTTTTTTTTTTGTTTCAATGCACTGCATACTTCATCATAGAATAAAGTTCTTAAAACTTTATTCTGAAATTTTACACCGCCGAAGTCCATCCCATTAAACTGAAAGTCCACATTGTTTCAACCATTGTCTTGACCTTCTCAGCTGACTAAGCGATGTCTTTGTTTGAATGTTCCTGTGCTTTTGGGAAGGATTGAAGTTAAGTGAAAAAAACCTTTGTTGTATTTTATGGTGGGCGTTTCTCAATATAAAAAATCCATAAAAGAATTTTTGCAATAATTGGTTCGTGAGTGTGGGAATGCCCATTGTGTTCAGAACTGGCTCTAGGCACCACCCGTAAAGCAAACGAGAAGGAAATCCATCAATATGCAAAACAAAAAAAAAGTTTTTGAAATATTGCAATTCTTGCAATCTTCAATATTGTAATTATGATTACATTAAAATAAAAATGATGATTAGTAGGATAAGTTTCCCTTGAAAAACTAAAATCTATCCATCTGTATATTTTAATTTTTGAAAGCAAAAAATGCAAAGTCAAAAAAGGGACTAAAAAGTTTAGCTTAAAAAACAAAACCTAAAAGTATATTCAGATTATATTGTACATAAAACTGCTACATGTCATAACTGTCTTCGAATCTATCATTTCAAATTTTGCAACGTGCGCATTAATTATAAACGCGCCATTCATGTTTCAGAAAGCAGTATCAGCTTGCATTGAGGACACGTGCAGCCAACTATCAAACAGTTATGTTGTTTATCATTTCTCCCCATAAACTTTTCTATTGCGATGCTATAATTAGACGTTTGTTTTCTGAAATAAATAATTTAATTACACGCATTTCATCATTTGTTGGCATTGCAATTGTAGTCGCTAAGCAATGGAACTTCATATCAAAGGACGATGAAAGGTTATCCAGCTAATGAAAGTTCCCTGGGCTTGTTTATTATTAAATAACACCTCCAAGAACTTATCGTAAGAGGACACTCTACTCAGTTTCACTACCCACATTTCACCCTCTCTATTACTTAATCTTCTAGATACACAGAACGACACTACCACCACACAACGCCATCTACCGGCCACCACCATTAATAATTTTTTTGTTTTTGTCTGCAAATTGCGTGTGTTCTCATGGTCGATTTGCTTGTATGCAGGATGAAATCCGAGTTACCGGGAGAGAAGGGAAAAAAACCTTACTACCTCCATATGGTATCGGCGAACTCACTTTCAGAGAAAATAGCATATAAAAGATTCCACCCGTCACGAAGATAATCAAACTCTCGTCTTTTCCAGTCGAAAGCCATTATTCATTTAACTTTGTAATAAAGGCGATTATTCTTTTCCACGCCCTCGAATTTTAATTGCAATCATTTCCTCGCTGTTTTGATCAAAAGCACCTTTTCGGTCTTAGCGGCATTGCAAATAATGATTATTGTTGGAATGATTTACAAAATTATTTTATGAAATTTTATTAATAAATAAAACCTTTTTTAAATTCGTTTTATGATATACTTATGAGAGCAGTAGGCGACTCGATTGTGGCGGTGTATATTTTTTTCATTCATATGTCAATGAATGGCGATGTGAGTTTACGTTTTGTTTTAGAGACACACAAGATTTCACTTTTGTATTGTAGAACGCGATTTATCTGATTTAATATTCTGGTATTAAAGCAAATCCTAAAAAGTGGAATTCTTTCAGAATTCAAGCCTTCTTTAACTACAGCGATCTTTGATCGGCATGTTGGCACACGAAAAAAAAAAAAAATAGACATGTTATAACACGAATCAGCTGTTCCTCTATCTGACTTTCCAATCGTGAACAAATGAATGTAGAGATTGAACGACTTGCTTTCAATATCTTAGATCACCCCACATGTTGTGAATAAGAAAACATTTAAATCCACAGCCAAATTTGAAAAACTGTTCGAGTTAAACTAACAAAGACGGACAATTCTGATAGTAAGTTAAATGGACGAAAAAAGTCATCCAGTGGTTCAAAAAAATATTGCAGTGGATATAAATGCAAGTCCACCTTTCCTCAATTTTAATATTTAATCCGTATGCTTTCAATTTAATCAAGCGACACCAAGCACTCCGACTGCATTCTTTTCTGTTTCCTCTGTCACTCCTAATGTTTCCATCGTCCTGTCAGATCTTACTTTCATTATTCTATTTGCTATCAATGAATGATCAGCTGCGTATTCTCTGCCAAATCCCCAGTTGCTAATCGAGCATCGACACACACACACACAACACTTCTCCGTTAACGTAAGACCACAACTAACAATACCTTGGGCACAGTATTCAGCTTCCAGTGATTAATACGTTGTTTTCTCTTACTCCAGAAAGTTTCCTAAAGAATGCGGCTGGGACTCTTAACGAACTCTGATAGCATAGTTGCCGATCATCTACATCTGCTGTTTCTCGCGTTTACTGTGAAGCCGAAGGTAAGCCGTAGTGTTATTTGTAATCACCCACTGGGGTAATTACTCATGGAAAATAAGGACAGTGAACATACTAGTTTCACTTTCTCTTTGCTTCTTAATCTCCGGTTTCTTTTTATCGGCTTACAAAGCGTGGCGATGCTTTTGTCTGGGGAAGTCCACTGTACAATCCTGGATAACCCACATTCTGCGTATGAAATTTATCTCGGGATGATACCGAGGATTATAGTTCACTGAAAATATCCATTAAGATCTGATACCGATTTTTTTTTATTACATATAAGGGATATTTTTGTTAATATATGTCTTTTTTTTATAGAAAAATTAGATTTCCCTATTTGCACTTAAGGCAGTTTTGGTTTATATGATCTTAGCAAATCTGTTAAAGCAGCATATAATATCCATGACTACCAATCAAAGAAGGAACTTAGTTCGAAACACGAGAATAAAGAGTATGAAAATTTAGCTCTGTGTGTGTGTGTGTGTGTACAAATACAATGATAAACCGGAGTTTTCGGGTGAAAAACCCCAACCCCCGTATGAAACCAGCTAACTCACCTTTAGTCGAAAGAGACAAGATAAAAAAGTTCCTCACGTCACTGACGGGAATCGAACCCAGGTCTTTCCTAACCAAAGGGCTTCATCATTATCGACTGGATCACACACATACACACAATATATATATATATATACACACACACACACACACACACACACACACACACACACGATCCACACACGAAAGGCCACATTAGTGCCGTGTGTGTAAAAGAGGAATCTGTTCATATTTTGCTTGAACAGCTGTGGGAAGGCAGAGTGAGGGAGATTGTTCCAAAGGACAGAAGTAGGCAGGATGGAGGAGGAGGCAGTGAAGTTGTTTAAGAGAATTCAAGATGGACTGCAAGAGGGTGTTGGTTAGCAGTGGCTCTTGTTTTAACGTTTTTGAAGGAGACCGGAGCAATAATAGCCAATTCAGGAGAGCACTGTCCATTAAATTATCTGTAGAAGAGGCAGAAACTGAACATCTGTGAGAGAAGGAAAGAAGTGGTTATGTGAGGGATGGGATCATTAATTAGCCGGATTGCCCTCCTCTGGATCGAATCGAGCAATCTTAGAGGAGTTTGGTGCTCCACCTCAAATATTGGAGCAATATTCCATGGCTTGGCCGATTTCGGATTTATATAGACTTAGTAGCTGTGAAGTAGCGTCTGTCCTGTACAAAAAAAAGTACACCAAGTTATTTGGCGGCTGCGGATACTATAGTCGAAATATGGTTGTGCTAGGAAAGATCGGAGGTGCAGGTCAGTCCGAGTAGACAAATCTGATCGTGTTCGGATATGTCCGTATTACTGGGAGTAAAGGGGAGAGATGGAGCTCTTTCTTGCGAAAGATCACCCAGGACTGAGTTTTGGTGGCACTGAAGTTTACAAGGTTATCCTTGCCCCACTGAGAAATAGCTAGGAGATCTGAGTTCAAGTCACTGGTCATGGTAGATCTTGAGGATTCTAATACTTGAGCACTACAAAGTTTGTCGAATGTAAAGGAGGAATGGAGTGTACTGTCGTCAGGAAAGCTATGGATAATATTGGAATACTGCGAGAGCAAGGCATTTATATACAATAGGAAGAGAGTGGGTGAAAGAACAGAACCCTGGGGTACTCCTGAATTGGTGGGAAATCTGGAGAGTAAACCGCCCACCATGACACGTAGTGAGCGACCAGTGAGAAAATTGGCGATCTAGTTTCAGAGTGAGGGAGACAGGCCATAGGATGCCACTTTGTTATGTAGAGGGCCCCCGTGTGACAAACCAGATCAAATGAATTTGAAATGTCGAGGGAAACCACGTGAGTTTCTCTAAATTTCTCCATGGCTTGAGTCCAGAGATGGGTGGTGAAAGCAAAAAGATCAGTTGTAGATCGCGAGGGGCGGAATCCATACTGCTAGTCATTGATTAGTTGGTATCACTCTAGGTGGTTCAAGAGTTGGTTGTTGACCTTCTCCATAATTTTAGGGAACAGAAGTGAGAGCAATTGGATGGTAGTTCGTTGACTGACCTTTATCAAATTACTTTGAGATGGCCTGGATGTGGACCTGGTTTCCATGTTGTTGTGTAGATGCCAGTTGAACAGGATAGATTAGACAGTTGAACAGAAGAGGCAATAAAGGAGAGGTGTTAGGATTACAACCTACTAATTGATTGATTAGTAGATCATAATCATGAATGCAATGATAATTGATTACAATCCTACCAAGGCACGATCCCATTATGGTTATTTTCAATTACGACCGACGCAACTACGCATATGATGCATGCCAGTAGATTACGTGTGCAAATTCCGTGTTTGACCAGTTTGTTTTCAGGACGAAAAATCCTTCATATGAGCGTATTCTATCTAGCTCATCTTCATTTGAAAATCCCTTAGAGGTTCTTTGTCTTAGCCAGGATTCGAAACGTGGTCTTATCAACAAAACCGCAGATCCCATCTCATCGTAGGGAGTAGAAATGTTCATTGTACGGAACTATAAAAAAATATAAATATTAAAAAAAAAAAAAAAAGTTTACTTGGTTGTGCAAACCAAACTATTAAAATTGGAATAATGGGAAAATGGTAACGATACCAGACTTTGAAAAGGGCATGATGGTCATGCTGAAGAGTTATATGCCTCCATCTCTGAGGAAAGCCGGATTCGCACTAGTTACCATGTACAGACAAACGGAAAGTAGCTGTTCGTAGCGAGCTAAAGAGTCGGCATGGGTCGTTGCTACAGTTGACGTAACAACATGAGAAACGTATAACAATGAGGAACGCATCAACTTCTCAAATGATACGCCGCACTGCTTAGACTAGAGAATTCCCAGAATATCACATTTCTAACCAAGGTCATTGTCATAAGCAATTAGGGTGGCCTTCGTCCCCGTAGCTGTTGAGGATAGCCTGAATAATGCTGATCAGATGAATTTTGGTTTCTGACCTACTACGCTGATGGAGTTAACACAAGCAGATGAGTTCTTCGTGCATGGTTTCTTTCATCTAGTGGATGTGATGTTTGTTTTTTTTTGGTCAGAATTACTCGTAAGATCATATTCTGCGGTGTTCTTCTGTCCTGTTTTGTGTGCTTTACAGGGTGAAAAATCCTTCCACCTAAGAATTAAACCAGTTAACTAACCTTCAGCTCGTTATGTTATGGTGGTAAAAGCCAATATTGGAGAGCGGTCCAAACAAATATTAGGCAGGGCAGGTCGCGATTAATTTCACTTTTATGCAACTTATCTTCTCTTATTCTTCTTCCTAACATGGAATATAGGCCATGTGGCCTGTTCCGGTCTCATGCCATCTCTTTCTTTGTCTTCCGATTCTTCTTTTTCCACTTATTTTGTATCTGTATAATATAATATTTTTGGTAGTCTGCTGTTGTCCATTCGATTTAAATGGTCTAGCCATTTTTGTTTATACTGTCTTATGTAGTAATTAATTGGTTTTATTTTTAGGGATTGTAAGATTTCTTCATTTGTTTTGTGGTCCCACTTGGTATATCCAGCTGTTTTTCTGAGGAACTTCATTTCTGCTGTTTGAATTCGTTTTTCATCTTTCCTTTTCATGGTCCAGGTTTCGCTTCCGTATAGTAGAGTTGGTTTTGACAAGACATTATATAGTCTGATTCTAGTGTGTTTTTGTACCAGGGATGGCTTAAATATATTATTTATTATGCCATTTACTTTGACAAAGTTTGATATTTTAGTGTCTGTCTTTTTCTTCTCCGTATGATAGATCACATCCCAAGTATCTGAGAGTGTTTACTTGTTCTAGTATTTTATTATCTATCACTATTTTACTTCTTATTGGGTTTTCTCCTTTGAATGCCATTATTTTTGTTTTTTCTTTGGATGTTGTCATATTATATTGCTTTGAGATATCATTTAATGATTTTAATGATCTTTGTAAGTCATCTTCTGATGTAGCTAATACTATTTGATCATCTGCAAATAGTAGTGTATCTATCTTCATTTGCGGGGTCATTTGTATACCAAATGGGTTATGCTGTTTCCAGATTGTTAATATTTCATTTATATATATATATATATTTATATATATTGAAAAGCAGAGGTGAGAGGTACATCCTTGTCGTACTCCTCTTGATATATCTTTCCATTCTGAGGTGTGTTCTAATTTAACTGCTATTTTATTTCCTGTATATATTTCTTGAATAGATTGTAAAAGTTGGTTTGGTATGTTTAAATTGGTTAATATTTTAAACAATTTTTGTCTACTAATTTTGTCAAATGCTTTTTCATAATCAATAAAGGCCACGTGTGTTTCCTTTTGAAATTCTCTTCTCTATTAATAATTTTAAAATAAAAATTGGATCTATGCAGGATCGGCCTTTTCGGAAGCCATTTTGTTCTTCTAGTAATTTGTTTTCTACAATGCTGCTTAGTTTCTCTTTTAATATTCTTGCATATATTTTATATCCTGTATTCAGCAGGCTAATTCCCCTATAATTATTGCAATTGTCTTTATTTCCTTTTTTATAGAGTGGGATGACCAGTGCTTTTTTCCAAGAGTTAGGGGTTTTTTCGGACATCCAAACCATATTAAAAATTTTCAAAAGTCTTTCATTAAATTTCCCACCTGCATTTTTGTATAATTCTATATTTATATTGTCTTCTCCTGGCGTTTCCTATTTCATCTTCTTTATTATATTTTTCAGTTCTAACACTGATATTTTCTATTAGGTCATTCTTTGTCTTATAAAATTTTAATTCATTGTTCTCATCTGTCCAGAGATTTTGAAAATAGGTCACCCATTTTTCTAAATCTATTGTTTGTATTTTTATCTTTTCTTTTATTTCTTTATTTATGTATTTTATTACTTTATAGGTTTTGGATTGTAGCTTAAATAAATCCTTTTCTAGTTCTGTTACGAAATTGTTCCACCTGTCTCTATGTTTTTTCCTTACTTCTCGTTTTGCAATTGCACTATTTCTTTTATACTCTATTTCTGCTTCTATTGTTTTGAAATTTAGCCATTTCTGGTAACTGTCCTTTTTGGTTTTTATTATATTTTCTATTTCTTTGTTCCAGTCTCGTAGTCCTCTTTCTCTAATCCATTTGTGCTTTATTCCTAAGGTTTCTGTTGCTGCTTTTGTGAGAATTTGTTTCAAATTTTCCCATTCATCTTCTATGTCACTTGATTCATGTGTGGTTTCTGTTTTTAAGTTTGTGCATTTTTGATATTGTAGGCTAACTTGAGGATCCTGTAATGAAGAAATTTTGTATCTTGGCTGGTAAGAATTTTCAATTCTATGTGTTTTTAGCCACTTTGGTTTAAAACGAATTTTTGCTGATACCATATAACGATCAGAGTTTAATTCAAAGCCTAGATATGCTCTTACGTCTAAAATTAACTCCGCTAATTTAAAATTTGTGATAACATAGTCAATTACTGATTTGTATCCTCTGGCTGACCAAGTATATTTATGTATTTCCTTGTGTTTAAACATTGAATTCATTATTCGCATATTATTATAAATGACAAAATCGCGCAATCTGCGACCATTTTGATTATATGTATCTTCGCCAAATTTACTTATGTTTGTTTTGTATTTTTTGTTTCCTATTTTGGCATTTAAATCTCCTGCTAGCAGTAAATAGTCAGTTTTGTTTGTTTTATCTGTGGCATTCTGTAATTCTTTATAAAATATAAGTTTCTTGGACACTTACAACACTGAGAGCTTTGAGCTTCCAAGTTACTGGTAAAAGCATTTTGACCAGATAGTTTACGTTATGTTATCTTTTTATTATTATTATGGAGGGTTTAAAATCTTTTGTTGTTTTTGCGAAGTGCCACAGAGATGAGCCAGTCATCTAGAAAGATATTCTCATTTCAGAACGAACAACATTTCCTTATTGTAGAGTTCATATCTAATTAGTTTTCAAATACAATGTGATGTAAACAGCGAGTATTGATTTTTTTAATATTTTAAAACTTAGAACAGCATATTATTCTCTCACAGAAAATGAAATGACAGTTTCAACATATTTTTCGCAAATATATGCAGTCTGGTTCAGATGATTTGTGATTAATAAATTATCCTTAAAATTTTTAAACTTCATCCAAAACTTCGGCACTTTCTTAATATATATAAATATTAAGCGCTAGATGAAAAATAAATAAATAATATCTTATTGCACATCGAAAATTGGATGTAGTACGGAAATATCGATTTCGTTATTTCATATCGCAAAGCAAGCTAGGAAAACACCCAGTTAAGTGCACTTTTGTGAGCGATAGTTCAGCATGTATTAGGTATTAGACCGTGTTTATCTACTTTCATCTTTGCTGTATTTTCTTTGATTATGTGCCCATTTCTGTAGGGTATTAATAGAACACGAGTTTAATAATATTTAATTTTGGATTAAATGAAAGAAGTTTTATGTCCCCTTATTTCTTTAAACACCTAGGATTTGAAGTCAAGAAGAAATTTCTGATCATCTCTTTTAGATTTGATTTTTAGGAAGGATCGGGAGGTTTCAAAAAAGATTCAAATTACATCAGAAGAACTAAATGTCTTTGTAAATATAATTTACGAAATTCGTTTCCGGCAATTTCGTATAGTCTAGCAAGGTAGGAAGTTGTTTATAACAATCATAAAGTATTACTACAATAACAAGCCAAAAGGCTATTATCAACGAAAGGTTAAGTTATGCAAAACAGAAAGACTATCCTCAAGAGAAGAATAAAGGGCGCATTAAAAATATTTTAGCTGAATTCTTTAATATTTAAGAACGCTAGTACACGTCTTAACATTTGCCATCATCTAACGGTAATGCATCAGTGTAATGTGCATGAATCGCCAAAAGGGAGACTAAAAATGTAGGAAGAAAGTTAACTCGTTCACATACATCGCTTTACAGCAATTTTTCGTTATTATCAACCTGCATTAATAAGCAATGAACTATTTCCTTCCTATTTTCCAACGTTCACTGTTTAGTATCGCATTATAATTTTATATTAAGGAACCTTAAATATATATTTGTTGTTTTGTATCAAACGAATTCATCTACTATCGCAGTAGAAGTGAAAAAAAAAGCAGACTCAGCTGTATTATTACAGTGAAAGAAATTCCATGGGACATTTTTGTATAATTTCTACTCTTAAACTTAGCAAATAATTTATTTATTTAATCAAAGTTGACTAGCGACCTCCTTCGTTTCGAGTTTGTAGGATTTATTTCTTTGTACTCTATATGCTTGTTAATATAAAGTCGTTTTGCAAATAATACGAGGGCGTTTCAAAAATAAAATAAAATAAAAACGGCAATTGCACATCGAATGACATCGCACTGCCGTTTACGAAGTGATTAATAGATAATGAATTCGCATCATCTATTTCTTCATAAAGCCACGAGAGGACTTCATACGGGCATTTCACAGTTGCATTTTAAGCTGTTTGGAATTACAGCGAAGTAACGAAAACTCCGCGACCAGTGCTTTATGTACGTTGATTGCATTAATTCTTCTGTCTCTCGCGGAATGAAAAACCTGAATTTTCTAGAAGAACCAGTGTGTCTGAGATCAATTAACCCATCTTTTGTTCAATAGCCCTTCGAAACGTGTTTTTATGTTCTAGACGGGATTCGAACCTACTTCTTACCCTTGCTTCCAAATGAACTATGGATGCTCCGGATAGCAGAATCAGTGGGTACAGTCACAGCTATATCCGATGTCTACATGTCAAAAAGGTGTTCCGCCCACTAGAAACATCATAAATTGGTAGAGGGGGGGGGGCATAGAGCAAACGCCGCATCAGAAAAGGTTCAATGCGCTTGCAGACAGCAGAAGAGATGTAGAACATACTTTGATTTAAACACGAGAATCGTTAGGACCATTATGAACGTAAAACATTCGATTATCCACTCCACATTCGTTATCTTGCACTCTAGAGAATTTGGCTGGCAAAGATATTTGTAAGAAACGACGATGTGTGAAATGCTATCATTTTTTTTTAAGAGACACACCAATATGGGTATATGTTCTACACAGGTACATATGTCCTATTGCCACAATGAGACAAATGAATAAATATCTTTGAGATTTGGCATACTAAAGTGGACTTGTGCGCGATACATGCATCGATGCCAGAACCAAGTGTTTCATATAAGTGCTTCTAGGATAGTAAAGGTTATTCAACAGAAACATGCATCTTTCCTCAAACAGGGCAAAATTTATTTTGAAAATGTGTATTTTACTTAAGAACAAACATTAAATTTGACTGACTTAACGCGAAATGCAATGTCCGAAATACCTAATTTGTAATGTTTCATCGAAGTGGGAGAATCTTAGGGTCTGTGTGGAGCATAAAAACATTTCCTCTAAAATAAATTTAATTAGATTATCGTTTTAAGTTATTAGAAAACTTCTTCCTGGAGTTAAGTCACATTAAAAGTGTTTTACTTTTATCACGTCGTTCTAAATATTCTTCCCACTCTCATTTAAGGATAATCCTTTAAACAGGTCAGCTGTCCACATTCCATTTAAAACAAAGCGATGCATTCTACTGATTTAGCTAAAACGCCTTTTTATTTATAACTACTTATTAATAAAGTTTAAGACTTTAGAGAGACTAAGAATTAATCCAATTTAACTGCTAGTTAAATCATGTGACCCAATGAAGTAATGAACAAAAGAAGTTAACGCATTTCATCACCAGCATGCTAATTCTTGTTCCATCAAGTAAATTTAGTTTCCTGGGGTGGAGGGGGGGGGGTAATGGGTCTCCCGATGCCTATTTGCAGGTCAGCGACCGTTTGAGCTTTCATTAAATATTGAAGTCCGTGCATAATTTTGCACGTTTTATTACCTTCAAAGAAGGATTATCCTTCTTTGAAGATAAAAATTGACAACTACACGCCTTCAATTATCATCGGCCGATTAGCTGTGGAAGATATCGATAATCTAGTTTCAGAAAGGGAGATTAACAAATATCCCTTTTCCGACGATCGCAAAATTATCAAGCCGCAAAAAATCTGGGTTAGAAGAGGTATTTTATAAGATTTTTTTTCCTTTTTGTTTATTTATCTGACGTAAACAGAAAATTTCAAGTCACTTAACCACTTGTTTGGATTTCCAACTTATTGATCGATCAAATTTCGTACTGTAATAACTTGAAGTTCGTCGTAAATATTACTCAAACGTCGACAGGAATTTTATTAATAAATTCTACTTTCGGTTTTAAAATATTCTCAGAAGTGAAGATTTATTGATTGTATCACTTCAAGCTTCACCACATTTAATAATAAAAATTGTATATTAAAATGTTTCGTCGAATTTATTTCGTTAGTGAAATGGAAAAAAAAGTGACCAAATTCACATTCGTTTTTATTTATTTATTTTTTTAATAAAATCCACGCATCAGAGAAAAAAAATGCTGTGCTTGGATTAACCCACTTATGCGCCCACAGATACCGCTCAACTGATTTCGGAATATTCAAGGTTTCTATGTTTGTTCTACGTTTGACATTCAGAAGAGGATATGAATGATTAACTCTTGAGCCCACTCGCTAAACTAATACACTATAACCTAACAGTCTTTCGTGGGTAGGACTCGCATAAAAATTAAGATGTATTAGTAGGTAGACACCTTTACTATACCGGTGGCTGAACGACCGAGTATGTTTTAGCTTAGCCATCAGCGAAGACGTGGACCTCCACAGCCCATATGTTATGTTTGGAAAGGTTCGAATGTTATAGAGTAGGGTTTTTTCATTTTACAATACAGGCAAAGATAATGAAAATTGGAAGATACAGATAATACTTAATCAGGAAATTAACCATAGAACAAGTTAATGGTTTTAATTTCCTAGGAGCATACCTCACTTCAAATTTAAATGCCATAGCAGCAATGAAAGGCAAACTCTCCATTGCGTGATCAATAAACTTAATAAAATTTGCAAAAAAAAAAAAAATAAAAATTTAAAAAAAATTAAAAAATCCTACACATTTTAAAGTAAAATTATACGAAAGTATAATACTACCAACAGCACTGCGGAGCATAAACTTGTACCTTAAAAAAAAAAAGAAGCTGACAGGAAACTGCTGGGTTTTGAAATGAAATTCTTCAGAAAAATCAACAGAACGCATTGGACAGAACATAATAGTAATGCACACGTGTTGCAAGATTTGAATATCCCTAACTCAACGATTTTTAACATAGTAAAAAAAAAAGCATCAATTCCGTTGGTTTGGCCACATTGTGCAAATGGAACAGGATTACAATTCCTCGCCTAGTATTTGAGGGCACTATGGAGGGTACAAGATCCAGAGGAGGATCAAAATTAACATGGCATAAAGCCTTTACTACAATGGACTCAACCTGCTGGCATATGAAGGACCTTTGTTTTGAAAAGAGAAGGGTGGAAGACCTTTATTCACAAGGGACTCAACCCGTCTTGAAGACGGAAGAGAAGAAATACATGCAAACCGGCCAAAAACGACTACATGCAACTATAAAACATTAATTCACTGCCTCACAGTCTTAGATGCTTGTGAAGTAATTTTAAATAATTATCACTGAAGATCATGTCAAACGTCTTCATAATATGCATTACCTGTCTGGTCGCGTATCTGCCTAGACGAAGGGACGTTTTTTTTGACAATCACCTAAATAGATTATCCCATAACTCCATACTACTACTACCAGTACATCCCTTCAGTATATTTACGCTGGCTTATGTAGTCAAAGAACCTACAAACCAATTGTTTAATTTCACCACTCCTATGAATATTTTAAGTACGAGGAAAATCTCATAACGAGTGGGTGAACTGGGAAATTAAAAAAAAGTGAAACTTCGTTTTATCTTTCAACATAGCAGTCCATACAAGTACTAGGAATTAACTCCGAGTATATTCAAAAGAAAAACGAATTATTTATATTAGGGAATCCTTAGCTTTATTGGTTTAAATAAGCGGAATAAACGTCACGAAGTCGAAATTCACTATCTGCAATGCAAATTAAGAATGTCAGTTTTCTTACAAATCAAACCGTACACTCTGAACGGCGAACATTTTTAGATTCATGTTTCTCTGGGCATAAAAGAAGGGTATTTAAATAAACGAAATTTAATCCGATGCTACAAGACGAAGGCTGTACAGCATAGCTGTATCTCGTATACCTTTCATCTTAATTAACTTTTAAAAATTCAACAGACGAATAATTTATTTTGGGATCTGCACATACGAAATTGTGATATAACGCTCGTGAAGTTCATTCCAGTAGTAAATGTTTAATAAAGCCATTCTGCTATATTTCGAGTATAAGTACACAAAGAGAGCTACGGGATTAATTTCTGCTGTTTAAATAATACCGGAGGAAAAATAATAATAATAAATAAACGAAACAAACTATCTAAAGTAAAATGAGTTTATATTATGATAAATAACTTCTAGGATATATACTTGGAGGAATAAGTTAATTTTAAATTTAACACCACCTTTGTGATCTATATGCTAAATCTGAGAATCGAGGGAAGGCGCAATCAGTGTTAGCATGGTGCCAGAGAGGCGATAGGGTACATAACGAGCAGAAGCGAGCAAGAAGCGCATCATAGTTGAGTGACTGCCTCCGCTGTGAAGGAGGCTGTCACACAACGAACAAGCGCTCCATGTAGAGCACGTATTCGTTGTGGAGGAGACTGCCTAGTAATGGTACTGTTATTTTCATTCTTCCAGATCCTTAATGTCTCGGGATAAAACGCCGTGCGGTGAGGCCAGTGCGTCCAGATCCTGGTAATATTGTGCTTCTTTGTTTCCTGATTCGGCAAGACGGTGGTTCTGGATCGCCCTGCTAGTGGACTTGTTCGTAAGAATCAAAGGGGGATCGTAGAAAAATCTCCTGATGGTGCGGACACAGAGCCTAGGGCTTGATATAGTGCTCATATGTCCGAGATAACCCTGGTATTGCACTTCTGAGCGCAGCGTGAGAGATGGTAGGCACACATAAGTAGTTGTGGTGAGTGAGGATCGCTAGCACACCCTAAAATCCTTTTCAGCATTAATCCTAAAATTTCAGGAATCTTTACAAGGCCTTGACCAAGTATAGATACCGTAGATAGATCATTTGATAACAGAGAAAGAAACAAGAACGTTTCTTGTTTCTTTCTGTATTTGGTGTATTTCTGACACAAGAAATACACCATTTTTCATCCTCCATGCCATAACTAAAGGACAATAGGGAACATGCCACACTTCTTTATTCAAAAAGGTTTACAATGATTGGTAGGATCTCCACAAACGGTTGAAAAAATTCCTGACAATATTTTTCTGGAAACGTAAGCAATATACAGACAAGCTACTGCGAGTAACGTCAATGGAGAAATATCAGTTATAGAAATCCGTCATAAAACAGCTGTTATAGACGTATGCTATTAGAATGGGATCTCCTTGATGTTTCGGATGAGGAATGATCGGAGCTTAAAGACTGACAGATACGAGGCTCATCCTGAAAGAGGGTGGTTTCGGTCCGACCAGGAAATATCAAAATTAGTTTTTGTTACACCTAAACCTCCGACATCCACTGAAGAACAGATGCTTTTATCGAAGCTGGAACATTCATAAAAGCAGAACAAAGACTGCATCCCTGTGTGTACTGCATAATTGTTCTGTTAATAACTATCCCTAATCCACAAAGATGCTTTAAAATGACAAATATTATCAGGCCCAAACTGACTGTCACAGCTTGTCTATCTGCAACTGATGTGGTAATAATAATAGCACGATAATAGATTTATTCTGCAAAGAAATCTAAACGTCTTAACCATTCAGCCTGCTGCTGAGCATCCAAAGGTAAAAGAATGAAAAAGATAAAAAGATAATCTCATATCAGGATGAATAGACGAGTCTAACCACCACAACTACCCTGAAATCCTCTGACGCTGAGGTCTGTTACCTTCTCAGCATTAGAGAGATATTGACAAACCGTATATCAATTTCACCATTTGTTTGTGATCGTGAGTCATTAACTTTGGAGCACACCAACTTCCCAGGCTATTACGGCGAGACTCCCAAAACAACCCCTAAAATGATTCCACATTAAATGAGAATCCACTCCACAAAAAGATAACTGAGAGTTCTTAGGGAAACAACAGAAGGGGAAACCTCTAGACACCTCCACGCATAAAAAAAAAACGGGTACTTCAGTAACCACAAGAGTTAACATAAGAGCTGACCAGATGACGTATTAAACATCTTGCCAAAGGAAAAGCTGGACAGTAGCTGTTCGTACGTACCAAAATAAACTGACAAACATATTGGACAAAAGGATATTAAATCAGATTTAAACTCAGCTTCTCTGAAAGAATGAAAATTAAAGGTTTTTGGGATTTTGTTTTGTTTTTAAACAGCTGACCTGGTCTGGATTTCTCTAAAACATCCCCGATACCAAGGTCCTTTGTGAAGAAATAAACTTATGTTTCTATCTGAAGGAGACATGTTAAAAAAGCCCATCGAAGACCTATAATTAAGGAGTTTTATTATTCTTCAAAAAGACAGAAGAACCAGAGGTAGATCTGATCATGGAGGAAATTCTAATCCTTGGGGGGGGGGGGTGCCAAATATACCATTTTCAGCATAGCCCATAACATTACTCTGGAAGTTCTAGCTATCTGCCTCTTTAGGATTTCTTATTACGTTCATATAAAAAACTGCCAGATTATGAGTTAATCTCAGATCTACTTGACTGCAACTGCTTTTCCCATACATCACATGCGTGATTTCATTAGACAATCCTCTATGGACAGTACTAATACACTTGGGCAAAGCCAGAGATTGTTAAGCGTATACTTAATGACAACCATCTTTCTCTCTTCTTAAAATGAGCAGAATACACACTTCCTTCAATATGCCTACCCACTCGCGTTCTGCAATAGATCTTACAATTTGCTCTCTTGCCATTCTTCCATAATGTATGTGGAAGAGATCACTTTCCTATGCTTCCCAGTATATCCTCACAGGAACCATTTTTACCTTCGCCATTGTTAACATAGAAAATTGACCAGGTTGACTCAAATACCTTTCATATCTGGCAAAATAAATCCCGAGGAAGAGATCCAAAATGCGTACTTATGACGCAGTGATGCATGTCCTAGATTATACTGTCCAGCCAGAGACAACTGCAATTCAAAAAACACATAATTTTCCACTTTATCCCAAACCACTGGGGTTTACTTCGTAGATACCCTATCACATCAAATATCACGGCCTTTAAGTGTTCTCAGGGACAAAGCATGTGACATTAGAAGTTAAAAACCATTTTGGATCAAAATTACATCAACCATTAATCATGCAACAAGTGCAAAAGCCGTATATGGAATAAAATCTGGAAAATTAAGAATTGATATAGAACACATCATTCGTCGTTCGTTGGACATAAAGAAATTGTAGTTGCTGATCCCAAGAAACTGTGGAGATGTTAGGCGGAAGCTTTGCTAGAATCTCAGCTACACCTTCGTGTATCCTAATCGATTTTGAATATTGAAAGAACAAAAAAAAAAAAAAAGGAAATTTCTCGCTTAGGAGCTGAAAATAGCACTTTTTATAGTCCCTCTCTCCCTTCGGGCAGCATAAGGCCTGGTGACATCAATTATGAGATGATAAAACATCTTCAGTGATCTCTGTCTCTTACTATACAACAGAATAGTTACTAAGGAGAGCTTTCTGTATTCATGGCACATGGCAAATTTCATTGATTCCCAAAGCCAGGAAAAATACAACACAAGCAAATATTTACCGAACTATCGTTCTGACCAGCCGTCTTGATATTGAAAAATATGGTTAACACTAGACATCTCTGCTATTTAGAAAGCAACGACCTTCTCTCCACTGCACAATATAGCTTTAGCAGCAAATCGATCGACAATGGACCATCTGGTCCATTCTTCAGCATCTATCAGATGCATTCCTGAAAAATATCTAGTTTCAGTTTCCTTTAACATCGGAAAAACTTATGATACTGTCTGGAAATTTGCTATATTAAAAGGTCTTTATGATTTAGGTCTCAAGGGCATGTTCTCCTTTTATTTAAAACGTTTATCTAGCTGCACATTCCAAGTCGGTGTGAAGCATTTTATCTTGGACATACTGCTAGGAGGAGGGTATTCCCCGATGCTCTCTTTTAAGTGTAACACTCGTCGCTGTCAAAGTAAACTCAATTAATGAATAATCTCTTCCCACAGTAGGTCACTCACCATACGTTCTTTGAGTTTGCAA